>NW_016107624.1:504560-594816 GCF_001604975.1 Cebus imitator | reverse complement strand
AAAAAAAAAGAAAAGAAAAGAAAAATGGCTGGCATGTGGTGTGGTGTGTGATAACAGTTTTCAATTTTCCTCCCGAACAGTTAGAGATATGGAGCAGGAGTGATTGCCCATGACTCTTGATAAGTGCCAGGAACCCTAGTATTTCTTGTATCATTGATGGACTAAGCCTTATGGCTTTTCTTCAGCTAAATAACGGGGTTGAAGCACTCTGTTTTTGTGAGCTCAGCAAGGCTAACTCTTCCCCAGTGCCTGACATCTGTCCAGCATTTTTCTAGTATGAGTCTTCTTGGAAGACATCCTAAGTGGCAATTCTGGCTTATGATCTCTAGTAGTTAGGTGACCGTAGTAGTTGGTGCTTGAGAAATGGAGCATTTCCTAAACATCAGGGTCCCAAACTTTACTTCAGAGTTAAAAGACACTTTCGGTCTGAGGGTCATGTGGGAATGTACTTGGGTGATGTGAACCAGGGAGAATGCAGTGGGCTGTGGTAGGAGCATGGTAAATTGGCGATCATAGGAGCATATCAGCCCCAGCTGATGGTTGGGAGTCAGAAAGGCCTGGGATCTCATCTTTGCTCTGCCGCTTGGTTGGGGGATCCTGAATCTTTATGAGCCCATTTCTTCATCTGTAAAATGGGCTTTTAAAGAGTCCCCCTGTCACAGTCTTATTGTGAGGATTCAGTGTATTTAGAGGACCTGGCATATGGTAAGTGCTTAGGAAATGTCAATTCGTCTCCCGTTACACCTTCTTCATGGCACAGATGCCCAGGAAGGGGACATAAACAATATTTAAGCTCTGAAAAGTCTCTTGGACTGAACCATTGAAAAGGTCCTGCTTACAGTGATAGCTTAATGAATCTGCTGTTCAGATTTCTAGCAAAGTGACACTTGAAATATTTTATTTAATAGCACTACCACTTTTGTGTATTACAATGGCCTCTTTCACCACCATTTACTACCCATTTGTAAAGTATTTTTCCTCGGTTTTATTGTGTTGTTTGGTGGTAAGTAATGGTCCTCCTTTGGCTAGCTAAGTAACAATTGTCATTATTTTTTTTTATCTATATTAAAGAGGTGGAGGAAAGGAAAATTTAGTTTAACATCTCCTGAAGCTTGAAATGCCAGAAATATTTTTAAAGTCTGGGTTTCTTATGGTTTGAGGTTGTTTCTGTCATCTAGATAATTTCACATTAGAAGTGAAAAACATACCATACATTTAAATTTTGTTATTAACCCCATTTCAGTGTGCTATAGCTGTTTAATTTAAATGGAGTTGACTCTGCCTGCATCTAGATAATAGAAATCTGGATATGCAGAGGGCCTTCTCCCTCCCCTCGTAGGCCTCAGTGGGGGAAAACAACACGGGGTGCCTGTCATTGCCAGTGGCAGCAAAGATCGGAGGAAGGGAAGGTCGAAGTATGCTAAAGGAGTTGTAGAGTGCAGCCTGACTGTTTCACAAGGTTTCTGGAAATAGGGCAGGTAGTAGAAGTGAGAAGAAAAAAGAACACCAGTGAGAACCTTCTGTTCCTTTCTCTTTGCTGAATGCCACCATCTCACCCAGACCTGCGTTTTCTTTCTCCCGGGAGTTAGCAACAGCTTTATAACTGGTTTCTACCTCTCTACTTCCCCCTATTTCTTTTCCCATAATTTTCTGTCTCAATTTCATAACTCTCTGTTCTTATGATTTTTTTATTTTTGATTTAAACATACTTATTTAAAAATCTTCAGATTGCTTTATTATTTCTATTTCTTCAGTTGTGAATTCTCTCATTTGTTAGATTTTTATCTTTTTTAATAGCCCCATTCTTACAGCTATGGGTTTTCTCCTCTGTTTCTGATCTTTGGATACTTTTATCTTGATTTTGAGTCCTGTAGTGTACCTTACACAATTTTTTTCAGGTATGCATATTTTGCAGTCATTCCTCTGTGATTAGACCAGCACGAGGGGAACTCCTGTGTATGTGAGACCTCTCTGTCCGTTCTCTATGCAGTAGCAGCCAGAGTCACCTTTCTTGATTTTTTTTTTTTTTTTGCAAAGAAAAAAAGAAAGAAAAAAGAAAACACAGTATTCGCGTGATGCAAAACCCAAGTATATAGAAGGCTGACTTTTATTTTTTTTTTTTTTTTGACACAAGGTTTGGCTCTATTGCCCAGGCTGGAGTGCAGTGGTGCAATCTCAGCTCACTGCAACCTCTGCCTTCTGGGTTCAAACCGTTGTCCCACCTCAGCCTCTCAAGTAGCTGGGGCTGCAGGCACTCGCCACCATGCCTGGCTAATTTTTTGTAGAGATAGGGTTTTGTCATGTTGCCCAGGCTGGTTTCAAACTTGTGAGCTCAAGCTGTCTGCCTGCCCTGGCCTCCCAAAGTGTTGGGATTACAGGTGTAAGCCACGACGCCTGGCCTGGAGTCACCTTTCTCCAGTGTGTGACCGGCCCACTCCATCGCAGAGCCTTTCAGTGGCCTTCCTTTTCTTTAATGTGTTGTGCAGGACTCTTCGTTTCTCCCCTACCCAGCTTTCCAGCCTCACCCCCTTCTTCGCCACTGGACTCGGTTTATGTTGTTTTCCATGCTTAGACTGTTCCATTTCCCTTCCTCAAGGCTTGCCTGTCGTGGATGTTAGAAGCTCTCTCCTGTCATTCTCCCTGCCACCCCCCGTCTGGGGCACTCTGGGATAGTTGTCCTGTAACCCTCATAGTTTGTTTACATATGTTTCTCTAAAACCAGTCCATGTCCTTCTGGGACAGTTTTATATCCCTGGTGCCTACTGCAGTGCCCAGCACAAGAAACACACAAGGGGCCCTTGAGCTGCTCCACCCAAGCACCATTCCAGGTGTTTTACATGCTGACTTAGTTTTGCTTCCCTGGAAAGCAAAGCCTGAGATGCAGATTAGAGTATAAGGGATTTATTTGGGATTTGACATCAAGGAGCAGGAATGAGGGCTCAAGAGAGAGTAAGACAGGAATAAAAGCAAAGTGAATAAGGGTGCAGTAATGACCTGGTTACTGCTGGGCAGCCTCTGAGGGACTGTATAGACCGTGCCTGTGTTGTCCCTCTGAAGGATGGGAGACTGGGACATTTACTGAACGGCTGTCTTCCCCCACGGGTTGAGAGTTTCCCCAGAAATGGAAACTGTTTCACACTTCCACACAGCTTTACTGGCTTGCTCAGAGAGCTGTGGAAAAAGCCCCAAGGCCCCAGAGATGTAGAGGGTGTTTGAGGTGGGACTACGTCTATGAGAACTGTCCACACAGCTGCAGCTGAAATCAGAGATGGGCGAAGGGTATGTGGCAAGGGACATGAATATACATTAAATGAGATAATGTATAGGCAGCATTTGCTGCTACACATTATAGCATTTGCTGCCTATACATGATCTCGTTTAATCGTCATAGCTGTCTTGTGGAGGAACGCTTACCTTCCTCCCAAAGAATTGCAGAGTTAGAATATGAAGGCATTTGTATGTCTTCAAAGCCAATGCACTTTCTACTATGCCTGTATACAATATCCCTTCGTTAACACCTCTTTACTCAGCACCCGTTTTACACCAAGATGGATTAGATCATGGAGTAATCAGCCAGGTTGGCTAGATTCATCTAGAGCCATACTTGCCCCCGAATGTAGAAATGGGGCCAGGGCCAGGAGGTTGGCTGGTGGGATGGAGTTGGGGAGGACCCTGTAATTGTCAGACACCTTACGATCCTGTGTGTTTCTGCCTGAGCCCAGCCTGCATTCACATATTCATGTGGCCTACTCACTTGCTGTGTACCTTGTGTCAGATTAATTCTGCTCGTCTTATCCATGAAATGACATGGGAGTACCTGCCTTGTTTGGTTGCCATGAGGCTACACAGGATAAAATACTGGGTGTGGGTCCTGGCATGTTGTGGGTACATGATATGTTTAGTTTTGATGGAATCTGGGCAACAGTAGGTGGGGATAACTTGGGATACTGGCTAGGGGACAAGGCCTGGTAGAGAAAGCTTAGTTCTCCCACTTCCTTCTTTTTTGGAAAAACAGGCCAGACCTTCTAAAAGTGCTACAGGAGCTGCTTCTGGGACAACTATGCTTGACAGAGCAGGAAGTTTCTGGAGAACGCCTCGATGGTAAAACTGAGAAGACACCTAAGCAAAAAGGTGAACTTAGACATTTTGTCCAAACCAGCTCATTTTCCAAGCCACATGATGAACTGCAGTTGTCCTGTGAGGCCCAGCTAGTAAAGGCAGGTGGAGTGCCCAAGGTGGAGCTGACAGACGCCTCAGTGCAAACTGTGGCCACGGAGGGCGACCTGCTCACATTCAAGCATGAAGCAAAGAGAGAGGCTTGGGACGAGCAATCAACTAACACTGCACTGAGCGCAGAGCATCGGCCAGAGAACCTGCGCAGGGTGCCTGGGTGGCAGGCTGCTCTCCCTTCTTTCCCTGGTGGGACCAACAGAGTAAGTTTTTCCATGTGTTAAGTATGTACTTACTATATACAAACAAAAAACTTTAAAAATCACCTTTAATCCCACCACTTTTTCCCCATTTATATGACGAGAATGTCGTTTCTCCCTCTGCTTGCACTTACCCTGGCCTCCACTTAGAGCTGTGTGTCCTCCCTGACCTCCCCCTATCTCAGCCCTATCTAATTTATCTATATATTGTGACATGTATGTGTTTTCCTTAGAAAAACCACACGCGGGGTCATGTTGATACATCTGTCTGTAGCTTTCTCTTTCATGTTATGAGGAACATCTTTCCTTGCAGTGGCTGCATGAGGTCGCATTGTGGAGATGTCCCCAGATTTATACAGTTTTCATTGTATTGATGATGTGCTTTTTCAGGTTGCAGCCAAACTGTCATAACCTGACTTTAGGGGTAGGGATGAGAACCTAGGCTTTATCTTGTGCAGACTTTGTGTAGGAGAGATATTATTCTGAGGGCTTCGTCTATATTCTCTTATCCTGACAATACTCATCAAAGATCTGGAAGCCACATCCAGATCTTTGTTAACCACTGGTTAACCATTGTTAACCAGTGGTTAAGGGGCTCCCACCATACCTGACTGCACAGCCACACCCTTTCCCTGGATCAAGCTGCCTTCCAAACCTGGTGGCATGAAATGATAAAGTCTGGGTTTGTTGAGTGAATGTCTGCATGTTGATTTTCCTTCAGCTTAGATACTGTCTCTAAGCCCTGAAAATGCTATCAAATATGCCAGACGGTTAAAACCAGCTTCTTTTGGCAATATTTGATTGGACCCTTATGAAAATCCTCTTGAGGTCATTGCTTGGGGTCAAGAATCCACATAGAAGGGAGATGTGTCCTGGAAGAGAAGGAAATAGGTCGTGTTTCTAATAGTGAAGCCTTGAGTGAAGGCTGTTGATATTCTTGTTTCTGATGGGTGTTTTGTATTTGAGAAATCAAATGTACACACTGCTTTATAGCATCAGAATGGAGAATTAAGTTTATTTTCTGACCTGAATTACTGCTTTTGCACATGCAAAAGAGAGTTAGATATATCATTAGCAAAACTGCTTTTGATTGTTTTAAATTATGCACCAAAACTGTAATTTCTAGAAAAGGGTTTTCTAAAGATATCAGTAGAGACCAAAAGAGAGAGAGAGAGAGAGAGAGAGAGAGAGAGAGAGAGAGAGACTGCCATTATATTAATGGTACTAGAAATGCAAATTTGTACAGTTTGGCTAGAATAGAAATGCTCTCATCTGCCCCAGCTCCTTCAATTTGTACCTGTATATCAGGAAAAGTAAGTGACTTTTGTTTGTTTGGTTTTTTGTTTGCATTTTCTATTGTGTGAGAGATGTTATTCTGTATTCAGTAAAACTGGAAAATTGAATGGACTTAATTTCCCCAAATATATTAAAATATATATTTTTTAGTTTGAAATTATTCTTCTTGCTATGTCTTCCTAAGGAAGGAAACTGTGTTTATTATTATTTTTAGTATCTGTTAGGAATTGTGCTACTCTCTCTCTGTGTGTGTGTGTATATATATATATAATCTCATTTAATTTTCTCAACAAGAATATCAATTTGGTAAGTATTATCTACATTTTACTTGTGGAGAAATACAGGCTCTTAAAAGGCTGAGAAAACTAGCTGGTAAGTGGAGTGACAGGGATAAAAACGAAATTCTGGTTTTAGATGCAGACAGAAATATAATAAAGCTACCTTCTTCTGGGAGGGAAGAGCCCTCCTATCACCACCATGACCTCCAGTCTCTGCAAAGTAGAAGGAAATTTAATGATATTCTTTGTGGTCAAGGAGTTGATAATCCTACGGCTTACCTCTTTTAATAGGAGACTCTGATATCCTGTTAAAAGGAACATCATTGCAGCCTCAGGGTGAGACAAGGAGACCAGATAGCCTTCCAGTTGTTTAGTTATAGAGACAAGGAAACCAGGCATCCTTCCAATTGTTTAGTTACAGACAAGAGGATGGACTTTACCGATATACGTGTGTTTGCATCGAGCCTGGCCACTTATCTGCTTTGAGCCTTTGGCAAGTGTCTAACACACTACCTTGTACATGGTAGGAGCTGGGAGTGTGTGAGTTCCTGTCTCCCTTACATTCCCAAGTAAGAAGTTCCAGTGTGACGTCTTTAATAATGTGGTAGGTGGGCCTCTGTTCAGAGTCCATAAGGTAGCATTTTGTGTGGTGTTATTTTAGAACCAGCGTTAGGTTGACTGACGGCAGTCTTCCAGCTTGAAATTGGCTTTGGCATTTGTGCACGTGCAGATATCTTTTCTCTGCCATATGATACACAGATCTGGATCCAGGAATAAAGATTGGTGGAGAGTGAGGACCAAGCAAATGATTGTTATTTTCCAGCCCTCTTTGTTTAGGCATCCACCTCCTCCCACATGGTCTCCTTTTGCCATCTCAAACTGTTCTTATCCTTGAACCTGCTCTTTCCTCTTACCTGAAATTTCAGAGCAGAACTGAGCACTGGACCCTGAAGAGTTAGTCTGAGGTTGAACCTTCTTGCGCTGTGACATGGGACGAGTTGTTTGACATCTTGGTTCTTCGTCTGGAAAATAAGCATGATAATGTCTCTTAACTTTTGAATTCTAGGAATGCAGAGTTTTCTTCAGGATTATGGGAAAGCGCGCTTGAAAGCATTTATATCCTAGAATGTTCAAGAGGGGACCCTTCCTCTTTTTCCTTCTTGAGAGACCTCAGTGATCTCATTTCTTGGGTCCCAAATATTTTCTGTTTTCCTCTTGGGTTCCTTCTCCTCTGCTATTTAAAAACCTTTAAAAAAAAAAACAAAAACAAAACCTTTTGAGGTTTAATTCACATATCATACAATGCATCCATTTAAGGTATACAATTCAGTGGTTTTTTTTTAGTCTATTCACAGAGTTGTACAACAATTTTGGAACATTTTCATCATCCAAAAAGAAACCTTGTACTCATTAACAGTCACTTCCCATTTCCCTCCAACTTGTCCACCCCAGCCCTAGACAACCACGAATCTACTTTCTGTCTCTTTCGATTTGCCTATTCTGGATTATTTCATATAAATGGAATCATGCCATATGTGGTCTTTGGTGACTGGCTTCTTCCACGTAGCATACTGTTTTTGAGGTTCCTTCATGTTGTAGCATTTATCAGCATTTCATTTGTTTTTATTGCCAAACAGTATTCCATAGTATATCCATATGGATATACCACATTCATTAGTTGATGCACATTTGAGCTGTTAAACTTTTGGTTGTTAGAAATAATGTTGCTATTCATGTACAAGTTTGGGGGCGGTAGTGTCTTTATTTCTCTTGAGTACATAGCTAGGCGAAGAATTGATGGGTAAGATGGTAACTCTATGTTTAACCTTTTTGAGGAACTGCCAGTCTGTTTTCTAAAGTGCCTGTACCCATTTTACATTCTCTACGGCAGTGTGTGAGGGTTCCAGGTTCTCTGCTTCTTTACCAACACTTACTGTTGTCCTTTGATTATACCCATCCTAATAGGTATGAAGTAGTGGTATTTTATTGGGATTTGATTTGCATTTTCCTTGGTGACTAATGATGTGGAGCATCTTTTCACATGCTTGTTGGCCATACACATATCTCCTTTGGAGAAATGACCATTAGAGTTTTCGCTCATCTTTTAATTGGATTATTTGTTTTTATTATTGAGTTGTAATATTTCTTTATACAGAGTCTGGATTTAAGTCCCCCTTCCCAGCTTTTGAATGTTTTAAATTCCCCTGTTGAAAGAGACCCCCATTTGGCCTCTTAAGTTATTGTTTATATGTTCATTCCATAAATAGTTGTTGAGTACCTACTATGTACTAGTTTTTATGCTAGAAGCTACACAGAGAGTATGGCCAGGATATGCAAAGCCTCTTAATTCTGGAGCTTACAGATTGGTGCAGAAGATAGGCAAGGAACAGGTAATTGCACAGGTATTTAATTAAAATGTTACTAATGTTCTCTGAGGGGATATGTAGGGGACTGAGTGTGTAGTAGAGAGACCTGTCTTGGTCTTGGATATCAAGGCCCATTCTCTTGAGGAAGGCCCATTTTAGCTGAGTATTAATGAATGCTTTAGAGTTAGTTGGGGAAGTAGGAAGAAGTGAGTGTTCCGGGCAAAGGAGTAGGCATAACTCTGAGGTCTTGAGGTGGAGGGAAGGCATTTTGAGGAACCAAGGTCATAGTGGATGAAGAATAGGGTAAGTGGGAGGTGGTGGTAACTCCCTGCAGGACTTTGTAGTTTGTGGTATGGATGTTGACCTTTGTCGTGAGAGAACTGGAAAGCAGTTACAATAGTTTCAGGCAGAGGAGAGGAGTAGTAGGTTTGTCTTTTTGCCGTAGCATGGAGAATGGCTTAGAGAGGGCAAAAGTGAATGTGTGGAGACCACCCAGGTGGCTGTTGCCATGACTTGCAGCTAACAGCATCTTGGAGTTGGGTGGTGTCCGTGGAGGATGAGAAGAGTTCAAAGAATTAGACAGCCTGGGAATTGGACTGAATGGACCCTGATGAATGGTGAAAGTGGGTGGCAAGAATAAAGGGAAACTTAACAATTACTCCCATGGTTCTAGATTGTGTAGTATATGGCTGATCATGTGATTCACCAAGACAAAGACTGTTGCAGTGGCATGGATTTGCAGTGGAGACTTGGGGATGGAGCTGAAGAGTTGAATTTTCAGTTGACTCTGTAGTGCCATAGTCATTACAAATGAAGATGTCTGGGATAGGCAGGTTGGGAAACCTGAGCCTGGGAAATGTCTACTGGGTTGGCAGCTTAGTAGCCACCAAAGGAAGGGGTGGTTCTGGTGGACTAGCAAGGGTTGGTGGGCTGGATTAGATTAGGCTGAGGAATGTTTGGGAAACGAGGAAATAGATAAGGAGCAAAATAACATTTCCCGGAAGATCACGTTGGAAGAAGAACTGCCATTTACGGAGCGTCTGGATTGTCCAGAGATACAGTGGGCCAGGGACAGGAGGGTGATGAGGAGAAGCTTGGCCCTTGATGATCAGAGGAGGGACCTGCCAAGATAGAAGCTTTTTGGCTGGTGGATAGACATAGATGCCATTTTAGGAACCAGGAGCCTGGGCAGCCAGTTTGAATTCCATTTTATAAGGCTGGCATGAGAATGTTGACTGTGCAACCAAAGGAGGTGTGTTCAAATTGTATTCATTGTTGCATTATGCGTGTTTTCAGGAGGCCAAGAAGTCCCGCTTGCCAATCCTAATGAAACCATCCGGGTCATCAGGAAATATGTATCATCTCCCTGGTACCCAGGAGGTGGTGGCCCAGCTGCAGAACCAGATCTTGGAGCTGCAGGGGGAGCTGAAGGAGTTAAAAACTTGTAATGAGCAACTTCACCAAAAGTTAATTCTGGCTGAAGCAATGGAGGACAGGAGGCCAACGCCTAACAAAATGTTACTGAATGGTAAGCACTAGGAAAAACGTATATCCTGTGAGCTAGACAAACGACTCGATAGAACTGCTTGAAATGTCAACCTTGTTGTTTAGAATTGCAATAAGTTTTAGTATAAATTTCATGAATTGCAGTGATTAATCTTGACTCTTGACGAATGTACAACAGAGGGAGCACAATAAAGAGAATGAATCCATTGCTTTCATTTTATTCTGGTGTCTGGATAAAAGGAACTTGTAGTGCTCATAGGTCTTGGGGGACATTGCTGCCTTCACTTAGGATTGTCTGCAGATGCCCCAGTTGTGTTTGGCTTTGTCTGTGGATGCTGCTAGCATGTGGCATCAGAGGTATGCAAGTGAGGGTCCTCTTCGCAGGGTTCTCTGGAATGTTCAGGCCAACTTGGGGCTAATTCCAAACCTTACTAACCTTGTATCTTCCCTACCCTCTTTGAATCTGCTGGCTCTGCTCTCTTGGAAAGCAAGACAACAGAGAGCCCCTGTGTTAAAATGTATCTAAAAAGTTAGAATCCGGAGACTTGGAGGAAGTGTGTCTAGTGGCATCCTCTAGTCTAGGACAGTGGTGCTGAGAGATTTTGGACCACTAACCCTCTGAGAACCTGAAGAAAGCTGGGGGCCCTCCCGCAGAGTGATAAAGGTGAGCATATGAGTAGCATTTTACATTTTCACAGGGCTCAGGAATCCACAAAAGTGCATATGTTGACTCCTAATTTTGAACTTCTGTAAGCAGATGGCTGCAGCACCATAACAGGAACCACCAAAGCAATGTTTTATTTGTTTCTTCATTTCTCCTGTGTGCCAGGCACTATTCTAGGCACTGAGGAGAGAGAAGTGAACAAAGCAGATGAAGTCTGTGTCTGGCTTACATTTTTGTGTGTGTGTGTGTAGGGTCGGGGGGAAGACAGAAAGCTGATAAGCATACGTGTAACGTGAGAAAATAGGTGTTGTGGAAAAGAATGAAGCAGGATTTGGGTGTGGGGAATGTGGAGAAGGAGCAGGATTTGCTCATGTCATGAATGCTTAGAGAGCCTCTGTGGTGAGATGGCATTTGAAGGGAAACGGGAAATGAGTGCACTAGTTATCTTGGGAAGAGGGAAGAAGGCAGAGGCCCTGGAGCTCCTGTGAACAGGAGAAGATGGATGAATAGTGAGGAAGCTGATTGTGTGGCTGGAGTGGAGTGAGGAAGAGGGAGAGTCGTAGAAGATGAAGTCTGGAAGGCAGCAGATCAGGTAGGCTCTCAAAGGCCATTCTAGGACTCTTTTATTTGGTAAGATTGGAGACTTTTGGAGGGATTTGAGCAGCAGAGTCACAATTTGACTTAAGCCGTAAAGTAGGAGTTGACAGGCTGGACGTGGTGGCTCACGCCTATAATCCCAGCACTTTGGGAGGCCAAGGTGGGCTGTTCACCTGAGGTCAGCAGTTTGAGATCAGTCTGGCCAACATGAGGAAGCCCTGTCTCTACTTAAAATACAAAATTAGCCAGGCGTGGTAGTGTGTGCTTGTAATCTCAGCTACTTGGGAGGCTGAAGTAGGAGAATCGCTTGAACCCAGGAGGCGGAGGTGGCGGGAAGCCGAGACGAGCGAAACTCCATCTCAAAAAAAATAAATAAATAAAAAAGGAGGAGTTGACGAACCACATGCTGTGGTCCAAATCCAACTCACTTCCTATTTTTGAAAATAAAGTTTTATTGAAACACAGCCACAGCCATTTGTTTGCATATTGTCTGTTTGCTTTTGTGCTATGACGGCCGAGTTGAGTAGTTACCATAGAGACCCTATGGTCTGCAAAGCCTGAAGTATTTATGATTTGACTCTTTAAGAAAGGTAGTCCAACCTCTGCTTTAAAGGATCACTTTGGTTATGAACCTTTGGAAGGATGGAGTTGTCATTCACTGAGATGAGAAAGACTGCATGAGATGCAAGCTTGAGGGGACATTTGGGGTCTGCTTTGGACGTATGAGATGCCTGTTGACCATCTTGGTGGAGATATCAGATAGGCAGTTGAAGACAGATGAGGCTGGAGTCAAGGGCAGAGGTTCTTGGATTAAAGATATAAAGTTAGGAAATAACAATACATTGGTAATATTTATAGCTGTATGACTTGAAGCTATACCAGTAAGGTACAGGAATTGAAACTGGGGCTCTCTAGTGGTTAAAGGTTGGACTGAGAAGACCAGGCAGTGAGGTAGGAGGGAGCCAAACAAGGATGACTTCCCAGAAGCTGAGTAAGGAGGGGATTAGCTGTGTCAGATAATTGCTATAGGACAGGTAAGACAAGGACTGAGGATTGGCTTTGGGATTTAACAATGTGGAAATCATTGGTGTCCTTGAACAGAGCTGTTTCCATGGAGTGGGTGGGGCCTGATTGGCATGGGTTCCAGAGAGAGAATGGAGGAGAGATTGGAGACAGCAGGCATAGGCAGCTCTGAGGAATTATACCGTAAAAAGCAATGTAGGGAAGGAAGGCAGTTAGGAACCACATTGTCAACTAACCTCAAGAGATTCAGTGAATCGGGACTGTGGGATGACTACAGTAAAGTGGGGTTGTCTGTGGTATAGTCTGAAAGCATGAGCTGCAAAGCTGGAATTTTCAGGGAAGAGAGAGAATGATCTAGAAGTGGAAGTGAGGAGCAAAGAAACTTATTGGGAAGGAAATGACCACAAAGGCTGCAGGAGAAGCGGTATCCTTGGGGTCATCCCAGGTTCACTTGGAATGACGGGGAGAGATGAATGTTCAGAGAGGATAGTAATGTTCTTTGGGACTTGCAAATGAAGGGAATGAGTACCAGGGTGTGAGCTTGCATCAGATTTGAGGATTTCCAGAGTGGTTCAGGGATTGAAGATGACTCTGGAGTCTTGGACATATTGTGGTGTTAATGAAACAGGCACCTATTATTGACTGAGTCTTGCTATATGCTCTAAGTACATGATCTAATAGGGTCTTCCCAATAGTCCTTTGAGGCAGATACAGTAGTTACCACCATCTTATATTAAGGCACCAGTTTCAGAGATAAAGTAACTTGGCTACAGTCACACAGTGACTAACTTTTCTAGCAAGATGGGAATTGGCCTGCCTAATTTCAAAGCCCACGTTCTTTACTGTTTCACAAAACCTAGTATCTGATACTTCTTGCATGGATTTTATGATGATCCATAGCCAAAGGTATGTTCCATTTAATTTTAGGTTTTCTTTTGGGTTTACCATAGTTGAGGTTTCCAGATAATAAGACCTTTGGCAGAATTGCTCTTCCCTTACCATCTCCTTATCTACCCTCTGCTGATCCACTCAGCCATCATCCAGGCATCTTCTCATTCATTCAGTGAACATTTCCTGAGCACCTGCTTCGTTTCCAGCCTCATGCACTGGGGGTAGGAGAGAAATAAATCAGATACAGTCTCTGCTGTCTGGGAACTCCCTGTCTGGTGGGGGTTGGGAGCAGTGGCAGTTAACTAAATCAATACAGGGTTGTGGGGACCTTCATGGAGGAAAGATTTTATGGCAGAGGTAACTTAGCTCAACAGAGTACCTGGCACTTTGCCTATAGCTTGCCATTTTTTAAAATTCAAATTTAAATTTTTTATATTTTGTAGAGATGGGGGTCTTGCTGTCTTGCCCAGGCTGATCTTGAGCCCCTGGCCTCAAGTGACCCTCATGCCTCAGCCTCCCAAAGTGCTGGGATTATAGGTATGAGCCACCATGCCGGCTCCTAGCTTGCCATTTGCACTCAATACTGTTTTTAGCTTTTAATGAGACACCAGGCTGCCTCAACCCCAGGTGCTACCTCGACAGTTGCCCAGGAAACCCTAGGGCCTCTCTCTTCTTGGGAAAAATGGGCATGAATTGATAGAATTCATTTTCTCACTCAGCTTTTTGAGGGCCTGGACTTAAACCATTTCAGACAAGCTGCAGTATATTTATACTTTTTATGTCCTGTTATGGCAGCTCAATAGATTAATTTTATCTTATAAATTGCATTTTACCTCCCCAGTGTTTTTATTTTCCCTGGTGTATCTTTGTGTTCTTCCCAGTTGCTTGGCTAAGTTTCAAGTCTTACGGTTTTATTTATTTTTCTTTGTGATTGCCTGTAGCTCAGTCCCCAGTGGGAGCAGCCTACCAGGACAGCCCAGGAGAGCAGAAAGGAATTAAAACCACATCTGTCTGGAGAGACAAGGAAATGGACAGTGATCAGCAAACAAGCTACGAGATCGGTGAGAATTCAACCCCTGTGTGTATTGAACAGCTTCCATGCACCAGGCACCATTTGGGATGTTTTATCTAAAAATGATTACTAAGCCCATAGCAGTCCTCTCAAGGCATTATTATCATTCCAGTCTAACACATGGGAAGCTGAGGTTTTAGGAAGTAATTGACCCCGGGGTCACCGAGCTGGTAAGCGGGGGAAGAGTTAAGGTAGAATAGGATGTCAGAGCTCACCCGTCCATGTGTCAGCATGCTTCTCTACCAGGCAGTGGACTGGGTTCTGGTGGTTCAACATGAAAAGACACAGCCTGCTCTCAGGGACCCCACAGTTCAGAGGAGACCACCATTCCAACAGCCTGTCAGTATTCAGCGTGGGGCTGCCTGTTGCTGAGGTGTGCTCAGTGTTGGCCCGTGTGCCTGGGAGGAGTGGGTCAGAGGAGACCCTGAGATTGAGACTGAGTTTGTGGGGTTTGCCAGGCAGATCAGTGGAAAAGGTGCGGAGATGTGGGTGAGGGCACAGGCAAGTTATATTCCTTTCTTTTTAAAATTATAAAGCATTGGAAGCGTACAGTAGGCACAAAAGATAATATAACAAATACTCATGATCTCATTCAACCGGAATGAACAAATGCCTACATTCTTATTACATTATATCATCTTTCCCCCCTTCATTTAAAAAAAAAAAATCACTATTAATCCAGATCCGATTCACTCTGTTAGAAATAATTGTCCTCAAGAATCCTAAATTTGTCATGGGATGGCCATGGAAACACCAGTCTCTGGAAAAATACTGAGTTGTGGCAGACAAACTGTACCCTGCGGTGTATATTTTTCCAAGGCCCAGAGTCACTGCAGTGAATACATGGTCACATGCTTCTGCATGTTCTGGGCTTTGAGTAGAAGGCTACTGTACCAGGCAATAAAGTCCGCCTTAGCTGAATTGTTGAATGGTGTAGAACTACAGTATTTCTTATAATGCAAATATTAATAAATGGTCTTAGGGAGATCTTTTGATGTCTTCTTCATAGTTCTTAATAAAGACTTCTTAGCAATCGACAGCTTCCCTTTCCCTGTCAGGACTTCCCTTCATGACTGAACATCTTTCATTTTTCTGACTGTGCTTCTAGAACTTTGCACATGAGTTGCGTCTGCCTGAATTTCCACCTCTTAATTGTTGCCCAGTTGAGGCTGGGTGCTGCGTGTGACATCTTCACTGCTGTTTCTTTTTCACGAGGCCCTTGACCGATACTTGGGTTGTGAATAAAGGATTTCATAGGCATCCTGGCCATCACACTGAGGGTTAAGAACTAACTCACTTTGCTCATGCACCCTGGTACAGGGGATTCCATTGCAGGAGTCTTATGGTGGGAAGCAGCATTCAGCAAGTTAGAGGCAGACTACCAGGCTTTGAGGAAGGGCTCTACTGCTTACCTACCCTGAACCCTGAGCTAATTCTTAAGCTCCCTAAGCCTCAACCTCCT
Source organism: Cebus imitator (assembly GCF_001604975.1). Lineage (NCBI taxonomy): Eukaryota > Metazoa > Chordata > Mammalia > Primates > Cebidae > Cebus > Cebus imitator. Next base: position 579,231 of record NW_016107624.1, on the reverse strand, counting down.
CGTCTGTAAAATGGGGATACTAGTGATGCCTCATAATTACTTAAGGAAAGTCCTGAGAACTAATCTTTATTTCCAAGAGTGAACATGCTTCTTGCTGTGAAGTACAGACCAAATTCCATCACCATAAAGTTGTTACAGCAAAGATGTTTTCCTGTCTTGGAGGGTGATTCACTGGAACAAAGCCTTATTGAGAGATATCTCCCTCCCCTGCTCCCCTTTCTCTTTCTTGTTCAGCCAGAAGTACTTGCTGAGTACATTCTCCCTCTCAGGCCCTGTGCCAGATACTGGAGAAACAGACATAGATGATATGGCCTCCACCCTCAAGGCTCTTATTGACTAGTTATCATAAAAAATTGTGTACAATAAAAATACGGTATTAGGAATGCTTCCTTTAGGTCATGTAGCAGCTGCTTTCTAAAATGAAATACCATATTTTATGGTATTTGCATCATGAACAGAGACAAGAGTGTATCTAAAGTCACAAGGAGCAGATTGCAGAACCAGAAATTGGGACATGCAGTCTGACGAGGATTTTTGTATGAGTTATTTCGGAGAGATCTCTGAGGTTACCCTGTCCAACTCACGTTGTTGCTTTTGTAGCATTTTTCTAGGCGAGCCTTCGCATGCACGCCTCCAGTGATGAGCGTCTCCTCTGTCTTCGAATGGTTAGAGGATGTTTGTGTTACTTGGATTCCTTCACTGCTATGTGCCAGATACTGTGCTAGTCTTTTTTTTCCTTTTTGCAGATATTGTTCCATATAATTGCTAAAAACAAACACACAAACAACTCCTCACAGTGAATAACGTTCTTTCCATTTTACAGATAAAGGTACTAAGGCTCAGAGGGTCAAGTAACTTGCCTAAGTGGCAGAGCCAGAGTCTGAAACCATGTCTTGAATTTCAAAGACAGGTTTTACTCTTACATTCCCCTGCCTCTTAAGTATTCAGACAGCTCTCTGTATTGAGCGGAACTTTCCCTGGGCAGCTAGCAGTGCGGCATCGTGGTTAAGGGGAGTCAGGCCTGGGCTTGAATGAAGCCTCACTGCAACCATATGAGACATCTCTTTCCACATTTTAGACACGGGGGAAACTGAGGCTCTTGGATAGTAAGTCACTTGCCTCAGGCTGTGCAGCCTTCAAAGCTTCATATTCTTTCTGCCACACCACTCCGCTTCTTAAACAAGTCTGGCTGCATCTCTAAGGGTTTAGCTCTTAATAGCTATAAGGAAATATTTCCTGGCAGGGCTGTGAGTGAAACACCTCACTAAAGGAGATGTCCTGGCATCTCCTGGAAGCTGTTAGGCATGAAAATGAGAAGACTCTCACGTGTCATGGATATTTAGAATTACTGCTCCTTACTCTTGCTTCACAGAGTCTCTCAATATTTCTCAACACTGACACTGACTTCTGATCTGGGTTAGGTACTGCCCTAGATGCTGAGAATGTGAAAATGAAAGGCCACATCCCTGCTGTGAAGAAGCGTGCAGTCTGGTGAAGGAGAGAGGCATTCAGATAGCTAATTGCTATGTGAATCAATAAATAAGCCACTTAATATTTTTGCTTTAGCACCCAGCACATAGTATATTTGTCTTGAGTGATATGTACAAAGTACTGCAGAACCACAGCGAGTTGTGACTTTTGCATAGTTTGGGAGTGGGCTTGCAGAGGAAGGAAAATTAGATCTGGGTATGGAAAGAGTTCATTAGGTAGGTGTAGACTAGAGGGCTGAGGGTGTTCCGGCCAGAGGGCACAGGCCATGCAGAAGCATGGAGGCATGAAACAGCACGCTATGTGCAGGGAACCATGATTAATTTTGTAGGAATCTCCATAGTGGTACCAGTGCAGCTAGATCATGGAAGGTCTCACGTAGATAGTGGGAATATTGAAGAATTTTAGGGTGTGTGTCTGTGGGTTTATCATGGTTAAATTTACTTTTTGGAACAGTCACTCTGAGGAAGAGGATGATTAAGGGGTAAGAGGGAAAGACTACGGCCTTTTTGAGGGAGGCGTGTTAGGCCGCTGCAGTGGTCTTGGCTTGGCTATGGCTGTGAGGAAGGAGAGAGGGGTTGGATTTTAGTAAAAGAGATACAGACATAAATGTATTTGATTTTCAGACTCTGATATTTGCCCACCTGATGACCTTGCCATCTTGCCGTCATGCAAAGAAAATCCTGAAGATGTTCTGAGCCCAACTTCAATAGCTCCTTGTTTGAGTTCCAAGAGTCAGCCTTCTGTTAAAGTCAGTGTGATGGGGACTGATCAGTCAGAGAGCATTGATACCTCAAATGAGGCAGAATACTTAAAACAAAAAATCCATGACTTGGAAACTGAGCTAGAGGGCTACCAGAATTTCATATTTCAGCTTCAAAAGCACTCCCAGTGCAGTGAGGCCATTATTACAGTTTTGTGTGGGACAGAGGGGGCCCAGGATGGCTTGAGCAAGCCCAAGGGCGGTTCTGATGAGGAAGAAATGACCTTTTCAAGTTTGCACCAAGTGCGATACGTAAAACACATGAAAATCCTCCATCCGCTGGCCCCAGAGATGATGGACGGCAGGACGCCAGAGAACCTCCAACAGCAGCTGGAGGAGCAGGAATACGAGCTGCAGAAGGAGCAGAATTTGAACATGGAACTCCTCAGTGAGATTCATAATCTGCAGAATAAGTTCAGAGATCTCTCACCTTCCAGGTACATTCCACCTCTGCCTTCTCCCCATTTAAGCCTTTTGTCCCCCAGGATTGCCACTAGGTGGGAGCCCGTGAGCTGAAAGAGAATGCTGCTCTGTGATGGGTAGAGTGTCTTCTGGGGAAGGCTTGATGGTGGGGTTCAGATAGCCAGGTCCTGTGGAGAAGTGAGAGGTGAGGCCACAAAGAAGAGGAACAGCGACCACACACGTGAATGTCAGTTACGAGTCTTGGGTCCTCTAAAAATTGGCAGGGCAGATTTCACCTTCCTCAAGTTGGGGGCTCAGGGTAAAGGTTTCATAGCAGTCACTTGGTGAGTGATAGTGCCTTTGTTGAACTGCGATGTGTACTCCTGGACTCTGTTACTGGCCTTCGCTGTGCTGTGAAACTAAAGCTGATGTCTAGGCAAGGTAGGAGGAATATAAATATTTTCCATATCTTTACCCTTTAAGGTCATCTTAGAGAATAAGCCTGTGTTGAAAGAGAAGAATTCTTAGGTCATGAAGATAATGCTTTATGGGCATAGATATATACAGTTTTGCTTCATGAGATATGGCAAAAGTGGGATCGTTTGTAAAGATGACCTTCATTTGTCACTAATTTGAGTCAAACACATTGTTATGAATTGTCAAGAGCCAGGATGAATTTTTCAAGCCTCCCCAAAGCAGTGAGATTGAAGGAAGCTTATAATTATTGAAAGGCAGTTGTCTCAGGTCCCTGGTTGACACTTTTCTTATCTAATCCTCAAAATCACCTGAAACGGTGGTGTTCTAAACTCGTTTTTATAGATAAGGAAACTGAGCCTCAAAGCAGCTGCTGTGACTTGGCAGAAAACATTCACAGAGCTGGTCAGAGCCATCGCCAGGGTTCAAGCGCACATTATCCCACTCCAATACCCATGTTTACTCATGTTACTCATGAGTTATCCCTGTTACTCCAGTACTCACATGATACTGGCCCCCACCTTTATTGCCAGTATCATGCGATCTGCATGTGCACACTCTGTATTGAAGGTGACTGACTGCCAGCCCATGTAGTGTTGTCATTTCCGGGAAGAAGAAACATTATGTTGAACCGAAGTGTCAACATCTTTGCCAGGCTGCTCTCCGGAACAAGGTTATTGTGGCCAGTTTACATGAGTGACCTGTGTGTTTCTCGGTGCCTTTGCCTTATGGGCGCACATAGGAAAAGGTGGCATGTGGTGGTAAGAAGGCAATGTGGCATAATGAGCTTCGAAGTGAGAATTGTGTTTGAATCCGAAATCTTTACCACTTAACTAGCTTTGCAATCAGTTTTTTCTTCTGTAAAAGGGGACATTCATACATTTGTTGGAAGACTGAGAGGACCAGATAACATATAAAGCACTGAGTTCAGTTACTGACAGGTCCTAGACCCTCAATAAATGGTAGTTAGCATCATGATTATTTGCTGACGTTTTGTTCGGGAGGAGAGAGTCCCATCTTTTTTTCCTTGCTGTGTGCTTAATTTTTATCACACTTCATGAGAATTTTTGGTGGGTCCTCTGACCCTTGGGGCTCTTGTTTCTATAATTCAGAATGGTATTTTTAAAGAGTATGTGGAAACTAATTGTTCGCCTGAGTCCTTGCCAATCTGTACTTTAATTGGGGGCTTTATAAGGTTAAAAATGTTGCAGAAGAATCTTTGTTCCAGCATTTGTTGGCTGTGTGAAATCAAAGAAGGAGTGACCTTGTGCAGTTTCAATTTTCCTAAAAGTATGTATACTTGTACAGCTGCAGGCTTTTAAAAATTATACTCTGTCATTTTTCCAATTAGTGTTAAGGTCACAAAAATTCAGTTCTAAAATGGTCCAAGTATTTTCTTTCCCTTCTTTTATCAGATACGATTCATTAGTTCAGTCCCAAGCCAGGGAGCTCTCCCTTCAACGGAAGCAGATTAAGGATGGCCATAGCATCTGTGTCGTCTCCCGTCAACACATGAACTCCATGATTAAGGCATTTGAGGAGTTGCTGCAGGCCAGCGACGTGGATTGCTGCGTGGCCGAGGGTTTCCAGGAACAGCTGAATCAGTGTGCTGAGCTGCTGGAGAAATTGGAAAAGCTACTTCTCAATGGTAAGTAGGGTGAGGTACGTGAGTCCTAAGACATCAGTAATTGACCCAGGACTTCTCGGAGATGCACAGGAGGAGCTAACTCCTTGGCCTTACTCATCTGTCACCCCTTAGGTGTAGTGGAGCCACACTAGCCACTGCTTCCTTCCAGTGACCACTTCCATGTGGCTTGTGGTTGGCACGGTTACAAAGCAGGAGCCCAGTTTAGACGCCTCAGGGCCAGGTTGGTGAAGTACATGAGTAAAGCCAGCCAGGAGGCGCTGCTCCTCAGCACTGGTCACATGGTTACTAGTTCTTGCATCTCACACATTTTCCAGAGAAGATGGATCTGTGTGTGTGTGTGTGTGTGTGTGTGTGTGTGTGTGTGTGTGTGTGTAAACTCATGTGTTTTAAATGTTGGCAACCAAAAAATCCGATCAACCAAGCAAAATTTTTATCAGTTAAAAAGTATATCAAAGAGTTAAAGTTGGCCGGAGGAGGGATGAAAGAAACCTTTGCTATGTGCTAGGTAAAATTTTGTTTTGAGACTACAGCAAAGAACTCCCATTTACTGTGCACCCAGTTTCATCAGTTGTTAGCATTTGCTACATTTGTTTTATCTTTCCCTGTCTGTACACACACGAGCACTATTATCTTTCTGAGCCCTATGAGAGTGGATTGATGCTATCACCTTCCTTTCTTTATAGATAATTTGGAGTGTAGTTTCTCAGACCAAGGATATTCTTGTACATAACCATGGTACTGTTACCACAATCAGAAACCGTGTTGTCTAATCTACTATTATCTAATATACAGCCTATATTTGAATTTTTGTAATTGATTCACTAATATCTTGTATGACAGTTTATTCTGGATCCTGATCCTGATCCAGGATCCAGTCCCCACATTACATTTAGTTGTCATGTATCTCTAGTCTAATCTGGAGTAGTTCCTCACCCTTTCTTCTTTTCATGATGTGAACCTACTTGAGTAGTTCAGGCTAGCCCCTCACCTTGGGATTGTCTGTTCTTTCCTGATCACTCAATTCATGGTTAGATTAGATTGGTTAGATCTGATAGGCCATACAGTTTTGACAAGAATGCTTCATAAGAGATTATTTTGTTCTTACGGTATTTTCTTAAGGAGGCACACAATATCAATCCTATTTTTGGTGGTATTAACTTTGATCACTTCCTTAAGATAATGTCTGTCAGTTTTCTCCAATGTAAATTATATTAACCTGTGTAATAAATGAGTAATTCATAGAAGATACTTTGTAAGTATTCTGTTCCTCTTCAGACTTCTACCATGAGTTTTATCATCTATTGATGATTCCTGAGTCAAATGTTACTATGATGATTTTTTTTCTAACACTAGCATTTTTTTCTCAGGTTCCTTTTTCATTTGTGTTAAGTAGCGTTTAGTAGAAGGACACATTCTCTATTAAATTTATTAATGTATTTCTTATTTATTTGTTTTTGATCAATATGGACTTGAAGATTCTTATTTTATTCATTGGACTATTATCCATTCTGACATTCATATTATATTGTCCCAGATTTGGTAAGTGGCCATTTCTTTTGACATATCTCCATCTTTTTAGGAGTACTTCCTTATTTTCTGGGACAAAATAGATTTTCTGTGCTCTCTTTGTACTGCTCCTGCCCTGAAAAAGCTATTTCGCTAAGTAGCCTTGAGTACTTTTAGTGAGGAATGATATTTAACAATCAAGATTTGGTGCTCGCTGTGTTCATTGCTATGAGGGTATCATTGTGTCTAGGCCCTTTAGCAGGCTGTGTGTGTGTGTGTGTGCAAATGTGTAATTATTTTAAAAAAAAATCAGTACTATACAATGGTGCCTTTAATTCCGGTCCAAACTCACTAGGTTCTTTCTTGTTTTTCCTGCTTCCATATTTTTATTTCCCATCTCCAACAGTGAGAACCCTGGCTTTGATAACATCACCATATCTGCAAATTTACTCAATTCAGTAGTATATGCACTTAGTTCCAGAATTACTCCACCCTTTCCACTGTGAAAAACGAACCCACTGGGAGAGATCAAGATTTGTTTATTAAAGTAGTTCTCTTTGTTTTTGGGCTAAAAGTATATCATAGTAAGTTCTTGAAGTTGTTTGGTTTTATTCTTTTTAGAGCTGTTGTTGTGTTAGTCATTTGAAACACAATGGGATTCGTTTCTATTTGTATTCAATTTTAGAGGTTTTTAAAATCCTATTCTTATTGATTTAAATTTTTGAATATAGATAACATTAATATGATTCCAAAGTCAAAACTGCATCCTTTTAACTTGCTCTAATGAAGTCATTATTTTTGTGCTTTTTCTTTATTTCCATTAGTATTGCTTTCCAGTCTCCTTTTTCTCTTAAACCCATTGAGACTAGACTCTCAGTCATCTCATCAACTCCTCCACTGAAACAGTTTGCCTGTCACTAACAGCTTCCACTTTGCCAAATCTAAGGATCAGTTTTCAGTCTTCATCTTGCTCAGACTGCAGGAGTATTTGATATGTCGACCCCTCCCTCTTTGGCTCACTTGGCTTCCAGATGATGCCACTGAGAGTTCAATTCTCCTCTCCCTCCCTGGCTGCCTCTGTGTAGCTCTGCCTTCTACATGTCTTCCGTCCTGGACCCATCCTCACGACCACAGCTTCAGTTTGCCTCTCTTATCTCACTTGGATGCTGCAGGCCTTTCCTCTTTGGCTTCTGGCCTTCCCTCCTTTCCTCACTGTAATGCATTTTCCACACAGTAGTCAATGATCTTTTAAAAATGTAAGTCAGTTCTTGTCCCTGCCCCCAAATCAAAGCCTTCTCTTTTCATTCAGTGTAAAAATCCAGATAAGGGCCTGCAAAGCTCTGTAGCATCACCCTGGCCACACTCTGACCTTATCTTATCCCGCCCCACACTCTCCTTCCACCCCTCCACAGCTACTGACCCTGCAGTTGAAATTTCTTTTTTTTTTTTTGATATATATGTTACTGCATTTTCGGTTTTGGGGTACATGTGAAGAACATGCAGGATTGTTGTATAGGTACATACATGGCAATGTGGTTTGCTGCTTTCCTCCCCATCACCTATATCTGGCATTCCTCCCCATGTTATCCCTCCCCAACTCCCCACCCCCTACTGTCCCTCCCCTAGTTCCCCCCAATAGACCTCAGTGTGTGATGCACCCCTCCCTGTGTCCATGTGTTCTCATTCTTCAACACCCGCCTGTGAGTGGGAACATGCGTTTGATTTTCTGTTCTTGTGTCAGTTTGCTGAGAATGATGGTTTCCTGGTTCATCCGTGTCCCTACAAAGGACACGAACTCATTGCTTTTTATGACTGCATAGTATTCCATGGTGTATATGTGCCACATTTTCCCTGTCCAGTCTATCATCGATGGGCATTTGGGTTGGTTCCAAGTCTTTGCTGTTGTAAACAGTGCTGCAGTGAACATTCGTGTGCATGTGTTCTTATAGTAGAGTGATTTATAATCCTTTGGATATATACCCAGTAATGGGATTGCTGGGTCAAGTGGAATTTCTATTTCTAGGTCCTTGAGGAATCGCCATACTGTCTTCCACAATGGTTGAACTAATTTACACTCCCACCAACAGTGTAAAAGTGTTCCTATTTCTCCACATCCTCTCCAGCATCTGTTGTCTCCGGATTTTTAATGATCGCCATTCTAACTGGCGCGAGATGGTACCTCAATGTAGTTTTGATTTGCATTTCTCTGATGACCAGTGATGATGAGCATTTTTTCATATGCAGTTGAAGTTTCTAGCACGCCCAGGCCAGCTCCTCCTTCAGAGGCTTTGCACTTTCTCTTCTCTCTGGTGTCCCTGATCCCTTCAGGCCTTTTTGCAAACGTCATCCTATCAGTTAGGTGCTCTTTGACAGCTCTTTATGAAGTAGCAAGGCACCCCTGTCCATCCCTGACATTCCGTTTTCCCCTTACCCTGCTTTATTTTCCTCGGTTCTACCCACAACCATCTTGCATTGTTATATGTTTACTTGCATGTTACATGTTTATTATTCTGCCTTCCCTGTTAGAAAATAATCCCCACAAGTGTGCATGGATCTTGTCCCTTGTGTTTGTTGCTGTAGTGCTAGGATATAGATAACATTTGGCGTATGGTAGACACACAGCACCTATTTTGAGAGAACGAATAAATGAATGAGTGAGTGAGTGAAGCCAGTTTTACAGCTGTGGAGAGTGTGGCCCAGTGAAAGTGGGCAACTCATCTGTGAGCATTTATGGCGTGGATGGCAGAGCTGGGATTTCAGATCAGGTCTCTGGACAAAAAACTTTTCCTACTAGATCTGCTTGTATTACAGTTGGTACCATATAGGTTATTTGATTTAAACTTTACAGTGACCTTAGAAGCACAATGCATTAGTTCAGTTTTATGGATGATGAGCTGAGGCATAGCGATAGAACTTTACATATCTAAATAAGTGGGCCTAGCAGTGAAGAATGCATCATTGAAGCTGGGCTGGCCAGATTAGAGCTCTGGCTTCCCACTTGTAAGCTGTATACCTTGGGAAATTTACTTAATTCCTTGCCTCAGTTTCTTTCTTCACCTATAAACTTAGCATTCTAATACCTAATTGGTAGAATCTTTGTAAGAATTAAATTACAGTTGTGAAACCTTGCTTGACTCAATGCTGGGTGCATGGTTTTTATGTACTGAGTGCTTGTTAGTGTTTGTACTTGTTGTGAGTTGGGGCTTAATCCCCAGAACAGCCTGTTTTTCAGGTGAGGAACTTAGACTTAACAAATAAGAGTTTATTGCTCAAAGTCACAACTGACTTGGGGAACCAGGATTTGACTGTGTTCCCCTTGTCTTCGTATGTACAAAATAGATGGTTTATGATGGCTCACATAGTTCATTTAATTCCAGGATAGCACATGGAATAGTTTACCCATCTGGGCCTAGTGAATGTTTTCCCTCAGTTTTTCCAAAGGGCCTGGTAGCTTAGACCTGCTGTAGACTAATTTTGCTAATACCAGTTCCTAGGACTTGTGAGGACCGGGGTATATAGGAGTACCTTACTTTTCCCAGCTTTATAAAAACTGACTTCCTTCTAGCTAAGGGTATTCTAAATAAACTAGTTTTCATTTTATTAGTGGAGAAATATCTGGGTCCTCATGATAAAGCCATATCTTCCAGGCCCAAGTCATTTTCTGTCGGCCTCTTTTCTTCTTGAAGGCGCTCACTCTAGGCCCCAGGAAGTGGAGGGCTGAGAGAGGGTGCCTCTGGCATCAGCTGCCCTCCCTCCCTTATCCAGCCACTCCCCTTGATTTATTTTTTAGTTATTTACCTTGAGAAGCCCAAGGGAGCCTACTTACTCTCTGTGGGTTCTGCAGGCAGAAGCAGCATTTTAGGTTTAGCAGATAACACAAACACAGAACTTTATTTTCTCCTGCAAAAAGCGTAAAAGTCCCAGAAACCTCACCACAGCTTCTTTTCTTAGGAACTAAAATGTAACACAGAGGTAGGCATTTCTTGGATGTCGTATAAGGGGCCTGGCTCTTGAATTATGAAACAAGCTTATCATAAAACAGTTTTATATTTGAGGCAGTTTTAAGAACTCATCCATAGCATGCCTAGCATGAGTTCTTAAAAATTTAAATATAGCCTTTAAAAATATTAATACAAAGCAATACATGTTTACTGTTGAATAAAAGATAAGCAAATACTCCTATAATTGCATCACATAGCAAAGCATGAATACCCTGGAGTATATATGCCCAGACCTTTTTTATTGATATATTTGTTTTTTGTGGCAGTGGAACTGTTTGCATCCTCTCCCTTTGTTCAGTTATAGATAATAAATATACATTGTAACTTTTAGTGGCTGCAGGACATTCTTTTGTATCAATATACCATAATGTATTTAATCATTCCCCATTAGATGAACATTTAGATTGTTCCATTTTGGGGCTCTTATAAAGAACACTCTATTGGAATCTTTGTGCATATTCTTATTTATTTAATGATGTTTGGTTGGTAGGCTCCAAGAAGTAGGATGATGGTGTGGTTTCTTAATTCTTGTAAGGGGACTCTCCCTTGGCTCCATTAAACTAGGATTCCACTGGGCATCTGGAAACCTGTAAGGTTTTGTGGGTAAGTACATTGAGGGCTGGGACCTAAAATAGACCAGGAACTGGTGTTGCAGCTAGATTTTCCACTGTATTCTTGTTCTTGGTGCCTCCCAAGAGCAGTTGCATAAACAAGGCGGTGGTATTTTGTCTTCAGGTATTTTTGATTAAGCTGTGTTTGACACTGGGAAAGGTACAAAGAAGACAGTTTGATCAGGGAGCTCACCACATGAACAAAGATAGCTGCTGGACTCCCTTGCATTAGTTCTCTGCTGACAGAAGTGAACCGGAAACATTTCATTCAAGGCCTTCCACAGTCTAGAAGGGGCCTTTGCCAGCTCACCACCGTCTGGCGATGATGATGATAATGATGGAGTTGAAGGAGAAACACTGAGGAAGTGAGGAAGGCTGATCTTTATTGGGTGCTTGCAATATGTCTGGCATTGTTTTCAGCCTAAGAGGAAATATTATTTGTTATTCTAATTTAACAAGTGAGGAATAGAGAGGCTAATTCACTTGCTCTAAGTCAGACAGGAAGTGGCAGAATCTGAATTTGAGTCCATGTAGTTCACTTTCACAGCCTCCCTTCCTAAGCACCATATCATGCTTCTCACACTCCTGTCAAATCGGATGCGCTGGTCAAACATTTATGTGGGCCAGGCCTTGCATTTCCTCTCTTCTGATTCTGTTCAAACCATTATTTTTCTGTAAGACTTTTACTCCCTGTCCATTTAGAAAAATTTGGAGAAATTCTGCCTATCCTCCAGGAATCTTTTCTTTGTTCACTTGAAGTGGGAGTAAAATGTATTCCTCCCCCCACCCTCCCCCGGTCTGTTTATAGCTTGCACTTGATATTCACATCTGACCTTGTGATAGAGGTGGTCAAAAGGGTGTTGGGTTGGAAAGAACAAGACCTTTGGAATCGGACAGACTGGAGTTCAGATCCCAGCTTTATGGATCATTTATCCCTTGAAGGGCCAGATTTCCTCTATGGGGGATAGTAGTACCTGTCTTATAGGGATGTTTGTGAGGATTAAATGAGATGATTTAAGCTTGTCCAATTTGTGGCCCATGGGCTGCATGCAGCTCAGAACAGCTTTGAATGCGGTGCAGAACAAATTTGTGAACTTTCTTGAAACATGAGTTTTTTTTTTAAGCTCATCAGCTGTTGTTGGTGTATTTTATGTGTGGTCTAAGACAGTTTTTCTTCCATTGTGGCCCAGGGAAGCCAAAAGATTGGACACCCCCTGATTTCTTTAATTTTTAAATTGTTTTAAAATTTTTGGCCAAACAGCAAACCCAGTAGACACTCCTGATTTAAAGGGTGTCCTGCTTGGCAAATAGTGGGAGCTCAGGAAGGTATGTAAACTAAAATTAAAATTGTAAGTCCTACAACTGGCTGAAGGGACCCTTCTCTCAGCTAAGGGAACCCAACAAAACCTGAAAAACTAGTTCAGACCATGATGGGAAAGTGGGTGGCGCGGGGCGGGGGTGGGGTGTAGGGGGTCCTCAGACAGGCCTCATTATGCCCCCCTCCCTTTGGAGCTGGCACACAACTGACCAGTATTAACATTAAAATAGAGATCCTTAGGCTGACAGAACAGACTCTTGGTAGCAATAAGAAACCAAATTCTAACCTGACTCCATTGCAGCATCACATAACTGATAGCAGGGCCCTGAAAGACATCAAATTACTATTTTACCCCCAAATATATTTCTTTGACATATTTTAAAATGGTCCTGAAATGCTGTCTCTTGTAGGGAATGTTTACATTCTATAGAGAATCCCCTTCCCTTTCCAGGTTTTTTTCTGATCCTGAAGAGATTGGCTGAGAGTCCAGCGCCTTTTAAGGATCTGAATAGGAAACATTTGCCTCTGGGGGCGGCCATCTCTGGGACTTCATCCACATAATAAAAACCTTGGTCTCCGTAACCGCTTATCTTAACTGAGACACTCCTTTCTGTTGATTTCAGGTCTTTAGATAATAACTCTTTCAACAAAGTGCCAATCAGAAAAATCTTTGAATCCACCTGTGACCTGGAAGTCCCCCACCCACTTTGAGTTTCCCTGTCTTTCCAGACCAGACTGGGACCTACCGCACATACATTGATTGATATCTTAGGCCTCCCTAAGACATATAAAACCAAGCTGTAACCTAATCACCTTGGGCACATGGTCTCAGGACCTTCTGGGGCTGTCACTTGCCACGATCCATAACCTTGGCAAAATAAGCTTCAAAACTGGTTGAGATTTGTCTCAGATGCTTTCTGGTTTACAATGACAACAATAATAATGGGGCATGTATGCTATGGTTAGCAGAGGAATCCAGGTTTTCAGAGAAAATGGAGGGTTTTTCCTCTTAAGAATCCCTGGAACTGCCCTCCCCAGAGCTCCTTAGTGTCTTCCCACCTTTATAAAGCAGTTCTTTCCTCCGTCAAAGATATGGCTCCATTGCTACCTCTGTCACATGTTTCCTAATAGTCCAGGCTGGATTCTATTTGTCTCCTCTGTGTGCCTTCCCACAGCATCCATTGCTGCCCCTTATCACAGCGCTGTAGTGTAATTGTCTTTTGGGTCCACCCTTTCCTCTCAGGTGAACTCACTGAGGGCGGGTGAGTCCTTGTTCATCTCTGTATCCTCAGTGTCTGGCACAGGCACCTGGTAGGAGCACTGTAAATATTGAAGTAGAATAGAATTAGTTTCTACCAATTACTAAAGTGGTGGAAAGGAAGAAACCTCTGGGTCAGGTAGGAGATGCCAGGCTGTGGGATTTGAAGGTAACTCTGTAGGACTGATGCATTTTGAGCTGGGAAGTACTGTTTCAAAAGAAGCTTCTTAAGTGTACAGAATGGATCAGTACAGAGGAAACTGAAGTTGGGTCAACCAGTTATCAGTCTGTCCTGCATACTAGTCCTCTCTTGCTTGTTCAGTTATGGATGGGATAACTAGATGTTTTTTTATTTGAAAAGATGAAGTCCTCCTATTGCCTCACACTACACCGTTCTTAGGCATAGCAACAAGATTTGCCTGAGAGATGGGAGCAGCGTTTTCATGACACACATCCTAAGCTTTTGAATAGCCAGACAGATGGTACCCTGTCACCTGTGTGAAGGCAGTTTCCACCAAGAAATTCAGCGCATTAGTTGTTGTGCTCTCCCTGTGACTCCTACAGTAACTATTTGTCACTTGGTTTTAAATAACTCTGTTATAATAGGGGAATGGATGGAATACAGTTGTTGAGTTGTTGCAGGTTCCTTGAGGGTCTCTTATTTGAAGGGGAAACTCATGCTGCTGGTGGCAGCAGGGTATTTCCTGGTGTGCTCCTGGGTTTGATTAGAAACGGAGGAGAGGTTTTGGATGGGTTTAAGGTCTGGAGACCTGGAATGCTTAAAGTCTGCCCCAAACCAAGGGTACTCACCCTGTGAAGTTCATGAGGGAGGAACTAAAGAACAGTGTGAATGTGGCCAGGTGTAGTGGCTCACGCCTGTAATGCCAACACTTTGGGATGCCACAGCAGGTGAATCACTTGAGACCAGGAGTTCGAGATGAGCCTGGACAACATGGTGAAACCATGTCTCTACTAAAAATACAAAAACAGCTGGGTGTGGTGGTGCATGCCTGTAGTCCCAGCTTCTCCTGAGGCTGAGGCATGAGAATTGCTTGAACCTAGGAGGTGGAGGTTGCAGTGAGCCAAGATCTTGCCAGTGCACTCCACTCCAGCCTGAGTGACAGAGCAAGAATCCATCTCAAAAAAAAAAAAAAAAAAAAAAAGGAACAGTGTAAATGTGAAGCAGAATGTCATGTAAGTTGTTTGCCTGACTAGTACCTAAGTCCTAAGCTTTTTGGAAGGCTGGGCTGGGACAGATGGTCCATTCTTAGGGTCTGTAGGGTCAGCAGCCAAGTGCAGGTATGAGATGAAAAATGCTGACTAAGCTGTTCTTTTAACATACAGTTGTCTCTGTCCATTAGGGATGGTCTTACAAACTGGGACTTCAGCAAAGGTCTTGAAATCTGACTTAATCAGGTGTGGATTTCCCCCCTTGAAGTGGACTGTAGAGAACAGAAATGTGGAGTCTTTGAGAGCATCCACTAATGAAGGCCTGTCAACCCCTATCAAAATATAATGCCATTTTTGACCAGGATGTAACCAGGAGGCATAGGTTTGTGATTGAGGTAGCTATAAGGATATTTCCATCTCTCTTGCTTAACTATAAAAGGTAGTAAAGTAAGGGAGAGTGTGATCAGACAAAGTGAGAGTTGAAGCATGAAGCGTCCTGGATTTCCACTTCTTTGCTTTAAAACAGAGATACGAACACCATGCTTATAGGATCATTGTGAGGCCTGAAGGAGATAGCATATATTGAAGAGCCATACTCATGCCCTTGTGCCTGGTCACTCAGGGCTGTGTGACTCATTCCTGATGGTCACAGTGCCCTGCAGTGAGTGGTAGGTGACTTTCCACCACTCAGCATGTTTCACGGACTCTTGGTGCCCAGGTGTCTGGCCTGGTGGGTGATAGGGAACCTGGATGGCCATGCCAGCCAGCCATGTGAGTTTGTAGGTGGAAACTTCTAGACATAAAGGAAATGTGCAAGGCTTCAGTGATCTTTTCCTCTATGCTGTGGTGTTTGAGAACTTTTTCTTTTAGGAATAGTTTTGAAAATTGCATGTGTGGGTGCAGTTTAATTATAGTTTCATTTTTCAAACACAACTATAGAAGAGTTTGTTTTTTCTTTAGCCATGCATCAGTTTCTTCAAAGAGCTCATCCCAGCCTGTAATTTCCAGAGTTCTGAAGTATTTTTAAAATAAAGTTGTTAGTCTCTTTGAAATCTGGGCTCATGTGCTTCCTTTCAAACACCAAATGATGACATGCAGGAAGAGAGCAGAGCATCCTTTGCCCAGCTATATTCTGAGCTTTATTTTGTTTTCTTTTGTGATTTTTTTAAAGTCATTTCCCCTGCTGTAGACAGTGGGTTTTTCAACTGTACTCATACACTCCTTTCCCTAGTTTTAATCCTACTCCTGAGACCCTTCCTGAGGAAATATTAAAATGCAGTTAAAGCTATATGCACAAAGATGCTTATTTCATTTGCTTATAAAAGTAAAAATTTGGAAATGACCTAAGCATCAAATAGAGAACTGGCAAAATTGTGGTAATGCATGCCTACAGTGGAATATTAGTGCAGGCATTAAAAATGATGTTTCGGAAGGAAATTTAGTGAGAGAAACGCTTATAATCATGTACTAAGTGAAAAAATTATGTTGTAATACGGTATCTTCCTGCCAAAATGCATTAAAGAAAGAATGGAAGGAAATCCAGTAACTTGTCTGTGGGGTTGCCAGGATATTGATCTTTTTTTGATTCCGTTACTCATTTTCTGTAATGAGCGTATATTCTGTTAGTATCAGAGTTTTAGAGAAAGAAAAAGAACCTGCACCAGCAATGCCTTGTGATTGCTTTTTAGATTCAGTGCTGTCACCTAGAACTAGTGTCAATGCAGTGATAAAGGGGAAGTCTATAGTCTGAATTGTACTCTTGGTAATCCTACTTTAAATATCCAGGATTGTTATAGAGTATTTAAACAAGCAAAATAGTGCTTCTGCAAATGAATGAGCAGGAAATTATTAGGGAACACTTAAAAACGTTTTTTTCCTCCTTTCTTGATGTTATTTCTGCTTCCAGGAGAATCAGCTGGAGTGGAAATGAACACCCACACCCAGAATGAACTGATGGAGAGGTGAGTGTGTAACATTTGTTAAGAAGACTTTCTAGGACTTTCTAGATCTGATTTACCTGCCAGCTTTTAAAATATTTTGGCTCCTTGCCATTCAATTTGTTCCCTGCTTCTTGTAAATAAAGTATAAACATCTGTGGAACTGATAATGGCCTTACAAAACCAAGAGTTCATGCCATATGTCCTGTTGCCTTCATTCATTCATTTCAGGTTACCCATGTCATTTCTATTAGGTGATTTGAACCAGATGACATATTCATTTGTTGGCTCCCAGATACCTGCAGGATAAACTCCAGATTGCTTTACCTGGCATTTGAGGTCCTTCTCAGTCTGACCCCAGTTCTCTTCTCCCCTTCCTATTCTCCTCACTTCTTTTCCCCTATGTACGCCATGTTTCAGTCTTATTTGGCTTTGTATTTTCCACACCATGGCTGTGCACTCTACCTTCTTCCTCTTGAAGTTTGAAAATCATTCTTCAGAGTCCATTCAAATGTAAATGAACCTGGTTCTCCCCAATACCCTCCCTCCTCACCACGTCCCAGCATCGGTTATTCTTGCTGTAGCATTTGGACATAGTTACATTACAGCATTTGCCACATGGTATTGTAATGCTTTCTACATTTATATCTTTCTATTCCCAGAATTCCTTGGCAGAGGAAAGGTGCTTGCTAGTGTTCCCTAGGTATTGGTGTGTGTCAGCTGCTGCCATAGGCATTTCACATTTACTAGTTCTCACCGTATAGTTTGAAGTAATTATTTTAGGATGAGGAAGTTGTGAGTCAGAGTTGCATACTTGCCATTATGAGGTAGGGCTAGGATTTGAACTTGAGTCTATCACACTCCATCCAATGCATGTCCTTTTACTGTTATTCTACATTGTCTTTTGAGGGCAATGACTGTGTCTTGAATATCTCTCCCTGCTCCAGCTCCAAGTTTCTGGCATGTAGTTGGAGTTCAGAAAATGTTCATGGAATAAGTGAATTGTATAATTTCTTAGCTTCTCTCTATTGTCAACTGAAAATGCCAAGGTCTTGCCCTCTTTTATTTAGTTGTAAAAGATTCTGAATGCTATTAATGTTACTGTGTACTTTCCTCTTCTTTAAAGATGTGGTCCTTTGGGCTTCTGGGAATAAAATAGAGACCAATCTAGGGTGCAGACTTGTAGATTTTATTGGCATCACGAAGGGCACTAGCTTCATTAGAGAGAGTTGGCAGAGAGGTATCACAGCTCATGGGAGGACATTTATAATCAGAGCTTCTGTACTTTTAAAAGAAATACTCTTCTCCCACCGTAGTATTGTCAAAGTCCCAGTTCAATCCTCCATTTCCATTCTTGTAATAATAGATCACATCCCACCGGCATGCTTTAGAGAGGGCAAGGAAGGCTTCCCAGAGTGGGAACATTCATAGCCGAGATCTAAAGGGTGAGAGTAGAAGGGGCTAGGGCTGTTGGGAGAGCATCCGTGCCTGAGGCAAAGGAGACATGGTCCTTTTGAGCAGTGTAGCTGGCACAAAGAGGGTCACAAAAGCTGGAGAGGCAGGCTGGGTCCTGTTGGGCTGGTCCTCAAATGTTGTGTTAAAAACCCAAACTCTGTAGGAAGTAGGGAGTCTTCGAAGGAGGATAAGCTGGGACTAGACTTGATCACATTTGACATTGAGGAAGACTGTTGTGGTTGCTTGCAGAAGGAGTTGGAGTGAGGCATGGAATCGCTTAGCCTCCTCAACCAATGTGTCACTCCTTTTCATTTCTGACAGATTTTTTACCTTCTGTTCTTCCTCTCTCAACTGTAGTTTAGCACTCACATGGGCTACTTCTGAGCTAATTAAGTGGGTGCCCTTGGCCCATGCTGCACTTCTGCAAGCCACCAGCAAACCTGTGCATCCATCACACTGTCTGGGCAAAGTTGCATTAGATGTTTACCTGTTAATGAATGCATTGCAGCCTTGGAGTCCTTTGCTCTTGTCTGAACTCATGAATAATGAGACTGTGACTGCTGACAAGAAGTAATAGGAAAATGTGGGAGAAAAAAAGAGCGTCAGTTAAGGAGTTTATCTATAATGGAGATTCATGTGGGCTTTTCACAGCATTCAGATTGTTTTTTCTCATGGCTTAGGTGGTCCTTGGGAAATACGGATTAATAACCAGATGATTGCCAGAATAACGATACTAAACCTGCTTGGGAACCATGAGAGTTTATAAGTCCCAGTTCCCCCACTCTAAATGAGTAATTCCTACCTCAGAGGGTTTCTGTGAGGCCCAACTGAAATCTCAAGAATGCTTGCTGTAGAGAGGTTATTTGGTAAACAGCTGCCATTGACACATGTCCTCTTATGTCCCTACCCTGTAACCCAGGCTGTGGGACAGGCATAATCCCCTGCCTCCTCTTTGTTGGCTCCAAACTCAAGCCCACGGAGCCTTTCTTGCTTTTAGAATGTCGTTGCTTAATGTTGCAGAGAAATCAAAGGTCTGAGTGAAGTTGCAAACATGGGGAAGGTACTAAGGGTAAAGTAATCTTAAATATTTGTAAGTCATAGTCCTGGCTTGGGATTTTAGCATGGTAGATGACTTACCTTTCAATTTCAATGGTTAAGGATTGAGGAAGACAACTTAACCTACCAGTACCTTCTACCTGAATCTCCTGAGCCTTCAGCTTCTCATGCACCCTCTGATTATGAAACGTCTGAAAAGTCCTTCTTCTCACGAGACCAGAAGCAAGATAATGAGATGGAGAAGACTTCAGTTACGGTGAACAATTTTTCTCAAGGTAAGCTAAGCTTCATTAAGCATTTTAAACATGGCCTGATTAAAACAATAGTTTGCAATCTTACTTTAGTAAGATTGTGGTGAAGTGTGGTGACATTTGAATATTTCTTTGATGAAAGGAGATCCCATTAGGGCCAGTGCTGGTCATTCAGAGTATCATTTATCACTGGAGAAAGCTATGGTTGTTGAAAGTGTTGGCGATTGGGGAAAAGTCACTTTTATTTTTTAAATTACGACTGAATATATGACTTGCCATTTCCTGCAGGCTATATGCCACTGAACCTGTATGTCAGTGCAGATTTGTGAATTTCCTATTGTTTCTTTCAAACTCATCTTAAGGCAGGGTCACATCAAAGACTCTTCTATTTTGAGTTGCCCAAGAGTATCTAGCTCCCTGCTCTGATATTTTTATAGAAATACAATATTTGTGATTGTGGAAATTGACTTTGTTTTCCTTTAGTGTGGACACATGGCCCATTGGGTCAGGCCTTTTGTCTTAGTCTGTTTAGATTGTTGTAGCAGAACACCATAGAGTGGGTGGCTTATAAACAGTAGAAATTTATTTCTTATGATTCAGAGGCCAGAAAGTTCAAGATCAGGGTACCAGCCAGCATGGCCAGGCTCTGGTAAGGGCCTTCTTCCAGGTTGCATACTGCCATTTTCTTGTTGTATTCTCACGTGGAATAAGGAAGGTGAGAGAGCTGGGATCTGTTTTATAAGGCACTGATCTCACTTGTGAGGGTTCTACCCTCATAATCTAATAATCTCCCAAAGCCCTCGCTTCCTAATATCATTACATTGGGACTTAGAGCTTCAACGTAGGAATTTTGGAGACACAAGCATTCAGTCCATAACTCCTTTGTTCTGCCTCTGACCAGGGATCGAGTTAGCAGATGAAAATTTTCATAGAGACCCCATGCAGTGTGTAAACGAGATAAGCATGGAACCTTCATCCTGTGGTGACCTCTGAGGCTTCTCGAGGTCACCTAGGACTCAGGGGAGCCCAGTTTGAAGGCAGAAGACATACCTAGAGTGTGAAGTCCACATTGTTGGTGAAACTCAGGTATCAGCTGGGGTCCTCCAGCAGCATCATCTAGATCTAGTTTCTTTGTATTTCTGGCTGTATCTCCCTGCAGTTTTTGTGTGTTTCTGAGTACTTGGTTTTTCTTGGTCATTTCTGGCTCTGCATTCTGCCTTTCCTGAATTTAGGTCATATCACAAACTGTTTCCCTGTCCCTAGCGCCACTTCCTTCTGTATTGTACCAGTTAACACACACCCGGTGTGTAACTCGGTGACTTTCCCAGAATCCCCAGAGGCCACTCCCAGGAGGCCTTTGTGCAGACTTGATTGAGGAACCAGAGGAGGTGGTGTTTAGAACGCAGCAACCAAATGATTTAAACCGGAACACTTGGGATCCCTGTTCTTTTCACTAGGCAGTTCCCTCTGCTCCTTTTTTGCTAGCCCCTCTTTTTCTGCCCTTCACCCTGTCCGCCACCCCAACCTTATTCTGTTTCTGATGTAGAACCTTTTAGGCATTTCTTCTATTTCTTATTCCTCTGGGGACCCATGACCTTGGGCTCTTTATGCCCTCTTAGTGGGTTACCTGAACTGGGAGAGTGCACCCTGGAACCATCCCAGTAAGCCCACCGTTACTTTTTTGGTGTGTCTTCAGCCTTTTGGTCTCTGCATCTGGTTTTTCTTTTGTCATATTAGTGATCTATGTAGAGAGATAATTTAGTATTTTTCTTTTTCTCATTTAATATTCTGTCATAAGCTTTCTGACATGTTATATAACATCATTTTTAGTGGCTTTAGACCAGTCCATTGAGTGGTGGAATTGCAGTTTTCCTTCTGTTCCCTGGTTGCCAAACATTTAAATCATTTTCAGATTTCACAATCGTAAACAATGCTGCAGGGGATGTCTGTGAACATGAAGCGTTTCCCTTATTTGGGGGCTTTTTGTAATACAGATTCTGTAAATTGGAACTGCTAGGCAAGAGAGAGACACTTTGTTTTGTGGTTCCTTATTGGATTTATGCTTTTAAAGAGTTAGCATTTGTCAAAAGGGCATTATTCTGAGAGAGAGAGAGAGAGATTTTTCTCGCATTTTGTAAAGGCTAGTATAGTGTTTCCTTCTCTTCAGTTTGGCTGCATAATTAATAAGTGGTGTCCAATTCAACTGGGAATTTTCCTTAAGCCCAAGTGGTGATTCCACCTCTTGGCCAAAGACTCAGTGGAAGATGGCATGTATCGATGGCTACTAAGCATTTATGTCACCTGCTCATGGTTAGGAGTGTGTGACTTGGATAAACCAGCAAGGAAGGTTGCAGTCAAACAGAGAAGTTCCTGACTGACTCTGACCTGACTAGCTGCTGGAAGACCTGCAGGCCAATAAGGCAGAAGTGGAGAGGTACAGTGCCATGGTTGCCAGGTGTTTAAGTGGGGAGATACAGTGCTGTGGGTGCCAGGAGTTTAAGGAATGGGGAGGTGCAGTGCCGTGGGTGCCAGTAGCTTTTTGCAGAGTCCTTCCGTGCAGACATTCCACCAACTTACTTGCTACACTTCTGGCATTAGCAGGAGATAGCCGAAGGTCTGGGAATTGAGTCATCTCATAAACATTCAAATTCATGGTAAAATTACTATTTAATTAGGAAAAGATCTGTAACATTGTGCTACTTTTAAATGAAAGTCATTTTGGAGGAATTAAAACTGGGTCATAACATTAGTGTAATGTTTTAAAACAAACATTACTAAGACATACTGAGTATACCCTAATTGATAAATTAAAGACATTAGTTTTGCCTTTGAATACTTAATGTGATTATGCTTTAAACACTGACTCTAGAAACCTACCTCTGGTTTGAAACTGTGCTTCCTTCTTTCTTTGTTAAAGTGAGATGTGGCAGATACTGAACAAATACATGCTCATTCTGGAAAATTTAGAAAATTTAAAATTCTATGTATTATTAAGTATTATGTCAAAACGTAATATAGAATTTTTAAAAAACTAAAATCTGCCACCGAAAGGTAACTGCTATTAATATTTAGATATATTTCCTTCTTTCATATATTTGTGTCTTTCCTTATCTGTACAAATTTTTAAGTAGAGTTGTGTGATATTGTGAAGGATATATTTGGTCTTCCTGTCAGTATCCTTCATAATGAACCAGTAAACATAAGCAAATGTATCCCTGAGTTTTTGAGCCGGTCTAGCAAATTAATCTAACCCCAGGAGGCGGGTGAGGGAACCGAATTTTTAGTCAGTTGGTCAGAGGCACGCTTGAAACAACTGGGGGCTTGCGATTGACATCAGAAGTTGTTGGAGGGGGGCAGTCTTGGGACTGACCCTCAATCTGTGGATCTGATGCTATCTTCAGGTACGTAGTGTTAGAACTGAACTGAATTAGAGGACACCTGGTCGGTGTCCTCTCACATCTGGTCACAGAAGTCTTCTGTGCTGATTGTTGAGTGAGTGTATGGGAGAAACTGAATTTGTTTTTTTCTATAAGTTGTGATTATGTTCAATAATTAATTTTGCATCTATTTTAAGATTTAGTACAATTTTTAAAATATTATATAGTCTTCATAACATAATTTTAATACTGTGTAATACTGCATCACCCTGAATGTACTACAGTTTTTTATTTAACAGTTGGAGTTACTTCAGTTCTTAGAGTTACATCTAAAGCTAAGGTGAACCTTTTCCTGCATTCTGGCAAATGCTTGTCAGCATCTCTGGTGGTATCTTTAAATAGAGTCCTAAGAGTTGAATTATTTGGTAAAAGACATTGGAAACTAATTTTTCTAAGGTTAATGACAGAAGTAAAGAAGTAACCCCAAAGTGTCATATACATTTATACTCATGCTAATAAGATGTACTCTTGAGATCACTTTTCTTATTACCATTCTCGCTAGCATTGTTTTGCTTTATTTTTTAAGTCTTAAATTAGTAAACGATAAATGGATAACGTATTTTCAAAAAATTAGTCTTGAAAACATCTGGATTCATTATGAACGTAGTTTAATCAACTCTCAGGCAATTCAAGCAGACTTGAACATGATCTGTTAGTTTCACCATAAGGAAGATTTGAAATTAATAGTTGATATTTAGAAGAATAAAAGGCTACATTAGAGATAGCATTAAAATTGTATGGAATTTAATTTTTCTATGTGATATAAAATATCTTCCTCATGGAGGGCTACAGAGAATCATTATAGAACTGTGTCTGTGGGCTGTGGGAAATAGCTCAACCTCCCCATGCCTAGGAGACAATTACCAGTTGCTAACTATCTTAATACACCCAATACTGTTTGGAATTTCAGGATCCCTGCATAATGCATAAATTTGTTGGAGGTTTAGACTTTAAATTAAAAATGCCCTTCTTTCCTGTAGACTTACTAATGGAACACATACAGGAAATTCGAACTTTGAGAAAGCGTTTAGAAGAATCTATTAAAACAAATGAGAAGCTCCGGAAACAGTTGGAACGGCAAGGATCTGAATTTGATCAGGGTAAGGAAAGACCTCCCAGAGGGCTGTACGTGTCTGTGAGTGCTTCACTGTGACGCATTTGCCTAAGTAAGCATCTGTGTGCAAAGCAGGTGCTTGATAGATGTTCATTTCTCCATCTTGGAGAAGTCTGCCAGCCTCTGGCATCCTGAATTGTGACTGGCACCTCATTTGACTTTGGAATCTGGAGAGAAATAGATAGGGATTTTAAGTTAAAACAAAGCAATATATTGTCTTTTCGTCTGTAACGGATTATAAAACTAACAGCATTTTGGCAATCTGGTAAATTTCGCATGCCAATCTAAAGGTCACACGTATTCCTGCATAACCACAGTTAGCTCCGAATAGAATGATTGACCATGCAGAACTTAAAAATATCCCCCTGCCACAGGTGAGACATTCACTTGCTTCAAAAATTAAAAACCTCCATTCTTTACCCATTAACCCTTGTTTTCCTTTCCCTCTTCTTCACTTTTTTTCTTGTTTTTCTTCTGTATCCTTAGCAGTGATTTTTAAAATGCAGATACCAGTATATATTCTTATTCTTCTCTTCACCTTAAAGGTAACATACTCTATATCCAGGATTCTGTCCCATGTGTCATGGAGCGTAAATCTTGGACATCTTTCCTTATTGTTCTAGAGAGAGTTCCTTCTTCCATAAAGCATGTATCTTGAAAACAGCCTGGTGCACTCGGAAAAGCCCGAGTTTGTTTAGGAGTTGAACCGGCCTGAGTATGGACTCTGTTCTGCTGTTTGTTAGCTTTATGACTTTGAGCAATTCACTCATCTCTCCCAGTCTTAATTGTTTCATAAAACAGGGTCATTGTGAGATTAAATGAGGCAATGTTATGAGTAGGGCCTTGCTCAGTGCCTCACTCAGTAAATGGTTGCTTTCATCATCATTATCAATTTTATTTTACTATTTTATTCTGTGTAACATTGCAAAGCTCTGCAATGGGCAGGGACCCTAATGTCATTCCCATTTTTAGAGATGCTAGTGTTGTAGTGGAGCGAGCATAGAAAGTCAATGCCAAGACAAAAGTATGCCAAATTGCAGGGTCTTTATTGCCGGCAGCCACGGAGGACTGGCGTCTGTCCAACTGTGGCCCCGAAAGGAAGGTGTTAAGACCTTTTATACCTGTAAAACCACCTTAGGAGTGAGGGTGAGGGGCAGGGGTAGGGGTGAGGGGCTTCAGACATCCTGAGGGCTAGTGGATTCTGTTAATCACCTCCTGGGCGGAGATGAGGGTGAGGGGCTCCAGACATTCCAGTGGATTCCTGGGCGAAGATGAGGGTTAGGGGCTCCGGACATTCCAGTGGATTCCTGGGCGAAGATGAGGGTGAGGGGCTCCGGATATTCCGAGGGCCAGGGGACTTTTGACATTCTGATTGTTACTTATGTGGTTCACAGAAGTCAAAATAAGCATTTGTTTACACATTGTCTGGGTAGGGTGGAAATCACAGACCTTAATTACTTATTATAAGTCGAAGGGGCCAAGATGGCATGGGTTTGGACTGCTTGCCTGTCACACTAGGGGTTACAGAGAGCAGCTTTAGCAGAAAGCCAAGGTATGGTTGAGGTATGCAGTTTTATGGGGCTTTTACCATGTCACAATAGAACTGAGTTCCGGAAAGATAGTGCTCCATGGCAGCACCTGAGTCCTTGGACCCTTGTCCAGGTGTCATTACTCTCTAGCCATCATCTAGCTAGTCCTTCTAGCTACCAGCTGGGAGAGACATCTTTCCAAAGTACTGTGCATGCTGCAGTTTGCAAGGGAAGCAGAATAGCTCCATCTGGCCCTCTACCTCCCTCCTCCCTCCTTCCTCTTGCTCACTCCACCCACTTCCTGCATCCACCCCCCTCACCCTCAGGGAAATTGATTGATCTGAGTTACTCGTTGTATCAAACACAGGCAAGAAATACACGCCTGGGCCCTTCACATTCACTCTTGGTAATGCCTGAATTAGATTCATTCTGTTTTACATTTTCCCTGGCAAATCCAATTATAGAATTATTTGGGGGCGCAAATGGCCACCAGCTACAATGGTGCAGGCAATTGCTCTGGAGAGTAATTCACTCTGATGGGAAGGTTTACAAAAGCATTCATAAAGTATTTACACTGGTAGAAAGACGTGCTGTTCTCACCGTGTTGTCACGATGTCTGAAAAGACAAAGGAATAAAAGTGGCTCCGCCTCCGCTTGCTGTGAAATGTTCACCTTGGGGAGCAGGCCTGAGAAAGGTATGGCTTCTTACAATATTGAGCTGGAATATTGTTAAAAACTGGCCTCTCATGTGTTAGAGCTTCCAGCCTGTCACCAGTTGTACAGGCTTATGGTGATGACACTCAGAGGAAAGACTAGCCTCCTGGCATCAGAAGTGGGCTTCGCTAGCTCAGGCTTAGGCTGGTCGGGAACTGTTCTTTGGTCTAATTATTTGTTTGCAAAGAAATACTGCCTCGAAAGCTATCACCTTAGCTTTGGTCATGGTAGACTTTGGTTGAATGTTTCCGGTTTTTCACATTACTTTTTGGTGCTGTTCTGGCTTCAGTCTATCATTAATTGTTTTATCATACAAATGGTAAAAGCAGTAGCAGTAACATCGTTTTTATTTAGTTAATGGAGACTTAGGGAGGTTATGTGTTTTGCCTGAGGTCATGCAGCTATGAAGAAGCCAGAGCCATGGTTCAATGGTGTCTCTAAAAAGATACCAGTGTTCACAGGGTAGAGTGGAGGAAGATGGTGGGGAGAGGCATAGTGAGTAAAAAAAGTATATGACATTGCAGTAAGTGAATCATTAACATGAGAGAAAGGTAGTGCTGTGGAGTGGAAGGACTGTGAGCTCCTTGGACAACTGATGTCATTCCTCCCCTACAAGGAGTTTGAATAGGATAGGTATTCAGTTGTGTGCCAGGATGCTTTCAGCTGCAAACAACAGAATGAGAGTAGCAACTGATGGTTACAAGAGGGATTTGTGTTTTCTCACCTAACAAGAAACCCAGAGGCAGGTTGTTCCAAGGTAGGTTTATGGCTCAGTGACAGCAGAGTTTGAGTTACTATCTGTGATCACTGCAGTAGTTATAATCATCCCAGTCTCTCAGACAGTGTCCAAAGCATGGGAAAGAAGAAGATGGGGCCTCTTCCTGTCCTCTTTTCATGCCGGTGGAAAATCTTTCCCAGGAGACCCCAGCAGACTTCCTGTCAGGCCTCATTGTCCAGAAGTGGCACATGACCATGTCCTCAATGCAGGGTGGCTGGGAAAGCAGGAATCTGGCATTTTGGCTCTGTGGTGTAGTAAGTGGACCCAATGAGTGTGGAGGACAGGGAGGGAAGCAGCTGCCTGCCACATAGAGAAGGCACCTTGCACATAGTAGGCACTCTTCTAAGGGTGGCTGTGAACTTGAATGTTATCTGTGGAGTAGAGGTATCTAAACTAAGAAGATGGCCCTTGTGTTTTGTTATGTGATTGTCCTTTGCCATGGTGGGTCATCAGATGTTTCTGAATAGACAGTTACTTAAATGGATTTTGTTTAGGATAATAACCCGTAAGCATCGGCAGAATAGCAGGGAGACAGGGTTTGAGAGCAAAGTGATAAGGCCTGAACTTTAGGACGAAAAATGAGTAGGTCCGCGTTGGAAGCATTTTGGAGGAAGCAGCAGCAGTTGTGATTGCTTGATTGGGCAGTGGAAGAGAGAAGGGTTTAGGATGGCTCCCAGCTTTCTGGCTTGGGTTAGGGATTGTGGCGATACCATCTCATGAGGCAGGAAACAGGTGAGAGAGAGCAGGTTTGGAAGGATGAGGAGTTCAGTTTTGGCTCTGTGGACTGAGTGACAAAGCTGCCTCAGTGGTGAGATGCGGCAGGCAGCTGGATATATGAATTTTGACCTTGGGAGAGACATCTGTGAAGGTGAAGACTCTCACTCGCTCACCCCACTCCTGGTCCAAGTCTTCTGCTTTGTTTGCCCTTAGGTAAGATGTAGGGGAGCCCCTCTTGCCCTGTCTTTCAGGCTTACTCTCTTTTCTCTTTGGCCTCTGGTAATTCCTTACATAGTTAACAGAAGGGATTGTCATTGTATATTGTGTTAACTCATTGTTTAAAACTGTTTTCTAGAAACTTCCATCTCTGCTAATCTATAGACTGTTTATAAATCAGTCTTTATGTGTGTTTTTATAGGTTCTACAAACATTTTTGCTTCTGGTTCAGAGCTTCATAGTTCTCTAACATCAGAAATTCATTTCTTGAGGAAGCAGAACCAGGCCCTCAATGCAATGCTCATTAAAGGATCCAGAGGTAAGAATTAAAGGAGTCACTGGAAGCCTGGAATGCCAGAGCCTTCTGTGACATGGAAAGAATGCAGGCATTGGAGTCTGACCAACCTAAGTATGAATCCTATGGCTCTGTGATGGCTTTACACCATTTAATTGTCACAGTAGCCCTGTGAGGTGTTCCTATTTTATAGCTGAGAACACTGGAATCAGAGAGGTTCAGGAATACCTCATAGGGCTGTTGTGACAATTGAACGGTGTAAAGCTCTCAGCGTAGTGTCTTTAATAGGGACTCAGTAAGTGTTACTTTATTTGCTTGTCACTCATCCCCTCTATAGCCACGTGTCTTTCATCCTAGTTCACAATGGAGGAAGGAAGGGCTGTAAACACAATACTGCCAGAGTCTCCACTAGAGAATTCCTGCTATCAGCAAGATTTATCCTGTACTTTTTATAAAGATCTCTTCTCTTAATTTCTTCTATTTGGAGCTTGGCTCCTAAAGAGCTTTCACTTACATTATCTTTCACGACTGAAAACAATTCTAGGGTGATGTATCATTAGTCCTATTTGACAGGTGAGAAACTGAGGCTTAGGGATTTGCCCGGCCTGTGGTCACAGAGCTAGAAGGTGGTGGAGCTAGAACTTGAGCCAGCTTATCCCACTTTTTCTAAAAGGATACTGATGCTCCTTTTGGCTTAAGAGATGAAATTGGGGCTTCAGTCAGTCAGTCATTCATTCAGCAGGCATTTCCTATCTCCTGTTCTACTTCAGGGCCATGTAGACTCTGATACAGAAATGAAGGCGATTTCCTCCCTTCCCTCAGGGAGCTCATAATCTGATGGAAGAGACGGCCAGACAATCTTGGCAGGCCAGTGTGAACCTCAGCCACGATAAAGTCAGGCTGTGGGAATGGCAGGACCCTGGAGAAGGCATCCTGACTCAGGAAAAGCTTGCCTTCAAGAACGGAGTCGAGGAGGACTTAGTGAAGGTGCCAAAGATTGAGAGGAGCCAGGGTCTTTTAAATAGAAGGAAGAGAGCAGACAAAGGCTGGGGGGTTAGCAATGAAGAAAGTCTAGGCCATTTGGGAAGTGTAGGAAGCATGATGTGTCTGGAGCTTGAGGGAAGGGGTGAATGCTTGCTTAGAAATTATCCTGTCATGGTTAAGAATGGAGTCAGAAAACCTGAGTCCGAATTCTGGCTCTGCCACCTACTGGCCGTGTGACCTTAAGGAAGTTTCTTACCTGGAAAGTGGAGAATAATGGTGCCTGCCTTGGAAGTCAGCCCTGAAGATTAACTTAGGGCACTGCATGTCAAGGCCCCAATGTCATACCTGCACAGGTAGTGCTGGCGCAGGTCAGCTGTTCCCACTGCCAGCACTGCTGGCAACTCATCCTGATGGAGCTTCCAGCCCCCAGAGTGCTCCTGAAGACCTGTGGTAAACCTTTCATAGATGGCAACCAGTTAATCCACACCATAACACATGTGAAGAAACACATTTTATAGCTGGTAGCTCAGTTAATCCACATAATAACACATGGAGAAGTGAAGAGCCTCCTCACTCAAGGTTATGAAGTCAGGAAATGGAGAAGCCACTTTTGAATATGGCCTCTCGGCCTCCAGCTCTGTGCTGTTGACCACGATGTCTCTCGTACTTCTGGGTGTATTTCATTCCTCAGGAGAGGTGCTGTCCTCAGCCTCAGGAGTGAGGGCCTCAAGGTACCATCTGCACAGCCCTGCTGGCCTCCTGGGACTAGGCTGGTAGAAGGCCTGGGGCCAGCCCAGCACCCATTCCCAGAGTTCTGGGCCCTGTGTTTTCCTGTCTGTACTTTCTAACTGCTGTTTGCTCTGTGATCGCAAAATAACTAGGTTTGCATGGCCTGTTGTTTAATAGAAAATTAAACAGGCCCATTTTATCCCAGTGACGTTTAATCTGCAGCCTTGATGTTGACAAATTTATCTGCCCAAAGTGTGTAAGATAATTGGAATGCCAAAATCATAAATGCCAGATCGAATCTCATTCTTTTTTGTATTCTTGAAGTGCTGTATTTATATAATAAGGTTGGGAAAAACAAATGGTGGCTCTTCTCAGTGGCGCCTATTTGTGTTTGCAGATAAACAGAAGGAGAATGACAAATTACGAGAGTCCCTCTCCAGGAAGACCGCGAGCCTGGAGCACCTTCAGCGGGAGTATGCCAGTGTGAAGGAAGAAAATGAAAGGCTTCAGAAGGAGGGCAGCGAGAAAGAGAGGCACAACCAGCAGCTGATCCAGGAGGCCTGCCGTAGCCGCCAGGAGCTGAGCAGGTAGTGGCTGTGCTTCCCTGGCTGAACCACGCATCTGCGCCCTGGGCTGCAGTTGTGGAATCAGGCACGCAGGCCTCTGCCCTAGTACATAGTGGCAGGCAGTAGACACAAACACATCATACGTCTGGTGGACCTACCACATGTGGAGAAAAATCCCCTAAGGAGGAGAGGGCTTGGCAGCGGGTTGCTGTTTTTTGTGGAGGGTGAGTCAGGGAAGGCCTTTCTGAAAAGATGCCGTTTGCACAGAGAGCTGTGAATGCAGTGAGGAGGTGAGTGTTGCCGCTACCTGGGGAAGATCATTTTAGGCAGAATGGGCGCAGGCCCTGAGGCAGCGTGGCTTAGACCTGTGCCCGACAGTGCAGGGCAGTGCGTCCCGAGAGGCAAGGTGCTGAGGGCCAAGATGCCAAATCACATCGAGCCGCAGAGCCAGTGTGAGGACTTTGGGTTTTACTCTGAGTGGCATGAGAAGCGTGGGAGATTCTGAGCAGAGGAGTGACGTGGATCTGCTGTTGTTTTTAAAAGGATCTCGCCAGTTGTCCTTCTGCCGTTTCCCTATTTGAGTCTGTCTGGTTCCACATTTCAGTTGTTCCTGTTGGAACGTGTGAATGCCCCACTCTTGAAGAGTTACCGTCATCACCCAGGGCGCTGCAGTGAGGTAGCAAGATCATTGTCTCTGCCACCAGATAGTCCTGGGCCTAAGTCCAGCTCCCCTCCCGAGCTATGCACCCCTGGGTAGGAGACAGCCTTTTTCAGTTTCATTTCCTTATATCTCTGAACTGAGGATCAGAGGGCACTGACCTTTTAGGGTGTCTGTGAAGATTACATGAGATCACATAGGTAAGGGGCTGGACGCAGGGACCACTTAGAAACTGTGGCTGTGACTGGAATTCTTAACCATGTTTGTCACTTCTTGGTCCACATTCTTGTGACTGAGGGTGGAATTGGCCCACCCTGTGGGATTTGAATAAATGATGCTAAGGTAGAATTAACCTCTCCTTCTCATGCCTGTGGGGCCTTCTCAGGGTGCAGGAGGAGGTGAAGTTGAGGCAGCAGCTGCTCTCACAGAATGACAAGCTATTGCAGTCCCTCCGAGTGGAGCTGAAGGCGTATGAGAAGCTGGATGCAGAGCACAGGAGACCGAGAGGTAATGGGGGCTCTGGTCCGAGGCCCTTCTCATCTTGAGGCTACGGTGCCTTGGGCTGTAAGCCCACCCAGTAGCTGGTTGTAGGCGCAGGTGGGCAGAGCTCAGCACTCTCCACTCTGGCCTCGTCGGTAGAGTAGATGGGTGTTGAAGCTGGCGCTTTGGCCCACTCTTCTTCTGAAGGAACAGTAGGAAACATGGAAGGACTGAGGCTTAGCACCCAGGCCAGCTGAGGTCCGGGTTCCCACTCCCTTGTTCTGGGCTATGTGACCCTCAGCAGGCCACTTCACCGTTTGAGCCCATACCTGCCTCTATAAAACATGTCTCTCAGCACCTGCTGTGTGGAGAGTTATGTTAAAAATTGAATGAGACCTATTAAAAGCATCCTAGCATGGTACCTGACACATAGTAAGCACTCAGGAAATGACTTTTATTACAGCCGTTCTGCTAGTATGTGTTACTTTTTGCCCATTCATTCAGCAAACATGTA
Source organism: Cebus imitator (assembly GCF_001604975.1). Classification (NCBI taxonomy): domain Eukaryota; kingdom Metazoa; phylum Chordata; class Mammalia; order Primates; family Cebidae; genus Cebus; species Cebus imitator. Next base: position 547,162 of record NW_016107624.1, on the reverse strand, counting down.
TGGACACCTCTCCTGTGCTGGGCATTGCTCTGGGGATGCTTGTTGGCCTCAGTGCTCTCTATATCCTGAGAGAGATAGCAGATCGGAGTGCCTCAACTATAAGGTCTAATGTTTCAGAATTAATTCTGAGGTGTGGTGAGGTGTTTTTTTTTTTTTTTAAACTAATTTTCCAGATGGTTTCTCTCTATTGAAAGTTTATCTAGAAAGGGTCATCTCACAGCTTTTATTTTCTCCTCAACTTGCTTTTCTTATTCTTGCTGTTGTGTCTTTTTAATATACTGTGGCTCTTAAAATCATCCCCTTTCATTCTATAATTCTAGCCCAAATAGATTTTATTACTACTAGACATAATTTCAGGGTTTGGTGTGCAATTTGCTAGGCTTTTATGGCCAGAAGTGAAAATTAATTTCCAGCTCTTATTTAGCCTGCGGAATAGCAGCAATTAAGTCTGCCAATATTTTTGTTTCTAAAGTCAAGTTGTTATTTTAGATTGTACCTAGTTCTTAGGAAGGGGGAGGGCGAGGGTGGTGGCGGGTGTAAAACACGATTGAGTTCCTTTGATGGCTGACCCTGTGGTTGTGGAAGATGTCAGGGCTTCCCTTTGCAAATGTCCGCAGAGGCGTCGGGAGAAGGCTGGAAGGGGCAGGATCCTTTCATGGACCTGCACAGCCTCCTGATGGAGATCCAGGCTCTGCGGTTGCAACTGGAAAGGAGCATCCAAACCAACAGCATGCTGCAGAGCAGGCTCGAGGAACAGCTGGCGAAGGGGGCGGAGAAGGCACAGGAAGGAGCTCTCACTCTGGCTGTCCAAGCCCTGTCCATCCCTGAGCTGTCCCTTCAGCCCGACAAACACGGTACTGCACCTGCCTCTCCCCACTTCCTGAGCATGCAGCTCTGAGCATCTGTGTGTGACATGTGAACTTCTGAATGATGCCTTTGCCCCACAGAGGTGTCCTTCCATTGATAGCTGACACATTGTAGCCTAGGAACCAGGGGACCTGACTGCTAATTAATTAGCCATCACCTTTGGCAGAGTGATGTGGTCTGTCTGGGGCAGCTTCATTCTCAGGGAAGTGGAATTGGGACTTGCAGACAGCTTCAGTGGCTCTGGTGTTGCTCCTTCCTATCTATTTAGTCCTGCTCATGTCACTTTGATGCTGAAATTTCTTTTAGTTTTCCTCCTGCCTTTAGAAGGGAACCTAAACATCTTAATCTGGCTTTCAGTGTCTTTCAGGATCTGAAAAGCATCCTGATAGATTTAAAAAGTAGATATGTTTCACATTTGCGTGTGGGTTAATTGCCTAGCCTCAGAGAGGCTATAGGGGGTACCAGAAAGGGGGCCAGACACCTCTGCCACCCGCCCACCACAGGGTGTGGAGCAAACCAGTAAATGGTCAGGTGCAGAGCAGTCAGGCAGCCTATCCTCTTTGCTTTAGAAATGAAAAATGAAGGCCCAGAGAGCGGATGGTGCTTGCCCAAAGTGGCCCAGCAAGTAGGTGGCAGAGCTGACGCTAGAAACCATTTCTAGCTTTGAGTCCAGGGCTGTTCCTGAACCCCACCGGACCCTCTAGAGTCTTGGGTATCCTGGGATTGTCGTCCTGACACCCAGTATCGTGAATGTGTGTATCCCGTGGAATGAGGAATGCCAACATGCTTATAAGCAAGTATTGTATTAAAATTTGGACTTACTTTTACTTGGATACTTCTAGTTAAAAAAAGTAAAAATAAATCTCTTAGGGAGCACCTAGTCAGTCTGCCTTAGAACTTGAAGTGATTAGTTCATTCATTGAGTTCTCATTGATAAGGAACTTAACATTTAATCAAAGTGATGATGTAATATGAAAAATGAACAGAGAAAAAAAGTTCATGATTCTGCACATTCATCTTTTTTTTTTTTAACATTTATTAAGTATGAACATGAATTTATATTTTTCAAATTGGTTTTGTGTCATTCTGTGTCCTTTCTTTTTGTCCAATATTAAATCATACATGTTCCCCCTGCTTTCACATGGGCTTCCTAATGACTGTTGACAGGTAATTTGCAGTCACCAATCCATGACCCTGTTGATAAAGTGGTCTCTGATTTGGAGCCATAGAAGGCATCAATGTTAGTATGCTTTTTGCTGTTAAACAATATTCTTAGGAGAAAACCCTACCGGGGGAAATCTCAGAAGTTTGGAAAGGTGCCATGTTGCCGCCTTCTAAACGGTCTGTACATCAGCAGTGTACAAAGGTAGTGGTTTTTGCATGACTTCATCAGCCTTGGGCATTACTATTTTCAACATAGGTCTGTACCTGGCCCTTTTTAAGGCTTTGAGGAGATGGGATTTAGGAACCTGTGGGGTGGGCTAGGGGAGATTGGAGCAGGGAGAACAATTCTGTGCTTGGGGTGCCCAGGAAGGAGAGTTGGGTAGCTGAAGTAAGCAGGCCATCCAACAGCCTTTACCTGCTTTTGAAATTTGCTCAGAGGCAGCCCTCAGCATGCCTGGTCAGGAGGCATCCAGGAGAGTGTTCACAGTGCTGCCGCAGCAGGAAAGTTTTCTAATTTCATTGAGTCAAGATCAGAATTATATCATAAGCAGCAGCATCTCTTCCTTTGCAAAAGACTTCTCAGGTCTGTATTTAAGTGCATCTGTTATAAAAATTCTGTTCTAAAGGCTGATGTCTTTTGCTGAGAGTGATTCTTCTCGGGGCCAGCTCTGTGGAGCTGACCTGGCTCCCTGGCCTTAGGAATTGTAGCAGACCCTTGGGAGGTGCTGGAGTGCAATCAGCCCTCCTTCCAGTGTTGCAGAACTTGGACGGGGGTTCCTAAGCCCTGCCCTTGCTTGCTGTCTGCCACTGACATGGTGGGTTATGCTGAATAGATCACGTTCTATCTCTGCCCCTTGGTCTCCCCTTCCATGAAATCTGAATTACAATGTGTTCTGCCCACTGAGGTATTGAGTCCAATAGCTTTTCATATGTGAAAGTGCTTTCCAAATTAAAAAGTATTGCACAGGTCATCTGCACAGCATCTGTTGATTTTGCCTCCTTACAGTGTTGCAAATACATCAACCCCCAGATCCTTTTGTGGGTTACTCTCACCTCTAGCTTAGGTTAGTGTGGCAGTCTCCTGACCCACTCCTCCAGTACAAAATACAGACCTCAGCTTGACATTGCCTTGGCCAGAGCCTTTGAGTGGGTCCCTCAGTCCTCATGGTTCTGGCCTTGCATCCTGCTTTGTCCTTCCCTGCACCCTGGGCCTTGGGCCTATGAACTGCCCATTTCTCTCCGAGCGATGATTCTACTCTTTGTCCCACTGTCTGCCTTTCACCCGCCCATTGTGCTGCCTGGCATTTCTTTCCCTCCCTCTTACCATAGGTCAGTGTCAATCAGTCTCCAAACATAGGGTTTTAAAACAGGTATTAGCCTTTGGGAAGGCAAGTTGGGGGTAGTGCCCCTCATCTGAGCCCCAATAGCCTGTGTTTCCCTCCCTTCTCCTTGATCACACTGAATTAAAATTGCATGTTGACTTTTCTGCTGATGTATTTCTAGGGAATGGACTGAGCATGGTCACTCTGTCTCCCTGGTACCCCACACAGATGGGCCTGGCAGGACAGAGGCCCAGTGAAGATTCGAAGGAATGCTGTGTGTGTATGAATAAGTGAATGTGAGGTGCTTGACTGTGTTCTCATTCAGTTCTCTCTTGAATACTGATAACAGTGAAACTAACAGTTCTTATGTTTTGCATTTTGTAGATGGTGACAAATATCCCATGGAAAGTGATAATTCATTTGATCTGTTTGATTCCACCCAGGCAGTGACACCAAAATCAGGTACAAAGCTGAAGTCTGGGTAACTGTGGCAGCATTGGATGTGACAGTAAGACTTTTTAAATTGCAGAAAAGGGGCTCCCTGGTCCCAACTCAGGAGCGTATTGGCAAGGATTTGGGATTTCAGGTTCTCAGCATCTCCAGCTGGTGATCTCCTCCTCCAAGCCAGTTAATCCACTCCTAGGTGTTATCAACCTTAGAATGTCATTGGGTCCTGTTGCTGTAGATTAAACCTGTGACCACCTTTGTGAGGCTTTCAAAGGCCCTCCAGGATACAGCCCCAGTGGGCCTGTCCAACCTTATCCCTCACCCTGGTGTAGCCACACACAGGTCACCATCCTGTAGACAGGCCCACACTTTCCTCTCACGGTGACTTTTAGACCCCCTTTGTCCCACTCTTTGTCTGTAAAAATCTCGTTTCCTCAAGACTCATCATGAATGCACATTTCTCTGTGACATACCTTTGCTGCTGTCCCTGGTCAGAATGACTCATCATTAGTGTAATTCTTGCTATTTGCTCAATCAATCCAGCTCAAATGCTGCTCCTTCTCAGAAGCCTTCCCTGTTCTCTCCCTCCCTGTACAGATAATTGTTTTTCCTCTGCCTCTGATCCTTCATCACTCTGCTGTTACACCTTCTGCAGTGTCTGTGTTCTGATCAGACTGTGGACTACTGGAATACAGGCACCAGCTGGAGTCATCCTTGTGAATCTGGGGTCTTCTGCCGAGTGGGTGGTTGATAAGTGTCGGTTGAATTGACTTGAGCCTCTCCTACAAGATGACTCATAGCCCAGTGTGGGGTAATATACAGAGGTCCAGGAGCCAGGCGGCTTTTCCCCTCTGGGCTTGTGTTGGGTGACATTTGGGCACGAGGGCCTGTCCCAGACCTCCTAGCTAGCTTCAACATCATAAGCTCCTTGAGTGCAGAGTGTTAGCTGAAACAGATTTTACATCCTACCTCTCATGTTACAGTTTCAGAGACTCCTCTACTCTCTGGGAATGACACAGACTCCCTCTCCTGCAACAGTGGCAGCTCGGCAACTAGCACTCCGTGTGTGTCCCGCCTGGTCACTGGCCACCGCCTGTGGGCCGACAAGAGTGGCTGCCATGTCCTGGGCCTGATTGAGGACTATGAGGCCCTGCTCAAGCAGATCGGCCAGGGACAGAGGCTGCTTGCCGAAATGGACATTCAAACCCAAGAGACTCCCAGCGCTGCAAGTCAAGAGCTGGGAACAAAGGTAACCTGATCACAGAGCTAGAGGGCACAAGCTGCTCCCTGGGAGTGTCAGTGGAAGGGGTAGGGGAGTCAAATGGCGCAGTTGTCCTCAGTAGGACCCTGAGGAGAGGGACAGGAAGTGTGGCTCCAGAGAGCTCAGAGGTCAGGTCCAGTGTGGGGGACTGTTGGTGGTGGTTGCGTTTTGTGGGGGTCACGCCCTCTCTTCCTGTAACTGCTTCCTGGGCTCTGCTGTCTCGCTCCCATGACGGCTCTGTACATCTGATCTCTCATCCATTCTTCTCTCCATCTGCACCCCCGTGTGTCCATTCATCTGCCATCCACCTGGCTGTCACCCATTATGAAGTGGAATTAGTAGTTCAAAAGTCATGAAGTTTTTAGTGTTCTTGATGATACCCATTGCTGCATTACTTTCCAAAATGATTCTATCTCTGTTCATAAATGGATCGTTTGTCTCACTACATTTTTGTCTTTATTGAGCTTTTATTGTTGTTGTGTTTTTTTTGTTTTGAGACAGGATCTAGCTCTGTCGCCCAGGCTGGAGTACAGTGGTGTGATCATGGCTCACTGTAGCCTCGACCTGCTCAAGCAGTCTTCCTGCATCAGCCTCCTAAGTAGCTGTGACCACAGGCATGTGCCATCACCTGGCTATTATTTTAGAGACAGGGTCTCACTATGTTGCCCAGGCTGGCCTTGAACTCCTGGGCTCAAATGATCCTCCCAGCTTGGCTGCCCAAAAGTATTGGGATTACAGGCGTGAGCTATCATGCCTGGTCATATATATCTATATAATTTTTTTTTTTTCCTTTTCCCGATGGAGTCTCATTTCTGTCACCCAGGCTGGAGTTCAGTGATGTGATCTCCGTTCAGTGCAGCCTCCGCCTCCTGAGTTCAAGCGATTCTCATGCCTCAGCCTCTCCGGTAGCTGGGATTACAGGTGTCTGCCACCATGCCCAACTAATTTTTGTATTTGTAGTAGAAATGGGATTTCGCCATGTTGGCCAGGCTGGTCTTGAACTCCTGACCTCAGGTGATCCACCCATCTTGGCTTCCCAAAGTGCTGGAATTACATGCATGAGCCACTGTGCCTGGCTGAGATAATTGTATTTATAATGATTGTTTTGTCACTTTGATATCTAAAAAGTGTGTGTCTTTTTTTTTTTTTTTTTTTTTTTTTTAAATGGGTTTTTTTTTTTTTTTTTTTTTTTTTTTTTTTTTTTGAGACAGGGTCCGGCAGTATTACCCAGGCTGGGGTATGTGGCACGATTATGGCACACTGCAGCCTTGACCTCCTGGACTTAAGCAATCCTCCCATCTCAGCTTCCCAAGTAGCCAGGACTACAGGTGTGCTACACTGCCACACCTAGCTGATTTTTTATTTTTTGTAGAGATGGGATCTCACCATGTTGCCTAGGGTGGTCTCGAATTCCTGGGCTCAAGCAATCCTCCTGCCTTGGCCTCCCAAAGTGTTAGGATTGCAGGCATGAACCACTGTGTCTGACCTTGTTCTATTTTTGTATTTACTTTATTACTTATAAAAACAAATGCTTTTTTCATTTCTTCTTTTTTTGTGTTTCTCCTTTTCGGAGTCACATACTTAGTTTTCTTATGTCCTTGATACCTCCCAATTTGAGTTTGCTCTGCCAGCAGAGAGGGTGAAAGAGACTTTACAAGGCCCTGATATCATATGCACTACAGCAGGGCCATTTAACAGGGACCACTGAAGACAAAACCATTTATTGCTTGCTGCTGGTGTCATTTGCTCTGGGGGGTGGGGGGCGTCTCTGTGGGCTGCTGAACAGTGAGAATAGCCCTCCCACAGATCCTTTACTTGGAGTAGTAACTGTAGTTAATGTTGGTGGTTATTAATCATAGTTATTGATTGGGCTAAAATCACCACTGAAATTCTCTCATAATCTACAATTCGCCAGTCTGTAAGAACAATAAATTGGTGTTACGTGGCACCAGGCTTTTGCTCAGCATGTGAAACAGAAGCCCTACAGTCTGGAGATTTATGCTGCATGTTAAGTCTTGCTTGTCCAAAATCTTTTTCACGACTGCATATAAAGGCCTTCATATCCCCCCTGTGTAGGGTCCACACCTGGTACCACTTAGCAAGTTTGTGAGCAGTGTGAGCACAGCCAGGCTGACCCTGGAAGAGGCCTACAGGCAGCTGACACGCCTCTGGAGAGTCTCTCTACCCTCGGATGGCCAGTGCCCTCTTCACTGTAAGCAGGTAGGTGGTGACACATGATTCAGAGGCTCAAGGATGCCACTGGGGCCCGTGTCTCAGTTTCCTCCATGCCAAGCCCAGGACCTGGCCCATAGCAGATGTGCCCACCATTTGGGATATGTATTGGGGAGGAGATGGCACTTTTTGCCATGGCTTCACTGTGTTCTTAATTGATCTGTCCCACACTCCTGTAGCCCTGACCTGTCTGAGCACATCTTTGTTGAGTAGAATTCTGTCCGTGTTCTGCACATGAAGAAACTCCAACTCCGGCAGCCAAGGCCCTTGGTCAGGGTTAGAGCTTGAAGTCCCAGTTTGTCCTCACAGACTAGCTCATTCTTTTTTACTCATCATTCATCCCTTTTATAGATGCCTTTCTTGGAACCTTCTAATTCCTATCAATGGTTTTCATCATCATCTTTTTCTTTTTCTGTTTTTTTGTTTTGTTTTGTTTTCGAGATGGAGTTTTACTCTTGTTGCCCAGTCTGGAATGCAATGGTGCTATCTTGGCTCACTGCAACCTCCACCTCCTGGGTTCAAATGATTCTTCTGCCTCAGCCTCCCGAGTAGCTGGGATTACAGACATGTGCCACCACGCCCAGCTAATTTTTTGTATTTTTAGTAGAGATGGGGTTTCTCCATGTTGATCAGGCTGGTCTCAAACTCCCAACCTCAGGTGATCCACCCGCTTTGGCCTCCCAAAGTGCTGGGATTACAGGCGTGAGCCACAGTGCTCAGCCTTATCATCATATTTGAGTGGAACTTGTTCAAAATCTGTTTTAACTACTTAGGCTGCAAACCAGGAGTCAGGGAGAGTAGAAGCTGTCCCCTGATTTCTGTGTGTGGGATGTGTGGGATACATGTGGTATCATGACAAGGTGAGTGCCCACTCTGGCTAATCCAAGAAACCTCCTTGGAAGAAGGGATATGCAGGTTAAGGAAGAGTTAGAACTCTCTGCTTGGTGGCCTGATAGATATTTGCCCCTTTGTTTATCTAACCTGTAAGTTCTTGCCAAAGGCCAGCAAAAAGGCAAAAGGGAAATTTACATTTTGTGTCATTATCTCATTTAGTTAACCCCATTTTGACAGCTCTCAGGTCTCTTAAACATGACCATGAAGTAGCTGGTTGGGCAGCCCTCTGCTCTGAAGGTCCTCATGAGCATGTCCTAAGATTTCCCTCTTGGGACCCTGGGGACAAAGTTTGGATGCACGAAGCTCAGGGAAGTTCATAACTGTTCATTCCATAGAAAAATCTTTTTTTCCACCCACGTTTAGCTGGTGCCAGTATCAGGTGAAAGACAGAGTGTCAGGGAGGAAGGCTGGGACTCACTGGGGTCCAGCCCCACATTGGTCTTTCCCTTCTTCTATTTTTTTTTTTTTAAGATGGGGTTTCACCATATTGGTCAGGCTGGTCTCGAACTCCTGACCTCAGGTGATCCGCCCACCTCAGCCTCCCAAAGTGCTGGGATTACAGGTGTGAGCCACCGCGCCAACCTTTCCCTTCTTCTAATCCATCAAGCCCTTTTCCATCTTACGCTTAGGTGACACAGATGGCCTGGACTGTCCCATGTCCTGCTCCTGGCTGGCTCCTTCTCACCTTTCAAGTCTTAGCTTAAATATTACCCCAGAGTCAGAGAGGGCTCCCTGATTCCTCCATCATAGCCTCCTCTTCTGTTTCATCATGGCCTTTTCAACAAATTATAATTGTGTATATGTTTAATGTCTGTCTTCCTCTATTTTCCTTCAGAGGACAGTGTCTGTTTTATTTATATTTTTGAGTGAACCAGTGATTTTTTTTCTGTACACCCAAACTAGTACCTGCCTCATATGATTTTAACATAAACATGTCTGAACCAAACAGTTGACCCTTAATGCAGTGTTTTTGTCCTTAGCACATAGTAGTAACTGTTGAATCAACAGAATACAGCTCACACACATACACACACATATATATATAATATATTATGTGTACATACACACACAAATTATAGCCACATTGATTTTCCCCTGCTTGCAAATCGTTCCAGGAATGGTTGGTGCTCCTGAGTGCCGCTTTCCTTCCAAAGGTTTCTTGAGTAATTGATTATGCTCACTTTGATGTCATGGAATCGTGAAGCCAGAAAAAGGACCTTTGAGATGCTCTCATATGGTTGCTGGGCTACAGACCCCCTGTGTGGTGTTAAATTGCCTGTAACCACTTTTCTGTCACTTCTGTGTTTTATACAGTGCCTTTGCTTGGTGTGAAATGTGTGTAATGCTGATTTCTGAGTTTTCACCAGCAACCCAGGGGTTTTGAACTACCTGGTGTTTTCTCTTGAGTGTTATTAATTGCCTTTTGCATTTAGTATACCATCCCATGCAGTCTGGACTACTCTGGAAAGTGTGTATCATGTGCACCAGTTGTGTGGAGGGATACAAATGTACACACATACTTGCTTATAATAATTTTTTTAAATGGAGAATAAACAATAATAAAACAGGCTACATATAGTAGTGGGAGGGGAGAGATTAGAGTAACAGACAGGAGGTAGATTTCTCTGAATAGACTTTGTTTTGTAGATTTGACTTTGCAACTGTATAAGTGTATTACATAATTATAAAAAAAATTGAAATGAGAAAACAGTTTCTAAAAATTCTTGGCAAGATGAAACAGACCTTACTGTATGTGGCATTATAGGCATAACAGCACAAAAAGGAAACATTTTAATGACTAAAACAGTAGTTTGACCACACATTTCTAGTAGAAATATTCTAAGGGCAAGAAAAAATTTAAACTCTTCTCAATGGTTATATAGTTAGTAATAATGTTGATATTCTGAATTATTGTATTTCTCTTGTAAGACAATACAACCTTTAATTTTATTGGGAACTATTTTTACTGTGAGGAAAAAGAGATATGAAATCAAAGAAATAACCCTGTAATCCTAAATTTGAATAGCAGATATCAGTATGAACTTGTGATGTATTATCCATTAAAAAAAATTTATGAATGTTCTCAACATATAATACTCTAGAAGCCATGTCTGTTCTAGTACCAGTGAGCACCCTTGATGCCCAAATTATGGTTTCTAGATACCTTTGCCCACTAAAAGGAACTAGGGTTTCTTGCAGAAATGGCTTGCTGCCAGGTTTGGGGCAGGAAATGTATAGTATGAACCTGGAACATATTTTATCCTAGTGAGAAAGGATCCAGCATGAGAAAAGAGGGAGAGAACCCCATGGATTTAGAATGTTTCCCAAAGTGTGGGCCCTGGATCTGCAGCACCTGCATCACCTTCAGAATGCACCTTCTTAGGCCTCACCCCAAACCTACTAAATCAGGAACTGTTGAGAGTGCACCCCAGCAGTCTGCTTTTACAACCCTCTAGGTAGGTTTGAGAACCACTGGATTAAAAGAAACTTAAACGACAAACAGATGCCAAACGTGGGTCTTATTTGCATCCTGAATTGAACCAATTTTTTCGAAAAAGAAAATTATGAAGCTCTCAGGGAGTGTTCACTGACCGTATTTGGTGATACTAAGGAATTATTGCCTTTTTTTTTTAGGTGTCATAATGATATTGTGATTTTTTTTTTTTTTTTTTTTAAGAATCTTTTTATGGCTGGGATGGTGGCTCATGCCTGTAATCCCAGAACTTTCAGAGGCCAAGGTGGGAAGATCACCTGAGGCCAGAAGTTCGAGAGCAGCCTGGGCAACATAGTGAGATGCTGTCTCTATTTCAAACAAACAAACAAAAAAAAACAACTTTTTCTTCTTGAGAGATGTAAAAAATTTTATAGATGAAATGATATGATTGGCTTCTAGGGTTGGTTTCAGAATCATCTTGGGGAGAGGATGGGCAGGAATTTCGTAGATACAAGTGTGGCCATGAATTGATCATTGCTGCAGCTGTATAGGCACTTGGGGATTCATTATCCACTTCTTTCTACTTTTGTAAATGTTTGAGATTTTTCACCATGAAAAAACGAGCAAAAATTCCTGTCCATGAAGTCAGGCAGAACACTGACGCAGAAGCCTGAGGCCTCCTGGGAAGGGGTGGCTTCCAGCGCTGCAGCTCTGTGGCCCTTGGGAGGGGTTGTTCTGGTGAGTTTCTGCGGACACCAGGCACACTGCTTACACCCAGCGTTTCATTTGATCCCTTGAGGAAATCTTGAAGGATTTAGACATGATTCTTCCCATTTTCCAGTGGTAGGAATGGAAAATCCAAGAGGTTAAGTGACTTGCTTCAGCGTCATAGAGCTGGGGAGTGCTGGAGCTGTGCTTTGAGCCCCTGCTGTTGTTACCATGGTATATCCATCCTATAAAAATGAAGATTTGAATCCAGGGGAATAACAGACATGTAAACAATTAAAATTCCCTGTTTTAAGTACTGGATAGAATATGTACAGGGTGTTATGAGAGCACCAGTGAAAATTAGCCCACTGTGAGTGGGTACATGGTGTCACAGCTCCGGCTCTGCGCCAGACACTGGTGGTTAGAGGGAGGAAATGAGCGTGTGGTCAGTACAGAAAGCAAACAAGTAAAGGACCAGTCACTCCAGTGTGCTGTGACATGGGCGGTGATGGGGAGACACTGAGGCCCTGGGGCACCCAGTGTAGCAGCAGCCAGCCTAAAAGAAGTGCCAGGTCAACTTCCTGGAAGAGGCGACACCTGAGCTGACTTTAGAAAGCGGAATGGGTCAGTCAGGCTGAGTTTGAAATGATCATTCCTGCTGTCTTCCACTGTCTCATGTGAGTCTCACTCGACTGCAGTGTGATAGCTGGGTCAGGGATTATTATTCTGATTTTACAGATGTGGGACTAAGGCTTTGACTGTAGAGAGACTTTGTCCTGGAATGTGTGGCCTTTAGAGCCATGACCAGAACCTAAATCTTCGTGGGCTCTTAGCCCCAAGGAAAAGAATCAAAGCAAACCTAATGTTTAAAATTAGGATCTGTTTGGGAAGAACTGTTGAAGTCCTTGTACCTGACATGACTGGTTAATCTTAAAAGTAGGTTAAGTCAGAGAATCAAAAAATGATACGTACCTTAAACATTTTAGTTTAACTTAAAACAGATAAATGTACATTCATTTGCCATGCTTTTGATGTAGGGCCAGGGCCTTTTCTTTGAATATGGGTCTTCTGATTGGAGTTTCACATCTTCTTTCTTTCATAAACTGCATCCATAATGTATGTCTGTCACTTTGAATTTCTGTTTCTTTAAGATGAAGAGAAAACTTAGACACTTGCAAAGCAATTTGAATATGGAATTCTTCTAGACTGTGTTCCTCCCACATCTTTTATAGTTGTCTCACCCACACCTAATTTGCCAGAAACGTGTTTTTTAGTGACTTGCTTTTATCAAGTCTTTCCTGAAGCATATGTTAGTTTTCATACAACCAGTTCTCTCTTTTAATACACATATTTCATGGGCTTACTTAATATTTAATTAAATTATGCAATTTGATTACAAGTACAGCTACCATAAACAAGTTTGGGAACAAACTGAAGTGACTCTTCCTGAGCTGACAACTCACCGTGTCTCCTGTTGGGAGCAGAAGTGTTTTGGTGCAGCAGAGAGCAGCCTGTGCCAGGGCACTTTCCTGACAGATAGGGAGTGTCTTTCCTCTGTGAGCTGGTTTGGTGGAGACTGGCTGAGAGGGCTCCACCGTGTGTGTATTTCACCTCAGAGCACTGAGGACTCTGGTTTTGCCACCCATCCACAGTTTACTCTGCAAAACCAAAAGTTTCTCCAAATGGAGCATACTTTTCTGTTAGAAATAGATGCTTGGTGCAGCAACAAAAAATTAGCACTGAGACAAAGGATTTTTTAGCAATGCAGTTTTTACTTCCTGAACTGCAGGAAGGGTACCCTCGCTAGCCATTGTGCCATGAGAGTACAATGAACAAAGGAAAGGCAGACAAATTTATCCCTTACACATTTGGGGTTGTTCTTACTGCTGTGTTTGATTTCCATTGGTTGGAGCCAGACCTCACAATTTAAACTGAAACATGATTGACTAATAACTTAAAACTTTTTTAAACAGGTAAAAGCAGTGGAGAGCTGGGACATGCCTGTGAGCACGTCCAGCACAGATATCTTGGTTAAAGTACAAGGATACAGAATGTACTACGTGCCTGTAAGCATGGCATGTCTAACAGCTACATAGAATAGGGCTTAACAGACTTATTAGCACACTTATGATTTATTTTTTGACAAGAAAGGAAACTTTAAAAAGGAACTTTTCTACTTCCCACATCTTCTAATAATACTTTTATATGATCTTTTTAAGATTTAGACATGGAAAAGTTTTTAAAATCAGCATTATAGTTTTTTTCTTTTTAAACTCAATTTGAAATCATATCTCATGGAGATAATTGCTGTTAACATTTTGATGACATCTATGGATGTGGACATTTATATTCAGTTTTGTGGAACAGGAATGCCTTAGATACAGGATGTGTTGTTCTGGGCTCTTTTGTCACTAATTGTGATCATTTTTTGATATCAATATATAGAGCTCTACAACATCATTTTTAGTTGTTGCAAAATTATTGTATTATATATAAGTACCATAATTTATCCAGATCAATACTGATCAAATCAGGTTATGTTTTCCTACCATGAACAATACTGAGACGAACATCCTTGTATATAGGCATCTTCTTGTGCTTATGTTGTTATTCCTTGGGGTAAATGCCAAAGTGTAGAACTGTGGAGGACAAAGAGTTAAGTGCATCTTAGTTTGGTGGATCTTGCCAAGGCGTTCTTGCTGGGCCATGCCAACCTGCACTTCCACCACAGGTCATGAGGTCTTTCCCCTTACCTTCAGTGGGTTTTGTCCAAATTTGCCCTTTCCTGCTTATTTCCATTCAAATATTTTTGCTAGTGAGGTTGAGCATTTTTTCATATGGCTTTGTAATCCTTCCTATGTAATATGACGTTTTATGTTCTTTGTTCATTTTTCTAATTTATTTTTTCTCGAGATTGGAGAAATGAAGACAGAGATTACTAAACTACATAAAAAATTGTTTGAACAAGAAAAGAAGTTGCAAAACACTGTGAAGCTTTTGCAGCTGAGCAAGCGCCAGGAAAAAGTCATCTTTGATCAGTGTGAGTGAGTGTGGGGGTGACCGCTCTGCCTGCCTTCCTGCCTCCAAGGGCTCCCAGTTCAGCCCTGGATTACCCACTCTGGAGCCCAGATTGTTTGTAATCATGCCTCTCATTTGTGGGTTTCTTTTCACACTCCATCCTTCTGACTCACATGGACAAGTGTATTCACTTAACATACCTTTGTAGAGCGGCCCCTTGGTGCCAGGGACTGTCATCTCACTGGGAGGCAGTCGTGTGGCATGTGCAGTGATGGGAAGATGCAGCACACTGGGGTGGGTCTGGGGTGGCCATCACTCCGTCCCAGGGAGGTGGGCATCTTAGACAAAGTGACCTCTTAACTGAGTGTGAAGGGAGGGGTAGGCATCGTCAGATGGAATGTGGAGTGGCCGTCCAGCGGGGAGGAGTGTGGAGAGAGGTACAGAGGCAAGAAATCGCTTTTCTATGTCAGAAACCAGAAACAGTGCCTCTCAGTGGGGTAAGGGCTGCAAACAGTGGATTGAGGCGGGAGGGATTGGGGATCAGGGAGTGCTTCATGAAAGACTGTAGGTGGCAGCTCAGGGCAGAGGATTGACTTGTTACATCTGTGTGCAAGAATGGCTCATTGGTGGCTGCTTCACCAGTGAGGAGGAGGCCGACTCCCTAGTCAGGCAGGAAAGAAGGCCCTTGGCCATGACACTGGGGATCCAGAGGAGGGCATGGATTGGAGAAATACTTCTCAAGGCAAATGCTGAGACTCGGGGTCGGTGAGGTTGAGTAACTTTTGTAAGGTCAGTCCCATTTCCGATCTAACCACTTTGGAGATTGTTTGGGAGCAGCTCCGTTTCCCGGTTTAAACCCTCAGCACTCCCTCCTGCTGCATGTTTAGAGGAGCAGGCGGCGGCTGAGTTTCCGTTAGTGCCTGTTGGTAACATGGCACCGGCCAAGCCTGCACTGCCTGCGTGTCAATTTCCCTGTCATAGGAGAACTGCTGACTGTAACACTTTCTCTCTGAGGTGCCAGCCTGCCTTGTGCGTCTCTCTCATCAAAGTCCAGCATTTCTGAGAAGCACAGAACAGAGATTATTGCCAAGTAGGAGTTCTCCTTAGCCACACCTGGGCACCTTCTGAAAATAGACTCTGTGAGACTGGCAGCGTTTGAACTGCAAAAGAGAGAAGCTCAGCCACTGAGCAGGCACTGAGTTTCTGTTCTTTGCCCCTCATGCCAGTCTCGGGACAGAGGTGAACAAGACAGTCTTTGCCAGTGAGGGTTGTGGGCTTAATGTAGGAGACACAGAGCTTAGCTGTAGGATGGTGTGCTGAGTACATCCTAGGAGACCTGAGAGGTGGTTCAAGACTGACTGGTTCTCAAGGGATGACTAGGAGTTCATCAGACAGCGAAGGGGCAGGAAGAGGATCCTGGCAGATGGCCCTGTGGCCTTGCTGCTGTGCTCCCAGGGGCGAGAGAGAACCGAGTGCTCAGGGACATGCTTAGGATATGCAAAGGGTTTTCCTGTGGGAGATGAGTGAGAGGGGTAAGCAGGAACCAGGTTTCAAGGAACCTTGTGGACAGGACTCCAGGATGAGCAGCAGGGACTGGCGGGGTCCATGTGTGTATTAGAAGATCCCATGGCTGAGCTTGGAGGGGCTAGGAGGCCGGGAAGACCTCTTTGGGGGCTGCAGCAGTCTCGCGGGTGGGCAGTGGTTCAGGACTGTCGGGGAGAGGGGATGGTTTTGAAAGACTGTAGGGAAATCAACCTGGCAGAGTGGCAGATGTCTCTGGGGTTTGGTTGAAGACTTTGTGTCCCTCATAGAGAACCTGGAGGGAGACAGTGCCCGTTGTGGTCATGTTAAGGCAGCTGTGGAGTATTTGGGTTAGATACTTGGGTGGGAGGCGATGCTCTGCATAGGTTTAGGAAAAGGCAGAACTCTCTGCATTGGCACCTCTCCTCCTCAGCAGCTTACGGCCCTGACCAGTCACAGGGCAGGTAGCTAACCCTGTTGACAGGTGAGGAAATTGCAGAAGTAGGTTCAGATGGGTTGATTACCGTGGGAGGTCAAAAGGACAGAACCCAGGCCCCCTGTGTCCTAGGTCAGAAAGCATGGAATTATTGATTGAATCTCTACTGTCCTATGTGACCTGCATTCGACTAAAACCCTAAGCTTTAGATTCCTCATCTCTAACTGGAGATACAAATTCCAAAGGACTCAGACTAGAGAGTTGGGCCTGGGTTCAATAGCAGCTTTATAAAAAGCACCCCAGTTTTCTTATCTGTAAAATAAGGATGATAATGCTACCTAAACTATACTGTACTTAGCACAGTCCCTGGCACAGAGATGAGGCTCAACCAGTCTCTTCCCCTCTCTTTCCATTAGGCCGACCAAATCCTACGCATGGAGGTGGCAAATCATTCCTAGTAAGAGGAACCACAAATGTCTCGTAGCATTTCCCCGCCTGAGCTGGTGTTGCCCCTCCATATCTCCTAGGCCTGGCACAGAGCAGGCTTGACCAGAGCAGCGTGAGGGGCTTGCCCCAGGCAGCACAGTTGGTGCCTGACCCAGGGCTGGCAACTCCTCCTGTGCCAGGCTCTGCACCTCGTTCCGAGGAGTCAGGTCCTCGGCAATTCTCCAAGCCCTGTGGACCTCACTGACCTGCTCTGGGTCTAAAGGGACTAGGTGAAAGTTGGTGTAGCACCTCCTCTTCCTCTGTCGCCCCGTGGTGATGGGGAAGAGCAAACACCAGGGCTGATTTTTGCCTGGTCAAGCTGACACCAGACCTTCTCTCAGAGTCTACAGGGAAAAGTAAGGAAAGGGCATCCCAGTGGGACGCTGAGAGTCCTGATGCCCTGGGGCCACTCACTGGCCACGTGACCTGGAACCAGCTACCTCACTTCGAAGCCTCAGGTCCTCATTTGCAAAGCGAGGGTGGTACTTCTGCCCCATAGGGTGGGGGGATATTCAGTTGGAAACCACTTGTCACCAGGGCAACCCTGCTCCACTCAGGTCGGTACCTTCTTCCCTGCACCCTGCCAAGGTGGGAAGAACTGTGGACTGAGCTAGGCAGGCCTGTGTATGAGTCCCATCTCTGCGCTGGGGCCAGTGTAGATTTGGGACAAGTCCTTCAGCGCTGTGTCCCTTGATCTTTTCCTTGAAGTGGGGATTTCTGTACGTTGAAATGTGACAGTGCTGTTCAGGTGTAGGAGTCCCCTCAAAGCTTGAGCCAGATGATCCTTATTTCTGCCATAAGCTTTGTTCTCTAGGTACATATAACGTTCTTTCACAATTATCTCTAACCTCCACAGCTGTGATACTTAATCCTTTCTGGGTCACAGGCCCCTGGGTAAATCTGGAGAAAGCTATGGCCTCTCTCTGGAGAAATGCAGACATCTAGACCACACCCACATTTGCACACAGTGTCTGAGGATTTAGGACTGACTCCCCAAGCATATCCATGGCCCCATGTCAAGAACTTCTGCCCTGCAGCAGAGGTTGGTTGGGGTAGAGAGGCAGTGGCCACCTCTGAAAGTTGTTTTGCTTAGCTAAAAACAAAGTCCACACCGTCCCCAGTGTCACAGATTGCAAATAAACTCCATTACCTCCAGAGGGGAATTTCTGTGAGGCAAAAAATACAGATTTTCTCAAGGGCACTACACAGCTCCTATTCTGAAGAAGCCACCGGGGAGTTGGGCTGTGTGTGTTGGGCATGAGTCTGGGACAGCCTCTGGCACTGTTGGCTAAAGGCGTGGCTCTAGAAGCCTTTGATGTTTCCCGTGTGGGGAGTAAGCTGATTTTCTGACCCTCACCCAGCCCTGCTGAGAACAGATTCCCTGTCAGGCTCAGAACTCTGATCAAGAGGGGCATTCTTGCTACTGCTGGCATTTGTGTCGGACAAGAAGAAGCCTGAAGGAAGAAGCCACCTTACTTTACAGTTGCTCCTGAAAGCCGGGGCTTGCCCGCTCCTTCCAGGAATTCAGATACAGTGGGGATCCATCTAGTACACTGCTCTGGGCGTCAGTGTCGTCAGGGAGCTCTGAAACCATCCCACCCAACCAGCTCCTGTCCAGGCAGAATGTGACTTGCCCAGGGGAAGCAGGCAAAGGAGAAGCAGCACGCCCACGATTCTTTCTTCCAGGCCTTTCAGAGCTGGCTCTAAGAGCTGCTTGGTAAAAACCTGGCTTGGTAGGACTTGGATCCCCATATGTGGGTTTGCCTGATCAAGGCACAGTCCCTTCTCACAGCTGCTTCCCAGAGGGCCTAGGAAACCAAAGGGTGCTGGGCAGGCCCAGGCCTCTACCCTCCCAGTGCCGTTGCCCTCCCTGGCCCACAGAGGTGAACCTGAGGGATACCTGGGAAGCCAGCTAGCCGTGCAGAGCTGTGATGGTGTCTTCTGTGAAATGCCATAGCATGCGTTAGCCTCTGCATCGCTGTCAGGTGGTGGCTTTTCAGGGCCTTCAAGAGGTGTTGTTGATGGGTTATTTGGTCTGGGGTATGTGATGGGTCAGGTGCGGCCTTCGTACCTCCCTCTGGTCTGGATGCTTCAGACCACATGTTGTCCACATGTCTGAGCCCTTTGGGGTGGGGCTTATCTTCCCTGCACTTGGCTTTCACACTGCTCTCCTGGACATGCACGCCCCTAATCATCACATTCTTTGCTCTCTCCTCAGTGGTCGTAACCCACAAAATCCTTCGGAAGGCCAGAGGAAACCTGGAGGTATGCCCTTTGAGTCTTGTCACTACAGGCCATGTGGAAGGTTGGGTGGGGTGCAGGCCTATAAAGGACCTCTTGAAAAATGAAGGTGCAGGTGGAACCAGGGGACATGTCCTCCTCGGAGAGTTGTGTGTTTTTCCCAGCAGTGCATGAAAAGTTGTGTTTTATCATGCCATATCGCGAGTAGGGGTTCTAAATTTTAAGTTTGTATGCTATTTTTACCAGTAAGAAGTACAGCAAACAGTGCTTGGCACATAGTAGGCATTTGATGCATATTTCTTGAATGAATGAATACAGTATGATCTCATCGTCATTTTATTCAGTAAATATTTACTCATCAAACAGTATGTCTTTGAAAGCACTTTCAGAATAACAATCTCGCATTTACCTCTGTCAGGGATCTGACTTCAGAAACCTCTACTGGACTTAAAATTCTCCTTTTTTCCCCTCCTTTTCCTAGCTTAGGCCCAGGGGTGCCCATCCAGGAACATGCAGTCCCAGCAGACCAGGCTCCTGAGGAGAACTTTCAGCCAATAAAGGTTGTGCTTCCCCCACTGAGCTCGCGCTGTCTCTTTCTTCCAAGTGTGGTTCCTATTTATTGAGGAAGAAAGAGCTGTCTGGCCAAAGGAAGTCTATTTTTTCCCTTCGTGTTTTCTCTCTGAAAGTTGGCTTGAGAGCTGTCGTCAGAAAGGTTCATATACTCCACAGCTGGGTGGTAAAAGGCCTCAGGCTCTTGGATGCTGCATTTCAGATCTGGGGCAGGCACCGGAGCCGAGGCTGTGCGCCTTGGTGGGCTTCAGGTCTTCCCCTGGCTTTGCTTAGTACTCAGCCAGTGCTGCAGTTTGAAGATTCTCATTAAATGATTCATTTCATTTCACCTTGATGATTCAGTTGTTGTGTGGAGACTCAAAGCCCAGGTCCCAAAATCCCAAGTGGGACTGGCCAGGGTTCCATGAGTCGCATGACTCAGTGCCGAGCTCGCTCAGGTGTCCAGAGAAGCCAGCCCCGTGCAGTGTGGCCGTGCGCATGGCGTGTGCTCGGCATCTCACAATCTGCTGGACAGCAGCCCTTGCTGTGGTGCCATTCCCAGCTTAGCAAAGAGCAAAGTGAGGCCCAGAGCTGGGACATGGCATTTGCATTGTTCCCATGATGACTGGGGTGTATCGTCAGCCGTCCACATCGCTGCCTCTGACCAAGATGCCCCAGCCAAAACACTTTAGCGGCTTCCCGCTACCCTCTGATCCAAGCCTGAGCCCATAACAAGGTTTACAAGCCTTGCTGGCACCTCCAACTCCTCTCCCTTCCTGCCTCCTCCCTCTCCACTTTGTGTTCTGTGCAAATGGAACAGTGTTCTCCCCAGCCTAACCGAGGCTGCGCCCTCTTGGACTCCCACCCTTTTTCTTTCTAGTTAGCTTTGAATGGTTCTTTAGAAATATTTTTTGGGCCCTTTGGGGAGTCTCTTCTGACCCGATACTAGGTGACATGCCCCACCTCTGCTCCCGCAGCCCCCACACCACTGTGTGTGAATCCTCTGAGCCCCTGGAGAGCATAAGCTTGTGTTGACCACGGAATTGCCAGTGCCTGGCCTGGCACCCAGCTCCCCAGACACAGTTGGTGAGGGGAGGAGACGGGATTGCCTCGGCTGGAAGCACAGGGTGCAGCAGCCTAGACTGGGAGTCCAGGGAGTGGCCTCATGCCAGGTACCCCACTTAGCCTGCTTCCCCGTCCACTAAGAGAGGGGCAGGGGTAAGTGGGCAGTACAGACCCTTTCTGCTTGGGTTCCTACCATCCGTGCTCTTCCTGAGAAATATTTGCACAGATGTACCTCAGTTTAATACTTACCAGTGTGTGGAAACTCAGACTGAGTCATAATGTCACTGGAGTGCCTTTTGCAAGCAGTCGCACAGTTGACTTTCTAAATGGAAGCTGGGTGGGCTGAGGATCCAGGTCGGCGTGGCGCTGTGGAGCAGGCGGCCTGGTTCCAGTCCGAGTCTCATGCTTCTGTAAATGAGAGTTACTGTTGCCCAGTACTGTTACAGAATTGGGAGCCTCGAATTTTGGAAGCAGCTGAACAAAAAGACCCTTTCCACAAATTGGTGACTCTTCTTCAGTGTCTCAGTGGCTGCTCTTAAGTTTTAAAATACTGTTTAAAGTTTTATGGCTATGTTGTGCCAAGCCCCTGTTAACCTCAGTAGAGAAGGCACCAGGTTCAAGAGGTCTGAGAAGAGACCCAAAGCCAGCAAATGAGATGTGGGCTCTATTAGGGGCTTACATACAGGGGTAAGTCCAGAGGCAGCAGACTGGAGAACTGCTTTTCGGTATAATGGCAGCGGCTGAACAACATAACCCACGGCCCAGTGGCAGCAGGTAAGGCAGGAAAACCTCCACCGCTTATAAACAGCATGCAGTTTATACCCTTCCCCCAGTGACCTCTACCTGGGAACCTTCTTTTAACCCAAAACTCAGGGCCTCAGTCCCCTGTATAGCCTGTGTCCCATGAGACAGGCTGGGAGCTCAGGTACTCCTCATAGACAAGGAACAAATCTCCGGGTTGGCCACTCCTAGATTCTCTAGCTCGGAACAACATTCAGACGCATCTGCCACATAGGATCATTCTAAGGGTATGCTCAAGCTATTGCTATCAGGGCGTTTGCCCTCTAGGCAGATGTGCACAAATGTAAGCGTGTGTGGTTGGGGCATGGTGGGGAGGGGAGCAGGTTGTACAGTATAGTTGTTATAGCTCAGGCTAGGCTTGGAAGTAAGACCTGGGCTCAGATGCCCCTACAGGGGAACAGCCCTACCTTGCCTGGCACATGGGCAGTGCACAGCCCATGGGAGCTGAACTTGGTTGTTGGCAGTGGCTTGAGTTGGAGGGGTTAGAGGAGGGATCCACATTGGATTCTGGTACATCCCAGGCCCGTCTGGTTGGTGAAGCCAGGCATGCCTGGGAGCAGGACCTGCAGAGGAGGGGGCTCTGGAAGCCAAGCTGTCCATTTGCTTCAGGTCACCCACAGCTTTTCAGGAACACAGTAATCTAAAACTAAGTGTATATTTGTCCCCCAGTTTAGAGTCATGTAAAATACCTTCAACCTTGGGCTATGAAGGCCCTCCCTCTTCTGGGAGGTGGAGGAGCAGCCTGGTTTGTTTGGGCTGGATTAGTGCCAAGAACAAGCTGCAAATAAGACAATTTGGACCTTGGAGAAAGCTCCATTGTCCCTGGTGAGTTAATTTTAACAGCAGCTGAATTCAGGAGGCTTTGAAGCAGTAATCAGAAAATGCGTCAATTTCCCATTGGTGAAATTAATCACCACGTGTGCTGGAGGAGCTGCACCTGAGAGAAACAGCTGCAGGGACTAAATATATAGTGAGAGAAGGTGGGGGAGAGGGAGACAGGCCCCCTGCTTGTCCTACCTTGATAATGGTGCTTTGATCTCACTTCTGAAGCCCACCTCCCTACATCCCTGTCAGGAGCCTGGAGAGTAAAATCCTTGCCCCTCTGGCCGGCGATCACCTGGATAGCAGTAGCCACACTGTGCATCTCAGTAATCTGCACCACCCCCCATTTACAAATGAGAGGACCCAGGGATGGAGCCACAATTTGAACTGATGTCCCTTGGATTATCAACATTCCCCCCAAAACCCCGTCTCTTCGAAAAACTGCAGCGTTTCCCTGTGTTACAAATCGAAGTATTCTCGTTCTACCCTTTCCGACAAAATGTCTCTGGATGACCAGAGCAAGGGCCCAGAGACCCACAATTGAATTCCTCAACACAGCAGCCCTGAAAACTGCTTGTAACTGGGTCGTGGAATGGAGAAAGAGTGATCTCGTTAATAAGTTCTCAGCATTGTGGAAGCTAAGAAACCTGCCTGGGGGACTGGGCCCTGCCAAATTGCCTCTTCAATCTTGGCTATATTTTAAGTCTAACTCAAGAATGCAATTATCAAAATTACTCATCCCATCTCCTGAGAAGCCCAGGACTCTCCCTCAGGGGCTAGACCCATTTCCCTCTTGCCACAGATGGGTGCCAGGTGGGGTGTGGGTGGGTGGATCCAGAGACCTAGGCCCCCAAGGTGGGGCCTTCTAATGGAACCAAACCTCAGTTTCCTTGTCTGCAAAATTATGAGATGTGGAAAGATAAAGATATACAGTGGCTAACCATGAGGCCCCGACATCGGCCAAATTGCTGGGGTTCATCCACTCACCTCGGGTAAGGGTCGGCCTCTGGCCAGCAGTACATGCTGGAGACATCCTTATACCTCCTCTCCCTCCCCCTCCATATCCCATCCATGATCAGGGCCACTGTTTCCAGTTTTATCTCCCAAGGCCACTGCTTCGTTCATCTCCACTGCCACCTCGGTTCAAGTGACCATCAACTCTCACCTGGACAGCTTACTGTAATAGCTTTCCAGTTGGCCTACCACATCCACCTCACCTCTCCGAATGTCTGCCATACCACAGCTAGAGTGACTCTTTAAAAGGTAAAGTAAATCATATTATCCCCCTCATTTAAAATGTAGGATGCCTCTCACCACACCTAATATGGCCAGCCAACCCTTGGTTTCCTGAGCCCTTTTGTCCACCCTCTTGGCTCCTTGTCCTTCAGTCTCTTTGGGCTTTCGTCTCTGGCCACAGGATCTTTACACATGCTGCCCCCTGCCCAGCATGCTCCTGCCCTGGCTACTCTTGCTAGTCAGAGACAGCTTCCGGATCTGGAGCCCCTATACTCTGTGGTCAGTGTGAGATGATCCCTTCTCACTGACGCTTGGCCGCTGTGTGACTTAGGGTTGTGTATGCAGTTGTGATGTTTTGGGTTATGGCTCTCCCTGTCATTGACCTGAAGCTCCATGAGAACATAGACCCCACACAATTTGCTCACCACACCAGTCCTGCTGCCTGGCACAGGGCCAGTAAATATAGTCACTCAGCAAACATCCCCAGAGCTTCTCCCACCTCCTTCTGAAGGGACTCAGGTTGGTGGGGAGAAGAGACAAGTAATATAGCTAATAGGCAACACTTGCTTAGACCTGGGGTCCTGGGAGCCTGGCTGTCTTTGGAACATCATCACAAGCAGTCATTGTGACAGCCCTGGCCTGGAGGGACTGCTTTTTTCATATGAAGGACAGGGGCACAGAGTGTCCCGCCCAAGATGACACAGGTTTGGATGGAGGCCTGCGGGCTGCAGAGCACAGCTCCCCGCCGCTGCGTGCAAGTGCAGTTCAGTATGGTGAGTGCCCAGGCGGCTGGCCAGGCTGGAGTGGGGCCCACGCTGGCAGCGTCTGCTTCCACTTGCAGCCTGCTCAGGCGGTTCCTGCCAGTGATCCAAAGCCCAGCCCTGCCCCCTGGTGTGGCCACTCTCTGGGCCTCATCCTTGCTGGAAGGCAGGCAGTTGGCGTTGCTTCTGACTCATCCTTTTAGACTTCTTTATTCTCAGAGTTGCCCATGTCCCCTCTGTTCCCGTTGACCCCATTCCCAGGGAAGCCACCAGTCCTGCCTGACCCTAGAGGGCAGCACTGGACAGGACTCATCCCTCCAACTGGATCACAATGGGACTAAGTGCATAGTGGTTACCAAGCGCCCTCCCACACGCGCCTCTCTAAATGCGAAATCACGTCCTTGTTAACAGGCATTCACAGGAGAGCTTAATTACATGTTTTCAGGTCTGAAACGATCCTCTGTTTGTATTAATGCTACTTTCCCCTTCCAAACAGAACAGCATGTGGTCCCAGCTTGTGTGTGACACTGGCTGACCGTGCGGGCAGACACGGGAAAAAGAGAACAAGGTCACCCTGGCCTCGCCCTCCTCTTTAGCCAAGATGACAGTGGGGTCAGGGGCAACAGACAGAGCGACCAGGCCCAGGGCTCCTTTGTGGTGGAAGCCAGTGGCTGGGAGCCCACCTGGTGAGTGTGGGGTGGGTGTGAGAGGGGATGCAGGTGGGCGAGGTGTGGGCACGCAGTGTAAGAAGGTATTTGGAGATAGTCACGGTTACACACCCAACATCTGCTGGCACCTACCCAAGCCCAGAGTTCCCAGAGCTGCCACTGCTCCGCAGGCCCCCGAGGCGCTCCCAGTCAAGCATGGGGGACAGGCCAGCAACAGGTGATCCGTGGTTGTGACAAATGGTCAAAGTAGCTGTGGCCATCCAGAGAACTAGCCCCTACCCAGCCTTGGAGGTGAGCAGGGAAGGTGCCCTGGGGTGACCCTGGGTGAGCGGTAAGGGCCAACTGGGAACTGTAGGGGTGGAGAAAGGGGGTGGGGTTCCTAGGCAGAGGAAATGCAGCAGGGGCCAGGGTCTGTGAGTGGTGCATTGGCCTGGTTAGAGCTTAGAATCCAGTCAGCGGCATGGGCAGTGCCTCGGGTGGCAGCTTGCGGCCAGCGGACATCATCGGGAGCAGTAGGAGAGGCACGGGTAGGTTTTTGCCTGGGAAGGGTGGGGGAAACCTGCCAAGTGTCCAGTGTGCAGGCCTGAATTGTCCTCACCTGGTCAGGGGATGGGAACAGAAAACCAGGGTGGATTTGGGACACGAGAGGACCTGGAGAGGGGTGTGTGTGTGTGTGTGTGCCCCCTGGTGGTGTGTGTGAAGAGGAGAGGGTTCATGCTGCTGGTTTCTGGCCCAGCCAATGGTGTGGCCACCTCCACAGGGAGAGAACAATACGGAAAGTATGGAATAGTATGGAATGCCAACTGCATCTTTCAAGGTGGGCAGAATCTATAGGGTTGGGGTGAAGGAGGAAACAGCTGTGCAAAGACGTGGTGGTCACTGAGGGACCCATGGTAGTGGAGCGTGGCAGGGCAGGAAACACCAGCTTGGATACAAAGTACTTGAATTTGGGCCTTTTTTTTTTTTTTTTTTGGCATTGGGAAAACAATAGTGATTGTTCCAGCGATGAAGGAGAAAGCCCTGGGAGGAGGCAGAAAGAAAAATCTAGACGGGAGGCCAGTCAGGGGAGAGGGTGGGGGACTCAATCATCTCTCAGGCAGTGAGCCCCAGGGCTGTGAGGACGCAGAAGCCGGCTCTCTTCCCGCTGCTGTTGCAGGAAGGCTGATGGCAAGAGAGGAAGCCGGCCTGCTACTCAGATGGGGCCATGGGGGTGGTCTCCCTGGCGGCTACCTGAGACTCCTGTTTCAGAACCCTAGAGTGACCCAGTGACCCACCCTCAGGCAGCTCCTCTGACTAGAGACAGGGCAGGTCCAAGCAGCTGCCTAGAGAGGGGCTGTGCCATAGAAATGTTGTATTTGACCGAGTGTAGAAAGTTATCACAAGACAAAAGTATGCCAGATTGCAGGGTCATTTATTTATGCCGGCGACCACAGAGGACTCACGTCTCTCCAACCTGTGGCGGCAACAGGAGGGTGCCACGATTTTTTATACCTGAAAAACCACCTTGGGAGTAGGGGTGAGGGGCAGGGATGGGGATGAAAAGGCTTCAGACATTCCGAGGGCTAGTGGATTCTGTAAATTACCTCCTGGGCAGAGATGAGGGTGGGGGTCTCCGGACATTCCAAGGGCCAAGGGGACTTTTGTCATTCGGTTTGTTACTTAAGTGGTTTACAGAAGTCAAGATAAACATTTGTTTACACATTATCTGGTTAAGGTGGAAATCACAGACCTTAGTTACTTATTACAAGTCACAGGAGCCAGGATGGGACTAGCTTGGGCTGCTTAGTCTGGCAATTGCCGGTAAGCAAAGGCTAGCAATTCTGGCAGTTACTGATAAGAAAAGGTAAACAACTTTACATAGTTTTGAAGAACAAACAGCAGTTCTATTTACAGAGGCCAAGGACAGTAGTTATTGTGAGGAGAATGGGGTAGCCATTTCAACTTATCTAAAAACAGTTTTGTATTTTATAAAATAGTTTTGCTCTGGTTCTGACGCTAGGCCAGCACAATATCACAGAAACACGGGTGATTTGAACTCAGCCTCAGTTTCCAGCCTCACCTTTAATGTGGGGTTAATGACACCTCCATTTTTCTTCCCAAGCCTCCTCCTCCCTTGGGAGTTCCCCGTGTTGGAGTTCAGAGCTCCTTCAGGCCCTGCCACAGGCCAGCCTGTCCTCTCCCCCGCCCAGTGGGTTCTGCTTCCTCCCTCAGCCTCTCCACTGTGTCCTCTCCTCTCGGTCTCCACCTCCTCCTTACAGCTGCTTGCCTGCGCCAGCACCGGGCACCTGTGGCCTGGGTAAAGGCAGCAGCCTTCTCATGGGTCTCCCTGCCTCCTGCTCATGCCCCTACCCCTCACTGTCTCTGCCCACATCCAGGTCCGTCTTGTTAATTGCAAGCCCAATCATGTCACTTCTCTGCTTGCAGTCCCTCCCAAGACAAAAGCCCCACTCTTCCATTGAATCCAAGCCTTCCCATCTGACCTTGGCCTTCATCTCCCATAGACTGGGGCTCATCCTTGGTGATCTCCCCCTGCCCCCATGCATGAGGTTGGCTAGTCTTGCCACACTCCTTGCAGACCCCTGAGAACACCTCCTTGGTATCCTGCAGCTCTGGGCTTTGCACTCGCGTCTCCTGTTCCTAAATGCCCGTCTCCGACATCCCAGGGCTGACTCACTCCCACTCATCTTTACCTCAGGCATCCCCTCTGGGCTTTCATCCTTTATGCCTCAATTTATCTCTCTATAACAGGGGTATGATCCCTTATAACTAGAGATGGTCTTCGGGTCTTAATTGACTGCAGGCAACTAAGTTAACGGAGACATAAGAAGTCTAAAATTCAAATGGTGCCTTGACTGCATTAATAGAGATAGAGTCCAAACATGAGAGGTGAATTATCTTGCTCTTGTCAGACCTCCATAGCTTGTCAGACTATTCTGCGGGCCTTGTGATCATTTCCTCTGCCTTGCTTTAGGAAGGATATTGACTAAGTGGCTCATATCATTGATGCTTTTGCCTCAGTTCATTGAATTTGTTTGCCGTTTGTTAGAAATAGATGCTCGATGCCAAAAAGAAAAATTAGCACTGAGACAAAGGATCTTTCAGCAATGCAATTTTTACTTCCTGGACTGCAGGAAGGTTACTCTCGTTAGCCATCTTGCCAGAGAGTACAATGAACAAAGGAAAAGCAGACAAATTTATCCCTTATGCATCTGGGGTCGTCCTTACTCCTGTATCTAGCTCCGTTGGTTGGAGCCAGACCTCACAATCTAAACTAAAACCTGACTGGCTAATAACTTAAAACTTATCTAAACAGGTAAAAGCAGTGGAGAGCTGGAACATGCCTGTGAGCACGTCCGGCACAGATATCTTGGTTAAAGTACAAGGACACAGAATGTACTACGTGCCTGTAAGCATGGCATGTCTAACAGCTACATAGGATAGGGTTTAACAAAGTTATTAGTGCACTTATTCTTTAACAAGAAAGGAAACTTTAAAAAGAAACTTTTCTACTTCCCACACCATTCATCAAGCCTGTATATGCCAGGTGCTACATATATATAGTGACACTTAATGCCATAAGCATTATGATGCCCTTTGTGCAGATGAAGAGGAAGTCACAATATATTAGCTATTGTAATAATAAAATAGTGCCTGTGGTAGGCAGAACTACAGCCCTAAAGATGTCCATGCTCTAATCCCAGAACCTGTGAATATGTTACTTTATATGGCAAAAAGGAACTTACAGAGGTGATTAAAGTTAAGGACTTTGAGATAGGACATCTTTCTGGATTATCCAGGTAGGTCCACTCTAATTCCATAATTCCTTAAGGGACAAGAACCTTTTCCCATCTGTGGCCAGAGAGAGATGTGACATCAGGCAAAGGGTCAGAGTGGCTGAAGACAGAGCGAGGGGCCATGAGACAAGGAACACAAGGCAGGAAACAGATTCTCCCCTAAAGGACCCAGAAAAAGAGCACGGTTCTCCTACTCCTTAATTTTAACCCAGCGAGACCCTCGTCGGACTTCTGCATATAGAACTGTAAGATAATAAATGTGTGTTGTTTTAAGCCACAAGGTTTGTGCTAATTTGTTATGACAGCAGTAGGGAATGAATCGTGCCTCCGTCAGTACAAATGTGATCACATGAATTTAGAGCTGATATGCAGATGCTTATAGTGTGCAATTTCTTAATGACAGGGACCACTGAATAGATGACCTGTGAGGTAGTGAGCTCCCTATCCCCAGACACATGTGACAGAGGCCGCCTGCTAGCTGTTGATGATGTTGTAGAGGGGTTTTTTGCTCAATGGGCAGGTGCTTGGACCAAGGACTTCCTCTAGAGTCTCCAGAGAATAGAGTGAGAAGCCACGGGGCCCAAGGCTGGAGGAGGTGGTGGTTCTCCCTGCCGGCTGGGAGGCCTGTCACCACCCACAGGGTCTCCCTTTAGGCGCGTTATGGTATATGGTTCCAGCACTCCATTACTTCAGAACACTTCTATGTAATGTATTGAATGAATTATTGAAATGTGTAATTACAGTGTGCATTATAATATAAAACAAGTCTGTTATATTCATTTGATGGAACTGTGCTCCATAATGTCTATTCTAATATAAAGATTCTGCCATTAGAGTGTTATATTGCGTGATGATAATTGTCCATCTGCAGACACTGTCTCCTGTCTTCACCCAGTTCCCTTTCTCCCGATGCTCCTGCTACCATGAGACTGGAATACCCAAACTTCCCACTTGAGAGGGCACTTTGGGGTGATTGGGCCCATCCCCACATTAGAGAGATGGGGAAGGTGAAGCCCTGAGCCCAGAGCTGGTAATGCCAGCATATCCCAAGTCCCAGCCAGTGGCCAGCCTGTGGTTCCCAAATATCTGTGAATTGCAACCCTTTGTTCAAAATGAAATCTCGTGTGGAACCCTAATATAAAAGCAGATGGGTCAGCTCTAGGGCAAGCCAAGATGGGCCACCCAGGGTCCTGAGTACTTGGGAGCCAACTAAGCCTCATCCCCACTCTGAGGTTCCTCTACCAAATAGTAGGACTTCAAGGGACACCCTGTGAAAATCAGCCTCTGAACCTGGTCCAGATGGCAAAAATGAGTCCCTGAGTGTGACAAATGCTTGCCTGAGATCATACCCTGAGTTAGATGCAGAGCTGGGATCAGCACTCGCGTCTGCTTGGTCTGTGCCTCTCCATTCCGGTTGCAATGTGAACCCCGGCTGTTCTCAACCCTGGCTGTGTTGGAATTACCGCGGGCTTGTCAGCATGAGGATCAGAGCCCTGGTCCTACAGACTGTGGTGTGATGAGTCTGTGGCAAGATGCAGGGCTTCCTGTTTCTGAAAAGAGCCCCCGAGGCTCCTGCTGCACAGAGTGAGTTAAGAACGACTTCCTCCCGAGCATCGCGCTCCTCACTGTATCTTCCTTGCTGCCCTAAGTCAGGCCCTGTCACCTGCAGTTGTCATCTTTCCACAAATATTAACAGCGTAGGCACTGTCCTGGGCCTTTGGGACAAAACAAAGACCCCTGCTTAGATTCTAGCAGTGGAAGCCGGTAATAAGCCCACGGTCTTGTCTGTTAGAAGGGAAATGTGTTATGGCAAAAAGGACTGGAGTGCAGGGCAGGGGAGGGTGGGAGAGGGGAGCTGGTGTCAGGAGTTAACTGAGCGGGGACAGGACAGGGGATCCTAGTGGAGACGGGATGTGAGCAGAGAAAAGTCATCCCAATACCTCCATTGCCTGGACTTGTCCAGTAGCATGTTGAGAACAGAAAATGGGAAAATACTGCATTCCCAGGTTGCCTGCCTTCTCAGTGGGTTCTGAAGCCGTCCTGCTTGGGCGAGGTTACCACAGTTCCTCTACCTCCTGGCTGCAGCCTTGAGGTGAACAGTGGTCAGATCGAGGCCTGGGCTGGGCTGGGACGGTCTCCTCTTGGCTCCACCCCAGAGCCGTGGAGCCTCGGCTTCATCAGTCTCTTTCCCTAAAGTCCTGCTGGCCGTGAGATTAACTCATGTAAGCAAATGCCTCTGATTCATTGGAGGAGTCAGACATGGAAGCTTGGGTTTCAAAGCTCTGTACATATAGTCTCAGTTCTTACAACACCCCTATGTGGCTGAGTTTAATTCTCCCATTTTTCTTTCTTCTTCTTCTTGTTTTTTGAGATGGAGTTTCACTCTGTTGCCCAGGCTGGAGTGCAGTGACGCAATCTCGGCTCACTGCAACCTCTGCCTCCCAGGTTTAAGTGATTCTCCTGCCTCAGCCTCCCGAGTAGCTGGTATAGGCACCCACTACCACAGCTGGCTAATTTTTGTATTTTTAGTAGAGACAGCGTTTCACCATGTTGGTCAGGCTGGTCTCGAACTCCTGACCTCGTGATCCACCCACCTTGGCCTCCCAAAGTGCTGGCATTATAGGCGTGAGCCACGGTGCCATACTAATTCTCCCATTTTTCAGAAGAATAAATAAAGCTCAGTGGGGTTAATCCACTTGCTTAGAGTCATGTATGTACCTAGTAAACCAATGAGCTGATAGTGGAGCCAGGTCTGTTCAACTGTTTCTGCTGAGTCATGTCATCTCACTAAATGTTTGCTGAACTGCTGAATGGAGGCGTGGAGTTTTAGGCTTGCTGAGTTAGAATCCCCAGACTTGCAATTTAGAGCATGTTATTCAAATCCAGCCGACTCCTGTTTTACAGTAACCATCATCAAAGGCCGCTGTTAACAGCAGCCACATCTTCCTTTGTGCATTTGAAAAAAATTCCATCTCAAAGCCATCACATCCGGCAGTGACCACGGAGGAGTCAGTAGGAATTAAATCTGAAGCCAGAAACAGGAAGAAGTGAGAGGAAGGTCATCTTTTGAAATGACAAAGAGGTGCTGTTTTCTCAGTTGGGTAGGCCCAGCTACTGTAGCACCAACTGGGCCACGAATTTTAATTCCAATCTCTGCAGCTGCTAATGTGCTTGTCGCTTGGAGAATAGACACTAATTGACAAGCAACTAAATAAATAACGTGTAACATGAAAGCAAACACAAGCTTTAAAAGAAAAAAATAGCAAAAAGGATGAAATTTAAAATGCGAGGAGTTGAACGGTGTTTTCCACACTCCATTAAAGTGACATCAAAAGGCTTTTCAAAATATTTGTTTTATGGTGAAGATAGAGTTAGGAGTCATCTGCACTTCTGTCCCCAAGCTGCTGCGCTGGAAATCAGAGGTGGTGCGGGGAGAAGAGGAGAGAAGCTTCTTCAACAGGAGCTGGAGAGACGAAAGCGAGTGCCTGAAGCATGATGTGTCATCCCCTTGGTCCTACAGGGGGACAGACAGAGGCCCAGAGGGGCCCAGAGGAGCACCAGTCACCCGTTGGGTCCCTGGGGGGTTAAGCCTCTGGTATGGATTGAATTGTGTCCCCCAAAGAGATATGTTGAAGTCCTAACCCTGAGTACCTCAGATTGTGACCTTATTCGAAAATGGGTTCATTGCCGATGTAATTAGTTAAGATGAGGGCATGCTGGAGCAGGTGGACCCTTGGTCCACTATGGCCGGTGTCCTTATAAGAAACGGGAGGGGGCCAGGTGCAGTGGCTCACACCTATAATCGCAGCACTGTGGGAGGCTGAGGCGGTGGATCACGAGGTCAGGAGTTCGAGAACAGCCTGACCAACATGGTGAAACCCCTCCTCTACTAAAAATACAAAAATAGCAGGGCATGGTGGTGTGCACCTGTAATCCCAGCTTCTCAGGAGGCTGAGGCAGGAGAATCGCTTGAACCCAGTTGGCAGAGGTTGCAGTAGGCCGAGACTGTGCCATTGCACTCCAGCCTGGGTGACAAAGCAAGACTCTGTCTCAAAGAAAAAAAGAAACAGGAGAAACAGGGGAGAGGAACACCATGCGAAGACACAGACACAGCGAGAAGATGGCCGTGTGACAACAGGTCACAGGCAGGGACAGATTCCACCTAAGCCTCAGATGGAGCATGGCCCTGCTGACACCTTGGTTTCAGACCTTTGCCCTCCAGAGCTGCAAGAGAATAGACTTCTGTTCTTCCAGGCTGCCGAGTGTGCGGTGCTTTGTCCCAGCAGCCCTAGGAGACGAGCCCTGCCTCTCCCGCCTGTGCTCCCGCTCCCCACTGTGGCAGCCCAAGGTGGACAACAGTTTCGTGTCCTGACTGGAGACACTTCTTCTCAGAACTCCCCTGACGTCCTGCAGCCAGTTATGCTCTGATCGTGTAGCCGTGAAATGTCACTTACGTTCCCCCATTTTAATTATTCACGTAGTTCTTGCTACCTAGACTACGAGAATCTTTTCAAATTTCAGTTCAATTTGTTCAACAAGAACTTCTTGAGCTGCTTAACCCAGTGTGCCTGCCTCTCCCAGGGGCCACCAGCCCCTCTCCCCTTCTTCTCCGCTTCCTCCAAACTGGCCGCCTGTCTCCCTTGCTTTTCCCTGAGCATGTCTGACATGCTCTGCTTCAAAGACTGGACGCTGTCCTGCCTGGAATCCCCTACACTGTCACCTCCTTGACATCACCTTCTCAATCAGGACTACACTGACTTCCCTATTCGTAATCCCCTCTTTCCGCTGTGCACCTGATGCCACTTCGCTGGCCTCGTGCTGTGTGATTTGTGTGTGTGTTATGCTTATCATTTGTCATGTTTTCCCGCCATAGACTATAAACTTCATGAGGCCAGGGACTCCTCTGTGTTGCTCACCTAGAATGGTTCTGGTGCTCAGTACATATTTGTTGATGAATGACACTCTCCCTGTGCTAGGGCTGGGCCCTGGGGAGACTGATATGTAATCCTTAAATAGCTCACAGCATCCTAGGGGACCAGCACACGCTGACAATCCCAGCTCAGGTGCTACGAGTAGCAATAGGCTGACTGCCACCACAGACCGAGGAGTGCTGAGTCACTCTTTCTGGGGTGGCCAGAAGGGTCTTCCAGAGGAAGTGTTGTCTAAAACAAGTAGGCAGGTGGTGGTAGGAGGGACTGGCCTAGGGGCCCAGTGTGCAAAAGTGCGGAGGCAAGAAGCATGGTGAGATCCCATCCCCATGAGACATGACAGGGAGCTGCGGTGAGGCTGTGTGTGAAGGATGCCAGGGTGGGAGGTGAGCCTGGGGTTGGCAGTGGGGCCTGAGCCTGAGGGCTTTGTGTACCCATGGCTTCATCCTGGAGTGAGGCAGGGACAAGACATCTCCAGGTTGCAGAATGCACTTCTAGCCCCTTCGCCCACTGTGCTTAGCATCAATCCACTGGAGATACTTCCTGCCACATTAGGCTGAGCTCTTCCTTTCTCCCAGCTCTATGAGTGCAAATGTACCACTTGGAACTCTTGGGTAACAAGTGATAGAAACCCCATTCAAAGCAAGTTAGACCATGAAGGGGCTTTAAGTGTCTTGTGTAACCAGCTGGGAGGAGTAAGGGTGGAGCAGCCTCACAAGGAGCTGGAAGCAGGACCTCTCCATGCCGCTCAGCACTCCGTGCCTCTGTGGGCAACTCATGTCTCTCCTAGGTGGGCTGGGAGTGGGGGCCACACTTGGAGCAGCATCTTTGCTTCCTCCTCCTCCTCCTTCTTCTTCCTCCTCCTCCTCTTCTTCCTCTTCTCTTCTTCCTCTCTCCTCCTCCCCCTCCTTCCTCTTTCCTCCTTCTTCCTTCCTTCTTTTTCTTCTTTCTTCTTCTTTCTCCTCCTCCCTCTATCACCCAGGCTGGAGTATAGTGGCATGATCTTGGCTCACCGTAAGCTCCACCTCCTGGGCTCAAGCTATCCTCCTACCTCAGCCTCCCACGCAGCAGGGACCACAGGCATGCACCACTAATTTTTTTCTTTTTTTTTTCTTTTGTAGAGACAGGGTTTTACCACTGATCTCAAACTCCTGAACTCAAGCAATTCATCCACCTCCCAAAAGCACTGGGATTACAGGTGTGAGTCACCAGGCTCAGCCCATGCTCGCACCTTCTCAGCTTTGTAACCAGAGAGAAAAATGCTCTCTGCGTGCAGCTGTGAGAACAATCCCAGGGAAGAAGCCAGTTGACTCAAATCAAGTCGTGGGCCTGCCCAGTAAGCATCCCTGTGACTGAAAGTATGGTCCAGGGTGAAGTGAGAAGCTCTCATTTGGACTCCTGGCTAGGGCAGGGTGTGAGGAACTGAGTTAAAGGGAGCAGATCCCCATACAAGGGTGGGAGGGGGGAGACATTTACCAGAGCACTGGGCAGACTCAAATGGTGTCACATAAGGTCTGTCCAGGCAGCATCTGGGTCTAACCAAAGGCCTCCAAGTCACCATTTACGATAGACCCCCCTCTAGGTACCAGGGTGTCTGGAGTCAGAGCCTGGATTAGGAGGATTGTTTTCCAACATGTCCTAGCAATTTCTCCTCTGGGAGCTTCAGTTTCCTCACCTGTAAAATGAGGAAGACAGGCTTGGCTTTAAAAGGGTTTTTGTTGGGCGGGGGTGTCCACACTGGAGGGTGCAGAAACACTCGATAAACACAAGAGGGCTGTGCATTTGGGAGGCCACAGGCGTAGCATTGTCCCTCCCTAGATCCTGGGATGGAGGGAGGGATAAGCTTGCAGAACAGTGGATGGTGAGCCGGGGAGGGCCCTCGGAGGCGGGTTACAGCCATGCGTTCATTTCTCAGTGGGGAGACTGAGGCCCAGGAGGGGGAGCAGCTCATCTGAGGCCTCTGGTGCCTTCTCTGTGAGGTCTGCCACAGCCCCTCGAAGTGAGAGCTGATGTGACAAATGGGCGCTGAGGAGGGTGCCTGGCATAAAATGAAATTGCTTATCAGAGAAATAACGCTAAAAGTAAAATAAATTAGGTTTCGTACTGACGTCGTAATTTTAAAAATTAATTAAGAATAAAAGAAGATGCATCTCGAAGGAAGGGAGAAGTCTAATTTTGACAGACAGTAATTAATTCCTTCGTTCAGGACTTCATTAGCAAGGCTGAAGTACAAATTGCTCCTCTGCAGGGCCTGAAATCCCCAGGGACCTTTGCAAGGCAGTGCCGGGTATAAGGGCCCATGGCAGGGAGGCTACTTCTGGGGACTTGTGTCTGGGTCCCCTAAGACCAACTCCTGGCTGGACTGCTCTGAGTTTTGTGGGTGGTCCTCGTGGAGTGTGACTGTGGGTCTCCCATCCCTAACGTGCCTTGATCAGGCCGTGGGCTCTTAACACTGAACACCTACTGTGTGCTGTGCTGGGGCTGGCTGGGTGCTGAATAGGTCTGGAGAACTGGATAGAGCTTTGGCCCTTGCTGGGCTCACAGTCAGATGGAGGAGATGGATCTTATTTACAACATGTGATACTTGCTGTGCTGGGATTGGGGAAGGAGACGGGGTTGATGATACGTGGGATGTGGAGGAGGTGGCTCCTGAGGTGTCTCAGAGTATGTCCAGGAAAGAAGGGGAGTGGGGCATTCAAGGCAGAGTAAAACACAAAGGGGAGAAACAGCACAGCCTCTGGGAGCGGCTTGCACGGGCACTGTCTGGAGTGTGATGTGTTAGAGAGAATGCATGAGGCAGGCTGGGTGCTGTCAATCAGGACTGTCTGGTGGCTTTGAATGCCAGGCTCAGGAAGTTGGACTTTCTCCCAAGGACAGCAGGAGTCATTGAAGGGTCTAAGAAAGGAGGGCGATTTGTATTTTAGAAAGAAACCACAATGTCTGAAGTCCCACCATTACGTCTCCTCCTTTGTACCCTGAGTGGTGACCTTCCAGAACAGAGTTCCTTTCCTTCATGTCCCTAGGGCACATTGCTTCTTTTTACAATAAATGTCTTAATTTCGAAATAATCTTAGACGTACAGAAAAGTTGCATATATGATACAAAGAACTACTATTCCTGAACCATTTGAGAATGATGTGCCACCTGACACCTCATTACACCTGAATAATGTGTATTTCACACAAACGTGGACACTGCCTTACAAAATCATATAATAATGGGTAACTGTATTGGTTACCTATTGCTGTGTAACAAATTACCCCGAAAGTAGCTCAAAACAACAAGCATTGATAGTTTCACAGGCACAACTTAGCCAGTGGCTGGAGGTCTCCATGAGATGCAGTCACACTGCTGGCCGGGGCTGCAGTCCTCCTGACTTGACTGGGTCTGAAGGACCCACGTCCAAGCTCACTGAGCTGGTCGTTAGGAGGCTTCAGTTCCTCCTGGGCTGTTGGGCTGAGGGCCTCTGTTCATCACCATGACGGGAAAACCTCTTAGTGCTTTCCACAAAATAGCAGCTTACTTCCAGCAGAAAACGAAACCATAGTCTTTTTGAAACCTACTCTTGGAAGTGACTCCCTATCACTTCTTCCATATTCTCAGTTAAGGGAGTGAATACAGGAGGTGAGGCTCACTGCGGGCCATGTCAGAGGCTGCCTACCACAGCAACCATTGCCACTGGGACATTCACATTGATACATTACTACGTATATTTCAGACTCCACCCAGGTTTCCCCAAACAGCCCAATAATTGTCTTTCATAGCCAAAGGATTTGGGATCAGTATCATGTGTGTTGCATCCAGCCGCCATGTCTCTAGTCTCCTTCAGCCTGGAAGAGTTCCTCATCCTTTCCGGGATCAGTATCACAAGTGTTGCATGAAGCCGTCTCTAGGCTCCTTCACCCTGGAACAGTTCCTAACTCTTTTCTAAACTTTCATGACCTTGACATTTTTGCCATTATTTCCCAGAATGTCCCTTCATCTGGGTTTGCCAGATGGTTCCTCGTGATTAGATCCAGGTCGTGCTTCTTAGGAAGCATATCCCAGAAGTGAGACCTCGTCTCGGTACCTTCTACCAGGTTGCGTGGGTTTGGATATGTTGCATTACTACTGGTGTTCATTTTGATCACTTGATCTAGGTGGTGTCTGTTACTTCTTTTACCTTTGTAATTAGTAATTATTTTCTGACATCCCCTTTTGCATCAAACTTTCAATTTAACTTTTCAATTAATTCACTTATTTCCATCTGTACAGACTCACAGTTTTATTTGAGTTTGTGGGCTATAATCCGTTGCTATCATTCCTTATGTTGATGCCCGCATTGTCTAAGGTTGGCCAGCAGGAGCTCCTTTGAGCTGGCTCCTGAGTCTTCCTGACAAGAAGAATTCGCTCTTTGAAACCTTTACTTTTTCCATCATCTCATGCAAGTTCCCCGGGGCCCTGTGACCATTTTTTCCCATTGTTCTTGGGAGGACACTGAGATAGCTGTCTCCACCTTGCCTTTTGGCCTCAGGCCCGCTGCTCTCCAAGGTACTCTGTGAGCCTCATGCCCCAGGGCTCTTGATGGAGAGGCTGAGGAGGAGGAAGTGGGTGTGTCCCTCAGCGAGGCCCTTGCCTCAGCGAGGCCCTATTCTTTGTGCAGCTCAAGCTCTGCCATCAGACTCTGGAGGGCCTTTGGGGATCATTTGATCACCCTTCCCCTGCTGACATCCCGGAGAGGGAAAGGCACTTGCCCAGCATCACAAAGCATGCTAGTGGCAGAGCTGTAATTAGAGCCCAGCCCCCTCTTTCCCAGCCCTGACCCTGGAATAATGGGATGAGGTGGATATGTTCTGCTGGACAGGGGCACCGATCATGAGAAAAGGTGTGAATGTGGAGCTCTGCCACCCTTCCCGCAATGTGAGCTCCATCTACTGACCTGTAGGGTGGGACACTAACTCCAGGATCTTTCTGGCTGGTTTTCCCGGGCCCTCCAACCTCCTCCAGTGCCCTCGTCCCTTGTAGGGAATATGGATGGAGGGAGTGGCTCAGTTATGCAGAATCAGTAGGCACCTATAAGTCGGGTTAGAGTGGAAGAACTGATTTGGGAGGTAGGGGGACGTTGAGAAAACTGCACGTTTATCTTCTGGAACTGGGAGCTGGGAGGGAGGGGACTTATTTGTATAAGGAACCCAGAGCCTTTTAGGAGAACAGATCAGAGACCACAGCTTCTGCTGCCAGAGGCACACAGCTGGGGAAAGATCTATCAGTGAGAACTGGCATGGCCTTCAGTGAGGATTGGAAGCAAGGAAGGGCAAGGAGATCTGGAAAATAACCTCTCTTTTGGGGAAGGGGGACTGTCTCATGTGTGTGGGTGGTGTTGGCACGCTTGGCACTGGCCACCTGGCATCCTGGATGTGTTACTGTGAACCAAGAGAGCAGCAAGGCTAAATGTGCTGGCTATGACAATGCATACAAATGGTTAAAGCCTCTTATTGAACCGATGAAAACGTTTATGCTGGGTGATCAGTAGTGAAAAACTAGAAGTACCTAAAATATTCAATAATAGAAGCTTGATTAGATAGATTTTGGTACCCTGGAGTATGATGCTGACCAGAAAAAAATCTTTGAGAATTTTTTAATGAAATGAAGATGTGCTCATAATATAATGCTGCATGGAGAAAGTGGGATGCCATATGTAATATGATTTTGGGGTGTTAGTAAAACTGAGTGGAACAGAGTCCACCAAAATGTTAACAGGTTTAAGTCTGGATTGTGGGTGACTTTTATTTCCTTCTTTATCTTTCTGTGTTTGCTGCAATAAACAATATTACTTATATTACTTGCAATAAAAATATTATAAAAAACAATATTACTTTTATAATAAGGAAAAAAAAACCCATAAAAATTTACAAAAGGAGCCTGACACCACTTAATTTGTAAGTGACACTATCTCAGTGGAAAGCCATTACTATTTCTTCCACGGTGGTTTTTCTTACCATATCTAGAGGCACAGATCACCTGAATCATATCCTGCCCCCTCAAAAAGTCCCTGTTTCTGCATGAGGATGGCATTTATTTATTTATTTATTTATATTCTGAGACAGAGTCTGTCGCCTGGGCTGGAGTGCAGTGGTGCAATGTTGGCTTACTGCAACCTCTGCCTCTCCTGCCTCAGCCTCCTGAGTAGCTGGAATTACAGGCACCTGCCACCACACCTGGCTAATTTTTGTTGTTGTTGTATTTTTAGCAGAGATAGGGTTTCACTATGTTGGCAAGGCTGGTCTTGAACTCCTGACCTCGTGTTCCACCTGCCTTGGCCTCTCAAAGTTGTGGAATTACAGTCGTGAGCCACTGTGCCTGACCAAAGGTGGCATTTATAAATGCAAAATGGAGTTAAAGGAAGAAGGGACCAGAAGAGCAAATACCTAGTAGGAAGAAGAGGGAGAAGCAGGAGGAGAAAATGACAATTTCAGCTGAGTGACCCATGATCCCTGGGCAGCTGTTTTCTTCCCGGTGACTGGAAGGAGCTGCAGTGAGTCATTCACACTCCTCACCCTCACCACTTGGGAATTATGGCATATATTTGTGAGGTGGTTGGGCAGAATTAGATAGGATGCAATCTGTGGTCAGAGAACAGGAGCAGTTTGACTGACCCAGGAACTGAACTAATCATCATAAAAGATGAAACCCCAGATGGTTTATAAAGTAGCTTTTCCTATTTTGTTTCACCATCTCAACAACACAATGGAGTAGATAGTATTATCTCTATTTGGGTAACAAGGAGGCTAAGGTCAGAGATGCTAAGAATTTTGTCCAAGTCGCATAACTCCTAGCAGGATTTGGACTTTTGGCTGGCCGTCCACATGTCGAGTTTTGGCCACGCCCCTTGTGATCATCACTTCACCA
This sequence comes from Cebus imitator, assembly GCF_001604975.1. Lineage (NCBI taxonomy): Eukaryota > Metazoa > Chordata > Mammalia > Primates > Cebidae > Cebus > Cebus imitator. The sequence continues at coordinate 506,619 of NW_016107624.1, read as the reverse complement.
GGTGATGTTCTGATCACTGAAAACCATTATGGCCTGATCCTGAAAGCCTCAGGGTCACCACTTGGACTGTGGTTCTAACCCCTTTTCCTGGAGTTAACTTGCTGGTGAACTCCACTTCCCCCTAGAAGATTTCCTGGGTTAGCACCACGCATTAGCAGAGCATATGAACCAAATGACTTCCCCAGCCATTTTTTTTTTTTTAAGCAAAAGGGGAATTCAAGCTTGGCATGGTGCCTCATGCCTGTAATCCCAGCTCTTTGGGAGGCTGATATGGGTGGATTGCTTGAGCCTAGGAGATGGAGACCAGCTTGGGCAACATGATGAAATCTCATCTCTACAAAAAGTACAGAAATTAGCCAGGCCTGGTGGCATGCGCCTGTAGTCGCAACTACTTGGGAGGCTGAGGTGGGAGGATTGCTTGAGCCCAGGAGATCAAGGCTACAAGTGAGCTGAAATCACGCCACTGCTCTGCTCTCCAGCCTGGGTGACAGAGTGATTCTCTCTCAATAAAAGAGGTGTGGGGGGAATTTAATGGGTAGGATAACATAAATCTGAAGGATGATATAAGCTTCAGGCACATTCAGGGATTCAATAATGTTGTCAGTGCTGATGCCGATTCAGTCTATATGCAGATGCACGTCCAGTAGCAGGCAGATGGACAAAGAAAGCCCTCGGGTGCCATTCTCCTGACTTGACAATCTTGGCTGAAAGTCAGTATCTTTCCCAACAGTGCTGGTGAAAAAGTCTCAGGTAAGATTCTGATTGGCCGGGATGGGTCATGTGACCATTCCTGCGGCCACCAGGGCAGGTCTGCCCTACCTCACACATGCAAATGGGCATCCCCAGGGAAAGAGGGGTTTTCTCACCAAACAAAAACAGATGTCTATCAACAGTTGAAGCTTTACATACAGTTCTATTTCTTGACTCACCTTCTTTGGACAGTATTTGTTGCCTCCCTGCTAAGAAAGTTGAAAAATTGAGCACACTTTATTGCTTTCCAACTGTCCTGTTACGTACTGAATTTTGCAGTTACGGGCATTATTCTTAGTTCTTCTACTGATTGCCTTTTTAAGTTTTAATAACCTACTAAGTATCTATTTCTTGATTTATTTCTTTTGGATTGTAAGTATTGATCTCTGCTATGAAAAATAAAGAAGTCCGTCTACTTCCACTGCACCTATCTGCACCCAATTCTTGTTAAATAATTATTCTTACATTGTCAAGGTTCATAACATTTATATTCACTCTGTTACCATAATGGTCTTTCATGATTTCTCTATAGGTTAGTTCTAAAATTTTAAGCCCAATAAAAATATCATTTATACACTTTATGGAAATATTCACTGCAGAGCCAAGTGATGTGATTAGGCCTGTAGAGAAAAGAATGCCATCAATCCTATGTCTGGAAACCCTGACTGCTCAAAGGGAATGTTCTAAACATCAGGATCAGCGGATTCTCTTATAATTTGGTTCGCACTTTCTTGATCTTAACTTATCCTTAGATGTCATTATTTCTTGTGTCTATTCTTGTTCTCCTTAAGGCCAAATTTACCATTTTAATGATTTTAAAGTGTATAATTCAGTGGCATTAAGTACATTCCTAGTGTTAGGTTCTCAACGCTGCTCTCCAGTTCCAGAATTTGTTCTTTACCCTAAAAGGAAACCTTGCATCCCTTAAGCAGTCCCCCTTCATTCCTCCCTCTCACCACCCCCAGCAACTACTAACCTGCTTTCTATCTCTGTGGATTTGCTTGTTGTGGACGTTTAATATAAAGGGAATCATATAACATGTGGCCTTTTGTGTCTGGCTTCTTCCTGTAACAAAATGTTTTCAAGATTCATCCAGGTTGTAGGACGTATGGGTGCTTCATTCCTTGTTTACAGCTGAATGATATTCCATTGTATGGATGTACCACATTTATTTATCCAGTCATCAATTGATGGATATTTTGGTTGTTTCCACCTTTTGACTATCATGAATAGTGCTGCTGTGAACGTCTGTGTATTAGTATTTCTTTGAGTCTCTGTTTTCAATTCTTTTTTTTTTTTTTTTTTTTTT
>NW_016107624.1:502604-504550 GCF_001604975.1 Cebus imitator | reverse complement strand
TGAGACAGGATCCTACCCTGTTATCCAGGCTGGAGTGCAGTGGTACAATCACAACTCACTACAACCTTGACCTCTTGGATTCAGGTGATTCTCCTACCTCAGCCTCCAAAGTAGCTGGGAATACAGGCCATGCCCAGCTAATTTTTGTATTTTTTAAAGAGATGGGATTTCGCCATGTTGCCCAGGCTGGTCTTGAACTCCTGGACTCAAGCAATCCACTTGTCTTGGCCCTCCAAAATGCTTGGATTACAGGCATGAGCCACTGTGTCCAGCCTACTTTCAGTTATTCTGGGTAGATATTTAGGAGTGAAATTGTTAGATCATGTGGTAATTCTATATTTAACTTGCTGATGAACCACAGAGCTGTTTTCCAAACTGTGGAGCTATAGAACCCTGAGTAAAACTTTCCTTTGGAATTCAGAAGCTGTGGGAGGTTGAATCGTTCCCTAAAATATCCAGGTCCTAGTTTCTGGATCTGTGAACATTACTTTATATGGCAAGGGGGACTTTGCAGATGTGATTATGGAACTTGAGAGGGAGAGATTATCCTGGACTATTCAGGAGGGCCCTCAGTGTAATCCCGTGTCCTTACTAGAGGGAGGTAGAGGGAGATTTGTCTAGACAGGAAGAAGATGATGTGGCTACTGAAGCAAGGTTCTGGGCTGCTGCTGGCTTTGAAGCAGGAAGAGGTCAGGAGCCAAGGAATGTAATGAATGCCGCTCTAGAAGCTGGAAAAGGCCAGAAACTAAGCGGAGTCTCCCCTGGGGCCTCTGGATGGTGTGCAGTCAGACACCTTTGTTTGTCTGTAATGAGAATGATTTCAGAATCCTCATTTCCAGAACTGTAAAAGAATAATCTGTGTTATTTTAAGCCACTGAGTCTGTGGTCATTGATTACAGCAGCCCTAGGCATTTGAGATAGAGGACTTGTTATTTCCTGTAGCATCCGGTAGAGTGGATAACCTTGATGTGTGGTGGTTTTGCTCTTCAGAAGCCTTGACAATTATTTATTTATATATTTATTTATTTATTTATTTTTGAGACAGAGTCTTGCTCTTGTTGCCCAGGCTGGAGTGCAGTGACATGATCTCGGCTCACTGCAGCCTCCACTTCCCAGGTTCAAGTGATTCTCCTGCTTTAGCCTCCTAAGTAGCTGGGATTACAGGCACCTGCCACCACGCCTGGCTAATTTTTCTCTTTTTCGGTAGAGATGGGGTTTCATCATGTTGGCCAGGCTGGTCTTGAACTGACTTCAAGTGATCTGCCTGCCTTGGCCTCCCAAAGTGCTGGACTTGCAGGTGTGAGCCACTGCGCCAGCCAAAAATTTTCTCTTTATCTTTGGAGTGCCAAAAAATCTTACCCAGAGCTAGGTCTTTCTCATTTATCCTGCTTGGCGTTAGTGCTTTCTGTTCTGTAAGGCTGCAGCTATCCCCAGCATCCCAAACGCAGCCCCTTGACAAATCTGACGACATCCCCATTCCCGAGGCCAGCATAGCTCTTGGCATTAGTGACTTGGAGCGTGGACCTTCTTTTAGCCTCCCTGGAAGTCCCAGAGTAAGTCCTGCTGTCTTGGACCACGGTTTGCTCAGCTTTCCCCTGTCAATGCATTGGTGCATTTTTAAATTTTTATTTATTTTTTTACTTCAAACATTTTTAAACAGATACAAAAGCAGAGACTAGTATGGTGAACCCCTAGATGCTGATGATCCAGTTTTAACAGTGATATGGTTTCGATCTGGGTCCCTACCCAAATCTCACATTGAATTATAATATCCAGGGTTGGAGGTGGGGCCTGTTGTGAGATGATTGAATCATGGGGACAGATTACTCTGTTGGTGCTGTTCTTGTGATCGTGAGAGTGAGTTCCCATGGGATGTGGTCATTTAAAAGTGTGTGCACGGCCAGGCGCGGTGGCTCAAGCCTGTAATCCCAGCACTGTGGGAGGCC
>NW_016107624.1:459602-501469 GCF_001604975.1 Cebus imitator | reverse complement strand
CCCCACCACCATTAAATATTGAGAAGTGATTCTCAATATTGTTACACAGGTAAATGTGTATTGAGAGGTGATTCTCAATATTTAATGTGCTAACGAATCACCTGAGGATCTCAATCAAATTCTGATTCAGTAGTTCTGGGGTAATCTGAGCATTTGCCTTTCTAACAAGCTCCCAGGTGAAACTGTTGCTGCTAGTCCCCAGGGCTGCACTTGAATCACAAATTCTAGACATCATGTAATTTCACCCCATACAGCCCAGCCTGCGCTGCTATAAAACATGTAGAATTGGTGCACCTTTAAAATAAATATGCATGCATACTTTTTCTTTGTTTATATGTTATTCTGTTTTCTTCTATTAAATTATATATGTTCCTCAAAGGCAGGAGCTATACCAGCTCTTGGCCGTCTGTATCACAACCATCTGGTATGGATTGCCTTCTTTACTCTGAGAAGATTGAGAATCGCTTCTCTTACTGATCACAAATCTCTCTCTCTCTCCTAATCATTGCCTTGCCCAAGCCTCTGCTAGTTCTGTTCTGATAAGGTCTCAAGCATTGGAGCAAAGTAGGGAGGTCACAGTGCAGTGCAGGGAGCCTTGGTGTAGGAGGCAGAGGCCTGGGATCTGGCTGTCAGCAGCTGCCTCTCTTAGCTGCTATTGCTGTTGCTTCAAATGTGCTTGACTTTGGAGCTGGCTACTCTCAGCTTCTCCTCCTCGCTGCAGGATCCAGGCTGACCACATTTTCTTTGGTCTCTGCCTCAACAGGTAAAGGGAGGGAGGGCTCCAGAAGAGAGCTGCCTCTGTCCTCAAGGAGATGGAAACTGTCTCCTGGGAATTAGCTGTGCAAATCCAGACCTGAGAAAGGACAGCAAACGTCACCTTTTCATTTCCCTGCATGATTACAGCATTCTGTTAGGTCCCATCCAGGACTTAATGGCCCATCTGTAAGGCTGTGCGAGGCCTGCGGCAGGTGCAGAAGACAGATCCGGCCCCTGCCCTTGAAGCGGTTCCACCTGGACCGTCTTAGTTAGCAGGGCTGCTATAACACACCACCAACTGTGAGGCTTCAACAACAGACTTTTAGGTGTTTATTTCTCACAGTTCTGCAGGCTGAGGAATCCAAGATCAAGGTGCTGGCCAATTCATTTCCTGGTAGGCACTCTCTTCCTCACTTATAGATGGCTGTCTTCCTGCTCAAAAGACACGTGGCAGAGAGAGAGAGGGGTTGTTGGTCTCTTCCTCTTCTTATAAAAACATGAATCTGGCCAGGTGCAGTGGCTCATGCCTGTAATCTCAGCACTTTGAGAGGCTAAGGTGGGAGGATTGCTCGAACCCTGGAATTCGAGAACCAGCCTGGGCAACATAGCACAACCCCATTTCTACAAAAAGAAAAAAATTAGCCAGGTATGGTGGCACGCCTGTAATCCCAGCTACTTGGGAGGTTGAGGTGTGATACGGTTTGACTCTGCGTCCCCACCCAAATCTTTTTTTTTTTTTTTTGAGATGGAGTTTCACTCTTGTTACCCAGGCTGGAGTGCAATGGCGCGATCTCGGCTCACCGCAACCTCCGCCTCCTGGGTTCAGGCAATTCTCCTGCCTCCGCCTCCCCAGTCGTTGAGCTTAATGTCTCTCACTATCTTGCCCAGCTAATTTTCTGTATTTTCAGTAGAGATGGGGTTTCACCATGTTGACCAGGATGGTCTTGATCTCTTGACCTCGTGATCCACCTGCCTCGGCCTCCCAAAGTGCTGGGATTACAGGTGTGAGCCACTGCGCCAGGCCCCCCACCCAAATCTTACTTTGAATTGCAATCTCCACAATCTCCATAATCAAGGGTAGGACCAGGTGGAGGTAATTGGATCATGGGGGTAGTTTTCCCCAGGCTGTTCTTGTGATAGTGAGTGAGTTCTCGTGAGATCTGATGGTTTTATAGCGTCTGGCATTTCCCCTGCCGGAACTCGCTCCGTCCTCCTGCCCTGTGAAGAAGGTGTCTGTTTCTCCTTTGCGTTTGCCATGATGGTAAGTTTCTTGAGGCCTCCCCAGCAATGCAGAACTGTGAGTCAATTAAACCTCTTTCCTTTATAAATTATCCACCCTGGGGTATTTCTTTACAGCAGTGTGAGAACAAAACAAGGTGGGAGGATGGCTTGAGATAGGGAGGTAAAGGCTGCAGTGAGTCACGATTGAGCCACTGCACTCCAGCCTGGGCGACAGAGCAAGACCTTGTCTCAAAGCACAAAAACCCCAGAAATCCCATTACAGGGATCCCACCCTCAGTACCTTATCTATACCTGTTAATAATTACGTCCTAAAGACTCTACCTGCAAATACCATTTGTTGAGAATGAGAGCTGCAACAGGTGAATTTGAGGGCGGTACATATATTCAGTCAATATCATGGATCAACAAGAAACACATTTCATCTTTCTCCACGTCAGTGAGTAGCCAGACCTCTTGATAGGGGACATCCAGAATCGGGTAAGGGCATTCTGGGAATTGTAGTTTGGATTAGTTCAATATTTTAAAGAGTCAAGAGCCAGGAAAACAGTCTTTCTAGAAGAGCTGTATCAAATGGAAGCCGTTGGGCCTCTGCAAAGTAGCCTGAGAACCGGCACCTCCGATGCTGTCAGGACAGTCAGAGAAGGTCTGTGACCATGATGCAGGTGTGCTGGGGCCTCTTCGGGACTCTGTGCAGTGCTTGGGACATCATGATGCTTAGTGAATATTGGATGAGTAAGTCAGTGTTGTTTTGTATTCTTCTTGAAGAAATGGCTTGGGATACATGAAAAAATATTGCCGGATAAATGAATGAGGATATCGTTCAAAACTCAGAATATGGCTAAACCTCTAAAAAGTGTTTTTTCCAGATCCAGAAGAAAATGTTAGAATCATGTATGGACCTTCACTCGAAGCTGGTCTCTTAAGAAATTAGAGCAGAAAATCATAACGAGGATAAAGCTGAGATGAGCAGATACTTCGATGAACTATAAAGAGAGATGGATGAGATAAGGAAGGATTACAAGGGATTTAAAAGGCTACAGAATCATTACAACATCCCTGGAAACATTGATGTTGAAATTGACTTTATGGAAAATCAAACCAGAGATGTCGCGGACAATCTTAAGTTCCCTTTGAAGGCAGAATGAAAGGATCAAGACAGAAACTTTGGGGGGCCATAATAGATATTATGGTGGTTCTTGAGGAAGAACAAGACTATAACCCCCAAAGCAGAACTTCTAAAATTTTGTTTATTTTTTTGGGGTCGGAATCTCGCTCTGTCACCTAGGCTGGAGTGCAGTGGTGTGATCTTGGCTCACTGCAACCTCTGCCTCCGGGTTCAAGCAATTCTCCTGTCTCAGCTTCCTGAGTAGCTGGGATTATAAGCACTTGCCACCATGCCTAGCTAATTTTGTATTTTTAGTAGACATGCGGTTTCGCCATGTTGGTCAGGCTGGTCTTGAACTCCTGACCTCAGCTGATCCACCCACCTCGGCCTCCCAAAGTGCTGGGATTACAGGGATGAGCCACTGCATCTGGCCTTAAGGTTTTGTTTAAGTTTGAGATAGGGTCTTGGTCTGTTGCCCAAGCTGGAGTGCAGTGCTGTGATCAAGGCTCACTGCTTCCTTGAACTACTGGGCTTAAGCGATCCTCCTGCTTCAGCCTCTCAGGTAGCTATGGCTACAGGCACACACCACCACTCCTGACTAGTTTTTTAATTTTTATTTTTAGTAGAGACAAGGTCTTGATATATTGCCCCGGCTGGTCTTGAACTCTTGGGCTCAAGTGATCCTCCTGTATCTGCCTCCCAAAGAGCTGGGATTACAGGGAAGAGCTACTGCACCCCACCCCCAACTCAAAGCAGAAATTAAAGATCAGCTGTGCAGGGTAAAAAAGCCCCCTCCTTCCTGATGAAACCAGTGGAAGGAGACCCAGGCTTGGATGAATCCAAGTATTGAAATACAAGGAAAAAAGTAAAAACAGGTAGCTTGCAAGAACCTGGGCAGGAAAAAGCAAAATATTGAAGAGGCAACTCAGCAAGAAACAAGTTGGGCTGGCTTCAGATTTCCTTTGAAGCAACAGGCCAGCATCTAGAGAGTTGGAGAAGAAACGGTTGTGGCCCAGTGACTTTCTATTCTTCCAAAGAATCTTACATATAGAAAGGCTGGCTGGGCACCGTGGCTCATGCCTGTAATCCCAGCACTTTGGGAGGCCAAGGTGGGTGGATCACTTCAGACCAGGAGTTCGAGGCCAGCCTGGCCAACATAGTGAAACTTTCTCTACTAAAAATGCAAAAAATAGCCAAGTGTGGTGCATGCCTATAATCCCAGCTACTTGGGAGGCTGAGGTGGGAGAATTGCTTGAATCCGGGAGACAGAGGTTGCAGTGAGTTGAAACTGGGCCACTGCACTGCAGCCTGGGTACAGAACAAGACACCATCTCGTAAGAAAAGAGAGGCAAACTGTTTCCTCATCTGTAAGTTGGGGATAATAACAGGATCCTTTTCGCATAAAGTCCTAACAGTGCCCAGCATATATCAGCTCTCAATAAGTGAAAATGCTAACTTTGGTTGGGCCATGTTCAGTTGGAGCTCAAGAGAGAGGTCCGGGGTGAAGACCACCTAGAACTCTACGTGGTCATCAAAGCTAAGGGTGCAGATGAAGCCACCAGCAAAGTGCTTGGTGACAGAAGAGAAGTTGCAGGAGCACCACCGTTAGGATCTGGACAGGTGAGGACCTGCAGTGGGTCCAGGCATAATCTGGGGTTTAACCTGGGTTTTGTTCTTGGCTGTGGCGGTCACCTGGGAACCTACAATCAAGTAGTTGCCTGATCCAAGACAAATATCTCCTTGTGGATGTGCCTCTGCCAGGCCTGAAGGCCCAGCCCCAGGAACCTGCCCCAGATCGTGAGAGCACCAAATTGCCCACTGCAGGCAGAGCTCCCCTGGCACATCCCTGCCCAAGGGCTCTCCTCCTGGTACCCGGGAAGGCCCTCGGTTTTCATTTCAGAACAGCCGGCCAATCACAGAGAACTCCAGGCTGTGAGTTTTTATTTGCCTCTTGTCAATAAGGACATCTCCCCCCTCCTTCTAGATCAGGGCAGGCTAATTGAGACCAGGACATTGAGTGGCTGAAGATTGTATGATTGCAGAAATACACAAATTTAATTTCACCTGGCCAGATTCAATTCTGCTGTAATCAGATAAATAGAAAACTCCGGTGTAATAATGACGACGAAGATGACTTTGTAAACACTTCCTAGGAACTGAGGCCTCTGGACTTGCCTTGCTGGGGCTGGGGGAAGGGAGTGGGTTTGGTGGAGCTTTGTTATCTCATCTCAATAGGTCAATCTCCTCTTTTCCTGTAGGGCCTGAGAGTGAGGCTTTTGAATGGTGCCCTGGACAGAGTTTGGAACGTGAAGGTGAATACTGTGGTGGGGAGAATGCGTCCCTCCGCCCGGCTCTGAGCCAGGGCCAGCTTCGGATCCTGCTAGCCCCATGGATACAGAGGTAAGGCCGAGCACCTGGAGGCAATGCTCAGGGCTAACGGAAGCCTGGGGCTGAAACCTTCACATATAAAGAGTGACTCGGGTGCTGGCGGGAGGCTGTCTCTTAACTCCCGCACCTGCGCTATGCACCTTCCTCTCTGTTCCCGCTGTTTCCTCTGCTGGAGTGCCCTTCCTCCCCGTGAGTACCCACTCATCCTTCAAAGCCAGTGCAGAATGTCCCTTCTGAAAGCCTAGCTGTGCCCAGGCAAAGCAGGTCGCTCCGCTCTGCAGCGATGTGGCTACATGAAAGCGTCATTGCTGTATTGCCTTTCTCTCCCTGCGTCTGCTTTTCTTCGTGAAAGCACTAGTTAGAGCCAAACCCAGGCCGTCTCTATATCTCCGGTAACTCAGTCTTAGAAAGAAACAGAGGCAGGCACCATACTACAGTGTTGGTGATACAGGGGACAGGGTAGGTCCTCAGGCCAGCCCCTTTGTGTCACATGGACAAGCGTCCCTGGAGCTGCAGGCCTGGCCGGCAGAGACTCTGGGGCATATGCTGTGGTGGGCTCGTAGACATAAAGGCCTTTGCTTTTGGAGAGGAGTGAGTTCCTTTCTTTGGGTCCACTGAGAGAGGAAGGGGAGGCCAGGACCATGGTGGCAGCGGTGTGTGGCCTGGCCCTAGCCTGGTCTCATGGACACAGGGGTGTAGGGCCTGAGCCCTGGTGCTGCCAGGTCAGGGGTTTCTGAAATCTCTCTAGGTCTGTTTCCTCATCTGTGAAATGGGCATAATAGCAGTCTTTCCTTATATGATTGTCACAGAGGAGTCAGTGAAATATCCATGCGAAGCTCTTAGAACAGCGCACAGGTTAGTGTTCAAGCTTTAGTTAGTAGTCGTGGTTGTTTAGTTGATAGCAGCGGTAACGTCCTTCTGGAGAGGGGTTAGCATCACAAGCTGCAGGAAGAGTCTTTGGGAGGGATGATGTGTTTCTAGACTCCAGCAGTGCTGCTTCAGGCTTCAGAGATGCCGTATGTTTTGAAATTGGGAAGGGGACCAAGGCACCATGGTTATTCACTGTTTGGGAGTGCAGAGAAGCAGCTTAGCATCTGCTCTCTGCCAGCACCTTGTGAACTCTTCTTTAATCTTCACAAGAACCTCAGGATATCTTGACGGTGCTATAGACCCATTTTACAGATCGGACACTTAGGAAACCTGATCATCAGTGCAGTAACCAGAAGGCAAACATGAGTTTGTCCAACTCTGCGGCCCGTGCCTCAGGCATTAGCACTCAAAACCTTTGATCTCATTTCATATTCCCATGGGTCATGACCCCTGGTCTGATTCTATTCCTTAACTACCCAGGAAACCCAGCCCAGAGATGCCCAGTGCCCTTCAGGTTATTAGCTGTAGGACCAGGGTTTGATCCTAGGCCTCTGATTTTTTTTTTCATGCTAAGTGGCCAAAAGGGAAGGGTGATGGGGCTGATGCAGGTTTTTCCTTCCTACCATGCCCGGGGACCCAAGGACCTGGCTCAGAGGTGACAGAAGCGCTGTTTCAACAGTGGCAACTCATTCACCTCGACAAGCCTTAGCCCCATTTAACGCTGGCCCTGGGATCATTGCTGTAGGAAAAGAGCCTTCATTGCTTACTATCTTTTGAAACTTAAACGACCTATGAATGATAACAGATAATTTGTAAATTTGACATAATCAGTCCTGGCCAATTTTCGTTCAATTATTTGTTAATAAACATCAGGACCCCTGGCTGGAGTTTTATGCTTCCAAATTTGAAATAAAAAGCTGGGAGGCTGAATAGAGTAGAATACCTGTCTCTTTTCTTGCAGAATATTTATAAAGAATTTTATTTCAGCAGGGCCTGGCAACACCCAAGGTTTACTTGGTGTTCATTTGCATTGTGAGTTTTTTTAAAATAGTAATTATCTGCAAGAGGTCAAATATTTGCTTTATCTATATAATTCAATTTCCCAAAGGCCTTTGGGATTCAAATTAATGCCCTTCTAATATCTTCATTGAAAAAGAAGATTAATTATGCTTACATGGAACCTAATTTGGCTTATCAGACCTTTAATGTGGCTGTGATCGTGAGTGCATTTAAATTTAGGATTACGCGGGTGATCTCGGTCCCATATTTGGGAGACTTTTAATATTTGTCATTATTTTTATGCATATCATTTTTCCCTCCTGCTTGGGAAAATTAAAATGTCAGTTCTGAAAGAAATAAACATTATGTATTGACACTGGTAATTATGTTTTGGTTTTTAAGGATGCATAAAAAACTGCACAGAGGGCCTCAAATATAAATTTGCAGTTAATGTCCCTAGATGGAAACTGGAGCTCTTTTACCAGACTCAGTAAATTGGGAAAAGCTCTCTCTGGGGGTGTTATACTGCATAGCCAGGGATGGGGATTTGGGCATATAACTTTTAGCAGCACTCAAATATGTTGAAGGTTTGAGTGGTCCCAGGAACTCCAGATTTAGTAGGGTCAGGAGGCCTGGGTGTCCTCCTCATCACTAAAGTGCTATGTGATTATGATCAATTGGAGACCCTTTCTGAGTCCCAGGTTCCTGTCTGCGAACAGTAATAATTTGTTTAGGTTCCTTCTCTCTGGATGGTCAGTTGCTCGTGGCAGGGCCATATCTTATTTAATCTTGAGCTTCCAGGTCTGTCAGCACAGTGTCTGTTACTTGTGGACTCTATGTAGGATATTTTTTTTGGTAATAGCACTCTCTGATAAGGAGACGTGTATAAGGTTTTGATTCTTATCAAAGGCAGTGGGATCTTGGAGATAATAGGGATTGTGAGTCAGAGTTCAGTTTTGTATTGGTTAGTTATTGCTGCATAACAAATTGTGCCAAAACCCAGTGGCTTAATATAAGAACTATTGATTATTTTTCAAGAGACTAAAGGTCCCTTGTGGTGTTCTGATGATCTGGGATGGATTGGCTAATCTTGGATGTATTTGTTCATGTGTCTTAGATTAGCTGGCAGGTGGGCTGGGGGTTGGCTGGTCTAGGATGGCCTCGGATGAGATGTTCTCAGTATTTTCGTATTCTTTACCAGACTAGTCTTGGCTTGTTCTCCTGGCTGAACAGGGGTTGGAGGGAGGGAGCAGAAACATGGAAATGCTTTTTCAAACTTTTGCTTGCATCTGCTTTGCTACTGCCCGATTAGCTGAAGTAAGTGATAAAAGTCACATGCAGAGTCCATGGAGGAGGGTCTACTAAACAGCGAAGCAGAGAGACAGCCAGACTGAGGGCCCCCAAAGCAATCAACCAACCACAGGCTTAACTGTGGCCCTGCCCCTTACTAGCTATGTGAATGGAGTCATATGACTTAAAACTCAGTCTCAGTCTCTTCATCTGTCAAATCTGGCAGAGATGTGGTGAGGTTTAAATGAGATAAACACATTTTAAGTATTAGGCACCAGGTACCTGATGGCTGCCCAGGAATGCATACCCAAGGCTGCGAAGATGAATGCTGAAGGATGGGCATTGCGGGTTTGTTTTTAAGAGCAAAAAAATCAGAAACTACCTAAATAATGATTAGAAGGGGCCTGGTTAAATAAATCATGATATACATGTTTAATGGAATACGTCTTAGCCTGCAGGTCAATAGATCAATATGCTGGCATAAAAGTGTGTCCATGATAAGTGGGAAAAGAAGAGTAAGTTTCAGCATAACCTGTAATGTACAATGTAATTGTGTGTGTGTGTTTGTGTATGAAATGACAGCAATGTTAATTTCTGCTTATAGAGAAAAGTCTGCAAGACTTTGCCCTGAGCTATTGAGTAGTGGGATTCAGTGCTTCCTGATTGCTTGAATTTTTACACTGAACATATGTTGCTTTTTGAATGGAAAAAAAAAAAAAAAAAAGGACTAAGGAAAAATTTTAGGTAAAAAACCACAAAAATGATGTTTATGTTCTGAGTAAGCTGAGCTTAAACTAACAGTTTATAATAACATTATAAGTCAATATAAACCTGATAACAGCTACCATTTAGTGAAGACCCACGATGGGCTAAGCATTTCACATCCTTAGTCTATGAAACCTGAAAAAGAGGTGAGAGCCCCCGCTTTCCAGATGAGGAAATTGAGGCTCAGAGTCCGAAAGTAACTTGGCTCAGTTGAGAGATGCTACCAGGATCAACCAGCACTATCTTTGATGTTAGATCCCTGCCCCTTAGATTGAGAGGCCGCATCTGAGGTGCCCCACACTTGGCCGCCTACCAAATGTGCTAGAAAAGCTTTTTCCCCACAAATACAGATTCCTGGTTCCCACTCCATTTGCAGTGAACCATTCTTCTTTGGGGTGGGGGCCCAGGAGTCTGTATTTTAGTATGTATCCACAGGGACTCTGGGGAAGTCAGTCTGTTGTTCAGGAACTCCTCTAGTGACTCATTTGATCTTCATAACATCCAGGGAAATAAATAAGATGAAGACTGTGGCCATCACTCCCATTTTGTATGTGAGAAAACTGAGGCTTAGAGAGGGGAAGTCACTTGTTCAGGGTCCTGGAGCTAGGAAATGGGATTGGAGGCTCTCCTGACTCTCAGCCCATGTGCTATCCTAACCCACTGAGTGGGCCGATTGTGGGCAAGGCTCTTGGGAGGGTGACAGAAAAGAGGGGAGCATGGGGGCTACCTGGCATCTTGTGGCTGCAAACTGCCCTCTGCCCTGTGCTCTCAGCTGTTAGAGTCCAGATGGTAGAATCTTGCAACCCATTTCTCTGCCGTGCACTTGGAGGCGGATACCACTGTGAAGCTGTGGGTGCAATTATTGGCTATACCCATTTTCTACTAGGAGTGCTTCGCCCAAATTCCTCTCAATCCTCTTCGTTTACTCCTCCTGCCCTTCCCAGCCACTGGGGCTGGAAGAGCTCTTTTCCCTCCTCTTCCATTTGTTGCTTCCTGGCTTTTATTAGTGACTTTCAGGGAAATGATCAAAGGCAGCTATAATCAGAGAGCTTCTTCATCTACCACATGAGTGCCAGAGAAGACTCCACCTGTGTCAGCCTTCAGAGCTGGTGGGAGCCAACTGCCTGGGAAAGTGGGGCTGGGAACAGCCATCTGTGTTGGTGGGAGGCCCTGTAGCCTTGTAGATGTCTCCTGGCCCCTCTAAACATCAAAGGGACTTATCTGCCACTGTTGTTCCCGCCTTGTCATGTGGGGCTGTGAAGCTGCCTCCTGGTTTCTTTCCCAGGATGAGGAACCCTGTGATGCCAACCCTCCTCCCTCTATTGTCCCCCAACAGAACTCTTGCCTCCTTTCAGCCTCCTGGAGATTTGTTTACAGTTTTTTTTCTTTATTTTTATAACAGCTTCATTGAAATACAAGTCACATACCGTTCAAATAACCCATTTAAGCTGTACAATTCTGTGGTACAATTGAATGGGATTCGCAGAATTGTGCAACCACTATCCCATCAATCTTCAAATATTTTCATCTCCCCAAAAGAAAACCTGATACCCTTCAGCCATCACCCTCAAAACTTCCATTCTACTGTCGCCCTCGATTTGCCTGTTCTGAGCATTTCATATAAATGTAGTCATACAATATATGGTCTTTGGCAATTGGCTTCTTTCACTTAGTATAATGTTTTCAAGGTTTATCCATATTGTAGCACATATCAGTAATTCATCCCTTTTTATGGTGAAATAGTATTCCATTATTTTGATAAATGGATGGACATATTATTTTATTTTATAAATATTTTCTCTTACAAAATACAAACAGCACTGCCAGATTAAAAATACGAGACCATTTCTAAGAATTTTCTGTGAGAAGAATATCACACAAGTGGGAGAAATAATCGCACCAGGAATTCCATGGCTGCTTGCACTATAATGACCAAAAATGAGAAAGAGCCTAACGTCCATAGAAACAGGGATCTGGCTAAATAAATGATGGCAACCCATATGATAGAATACCGTGTGGTCATGTGGATTTATATCATTGACATGAAAAGCAATCTACAATATATGGTTGAGTCAGTTATATGATGTCGTTTTCATAAAATTATACTTTCATTTTACGCCCATCTAGAAGGATGTCCACCAAAATGTTCACATGAACACTTATCTCTGAGGAGGTGGAATCTCAAATGGTATGTGTGTATTTTTATTTTGGGGAAAAAATCATAAGGTAATTGGGATAGGAGTAAATAGTATAGCAACATAAGATAAACCCAAGGGAGTGTTTGTTCCCCCAGATGCATTCTGGGAAGCCATCTGCAGTGGTAGAAAAGACCTCCACGTTGTTTCCTTTCAGTGGATACTAGGAAACAGATAGGGCTGGGTCATTCTAGTGTATACATGGCTTTGAGCTCCCTAGTAGCCAAAGCAAAGAGTAAAAGGAGCATCTACAACTTGTTTCCTGTTGACCAAAGGAGCCAGAGCCGTTCCTGGGAGAGGCTGAGAGAGACCCCTCTGGATCTCTGGGAGGGGCCCCTCCCCGCTGTGATGAACAGTGTCCCCCACAACACATTCTCAGTGGACACAAGAATGAGAAGCCAGGGCGATTCCTAAATGCTGGCCATATTGTCCCCCATGGTAAGGGCAGTGAATGAGCCTGTGAGGCATGAAACGAGGCAGGGGAGGGGACTTGCTCTTGACTGCTAGCTCCTAATGTTTGGGTGTGTGCCCATGGGGCTCAGCAGGCTGCCCTGCAGGGGAGGGAAGGGAAGGAGCCCTCGTGGGTCCCTATTCTGGGTGGGGCATTCCTCCTGTTCAGCTTTATGAGAGGCCTGGCTGATGGGGCTCGTCATGCCTATTTTGCAGCTGAGCAACCCGAGAGGAGACATCCATTGCCAGAGCTCATCTAGCTGCAGAATGGCAGAGCAGGAAACTCTGGCTGGGTCCTGTTTTCCAGCTTAGCCTCACGAGGTAGAGGCTACCCCTACCACCTAAGCAGCCCCATCCCTGGGGCTCTGACATGCTCTGGCTCTTGTCCACTCACTCTGCATACTTACTCTTGGGTAGCCTGGGCAAGTTACTTAAACTCTCTGGGCCTCAGCTTCCTCATCTGGAAAATGGGGATAATAGAAGTACCTGCTTCACTGGCTTCTGATGAGGAGGAAGTGAGTTAATAAACATGCAAGGTGTTGAGGGTGTGGCCTGGTACACAGTAAATACTCCCTGGTCTCATACAGCTGGCTTCTTTCTTTTTTGAGATGGAGTTTCACTCATATTGCCCAGGCTGGAGTGCAATGGCGCGATCTCGGCTCACCGCAACCTCCACCTCCTGGATTCAGGCAATTCTCCTGCCTCAGCCTCCCGAGTAGCTGGGATTACAGGCACGCACCACCATGCCCAGCTAATTTTTTGTATTTTTAGTAGAGACGGGGTTTCACCATGTTGACCAGGATGGTCTCGATCTCTTGACCTCGTGATCCACCCGCCTCGGCCTCCCAAAGTGCTGGGATTAGAGGCTTGAGCCACCGCGCCCGGCCAACTGGCTTATTTCTTCCCACCCATCCCCCTCTTCACATCGGAAGGACTTTTCAGAAACGCAGAAAAGGATGCTGATGCCACCTCCCCTTTCCGTAAACCCATTCTCATTGACAGGATTCTGTGTCCTCAGGCCCAGCTCGCCTCCCTGGTGTCTTCCCTCCCCACCCCTTCCTGTGAGTGCCATGGCCATTGGCCTGGGGCCTCGCGCTGGTGGGCTTTATTCTTCCTTCCCCCTGACATCTCATGCCTGCAGGTCTCAGGGGGACATAACCAGGCAGAACAGGGTGGAGGTTGAGTGAGTGACATGTGCTCACCATTCTGGGCTCTGGGCACTAATAACTCCCACGTCTCTGGGCTCATGGTTTAGAGAATGCCTTTTTTCAGCACGTCTCCACCATCCCCATCTGCTTTGGGGTACATTTCTCCTTGGGAAATGGTTTGTTTGGGCAGGTAGTAAGTTCCCTGACCCTGGATGACAGCACGCAGAGGCTGGAGGATGAAAACAGAAGTCAGGTGTTGGGAGCTGGATTTGGAAGGGACCATGTCTAAGGTCCTCTTGGGCCCTGTGAATCTGAGTGTAATTGTGGTTCCCTCATTTCTGCAGGCCTTTCCACTTGCAGCGCTAAGTGGGGCTTTCCTTTCCTGATCAGAGGCCAAAGGTGGGGAATTTGTTGGCTGGAATGATTGCCTCACACTCTTTCTGCCTCCTCCATGTCACACATTTGCTCTGCATCTTGAAGTCAGAGGAATGCTTCTCAGATGTTAGGTTTTGCACCAACCTAAATAATCTGGCCGTGTCTTTTTCTTCTTTAGAAGCTGGAGGAGGCCCTCCTGTGCTCATGTTTGGAGTCTTTTGCATGATCAGGCCCCATTGCCTTGCTCACCTTTTCCTCCTAGCCACAGCCCTGGCCACACCACACTCTTAAGGTGTCTAAAGATGGGGGTACTGCACGCGGACACCTGCTGCTCTTCTGCCCATCCTCTTGCTCTTCTCTTGGCTAACACACACTGGTCCTTCAGGTCCCAGTTCAGATGTCACCTCCTCCAGAAGCCTTCCCTAAGCCCAGAGACTGGGTCCAGGGCCCCACTAGGTGCCTGCCTGCCTCCGTCTCAGCCCTTGTCAACCGGAATTGTAATCCTCACGAATCTGTCTCCTTCATTGGTGGAGGGCTGTTTGCGGGTGTCTTTGTATCTCCAGCATCTAACACAGAGTTGGGCCCCAGGGTCCCAGGCCTGACTCTGCCGTTCACTGGCTCCAGTGGCCACTCTCAGTTATCTCAGGTTAGTGTGTGAAACAAAATCCCTATGTGATGCAAGGCAAAACGAGGTACGGGGCCAGGCATGGTGGCTCCCGCCTGTAATCCCAGCATCTGGGAGGCTGAGGCGGATGGGTCACCTGAGGTCAGGAGTTTGAGACCAGCCCGACCAACATGGTGAAAACCCATCTCTACTAAAAATACAATAATTAGCCAGGCATGGTGGTGGGAGCCTGTAATCCCAGGTACTCGGGAGGCTTAGGCAGGAGAATCGTCTGAACTCAGGAGGCGGAGGTTGCAGGGAGCCAAGAGCGCGCCACTGCACTCCAGCCTGCGCGACAGAGTGAACTCCATCTCAAAAACAAAACAAAACAAAACAAAACAAAACAAAACGAAAACCAAACCAAAACAAAACAAAACCCCAAACCCACCGTGGTGCAAACCATTGTAACATAAGGTAGTGTAGGCATGTACCTGACCATTTTCAGAGCTCTCCATTATCTTGTGACACCTCAGCACTCATCCTCTGAGCTAGGTGGGGCTGGGGTTATTAGCTCCATTCTCTGTCTGAGAAAACGGAGGCTGTGAGAGTGGAAGTGACTTGTCACATATCTGGGAAGAGGCAGGAGCTGGTGCAAAGCTAGCCTCTGACCACCTGCTTCTGTAAGAGCTTGAGTGACCAGGGAAGGGGTCTTCGGGAGGCAGCGTTTCTGCTGTGCTTTGAAGTCTGGGTAAGATTGGAAAGAAGAGACGGGGGTGGGCAAGGGGGCTTCAAGTGGGAGGGGAGGCAGCCTGAGCAAGGGCACCGTATGGAAAACTCTGATGAGAGAGGAGCTCTGTGCTCCTGGCCTCTCTGAGCCTGGGTAAGCAGCCTCAAGAGTTAGGTTGGGACTAGATCCTGGTGACCTCTGGAAGCTGGACCAAGGTTTGAACTTAATCCCTAGGCTACAGAAAGCTGGCAAGGGCCTTTGAGCAGGAAAGAGGCTTCGCCCCAAAGGAGGATGAATGCAGGGGCTGGGAGGCCACTGAGAAATGGGGGAGCAATGTCCAGGCAATGGTGGGTGGCAGCAAGCTGGAACAGAGGACATGCCACCTCCCTTTGTCCTCTGTCTGACCTTGGCGTGGGTTCCCCAGGATGCATTCGGATTCAGCCGATGGTCTCTGCCTCAGAGGCGGCGGCTGGTGGGTGGCCTTCCTTCAGAGGGTCTGGGGCTGCTGTCAGGGGTGCTCAGTTGAAAGAATAGGGGCAGGGGAGAGGGGATGCTGGAGGTGGCTGGAGATGCGGCTGCTGCCTCTGATTTCCACAGGGGGTCAGTGTAACATTAAAGTTCCTCCCGCTCTGCCCCACGCAACCCCAAAGGAGGCCCTTTGGCTCAGGAATCTGGGTCAGCTGGTTATATTTGGAATCGCTGGTAGACAGGCACAAGGCCAGGTGGGCTCAGGGATTCCGAGCCACTTGAGAATCAATTTTGTTTGTTTGTTTTCCTTTTTGTTTTGTTTTTAGAGTTTTGGAAGAATCCACGAACACCAGGGACTGATTTATAAACACATGTCTATAACATGGAGAGGAGAGAGCCCCTTCTTCCTAAAGCCCCCACCCCTGTGGGCTTGAAGCCACCCTTGTCAGAGACCCCTCTGGCTCTGTCTGCTTTCATCTGGGAAGGTGGCTTCCACCTAGAGGGCAAATGACAGATTCCAGGGCCCTAGGAGGTCTCAGAGATTAGTTAGATCTTGGATGATCCTGTACATTTTACAACTTTATTGCTTGGTTGCGAGAAAGTTGAGAAACTGAGACCAGACAGGGTAATCTAATTTGCTGAAGGACTTGGAGTGAGTTAGTGGTGAAATCAGGTTAGAATCTTGGTCTACTAACCCCCAAATGGCTCTCCTAACCCCCCAATGACTCTCTAATCTCAGTGGGACCGGCCTAGGATGACAATGTCATCTTTAGCAAAGAACACTGAGAACAGCAGAACCAGTTGTCATTTACACAGCAATTCTCTTTCACTTTCTCAGTGGACACTCAGTAAGCTTCCCAGAATGGGTGCTTATCTCTTGAGGAAACTGAGGCTAAGAAGAGGTCGAGGGACTCCCTGGCCGGTCAGGTTTCCTACCTCAAGCAGGGAGTTTTTTGGAAGATGTCAGTTTTTCCCAAACTCTGGTGCATGCCACAATCTCTTGGGAGATCTTGTTTGAAATGTGGGTTCCTGAGCCCCACCTCCAGGGCTTCTGCTTCAATGGGTTTGGGGTAGGGTCTGGAGATCTACTTTCTAGACAATGCCCCAAATAATTCTGAAGCAGGCTGTTGGCAGATCATGCTTGGAGATGACTGTGGCCTCTTGGACTTTAGCGTGTATAGCCATCACCTGGGCATCAGGTTCAAATGCCCATTCAGTGGCTATTATTAAAAAGTAAAATAACAGATGCTGGTGAGGTTTCAGGGAAAAAGGAACACTTATACACTGTTGGTGGGAGTGTAAATTAGTTCAACCATTGTGGAAAGCAGCGTAGCGATTCCTCGAAGAGCTAAAAACAGAATTACCATTGAACACAGCAATCCCATTACTGGGCGTATTAGTCTGTTCTTGCATTGCTGTAAACAAATACCTGAGGCTGGGTAGTTTAAAAAGGAAAGAGGTTCAACTGGCTCACGGTTCTGCAGGCTGTACAGGAAGCATGGTGCTGGCGTCTGCTCAGCTTCTGAGGAGGACTCAGGAAACTTACAGTCATGGTGGAAGGTGAAGGGGGAGAGAGGCATCTCACATAGTGGGAACAGGAGCAAGAGAGAGTTGGGAGGAGGTGACACACACTTTAAAATAACTAGATCTCACAAGAGCCCACTCACAATCACGAGAGCAGCACCAAGGGAATGATGCTAAACCATTCATGAGAAATCCACCTCCATGATCCAATCATCTCCCACCAGGCCCCACCTCCAACACTGGAAATTATAATTTGACATGAGATTTGGGTGGGGACACATATCCAAATCACATACATTACTAGGTATATACCCAAAGCAATATGCATTGTTCTACCATAAAGACACATGCATGTGTATGTTCAGTGCAGCACTCTTTACGATAGCAAAGACATGGAATCAACCTAAATGCCCATCAGTGATAGATAGGATAAAGAAAATGTGGTGTACATACACTATGGAATACTATGTAGCCATAAAAAGGAATGAGATCACGTCCTTTGTGGGAACATGGTTGGAGCTGGAGGCCTTTATCCTTAGCAAACTAATGCTGGAACAGAAAACCAAATACTGCATGTTCTCACTTGCAGATTGGAGCTAAATGATGAGAAAACATGGATACATAGAAGGGAACAACACACACTGGGGCCTGTGAGAGGGCAGAGGATAGGAGGAAGGGAGAGATCAGGAAAAATAACCAGTGGGTACTAGGCTTAATACCAGGGTGATGAAATGATCTATACAAAAAACCATTGTGACACAAATTTACCCATATGACAAACATGTATATGTACCCCTGAACTTACAAGTTAAAAATTCCCCCAAACAAGCAACAAATGCCCATTCAGACTCAGTGGGTCTAGGGCAAGGTGCAAGAATCAGTGTTGTGTTTTTAATGAGCTCTCTGGTGATGCTGCTGGAGCATGGACCTCTGTAGTTGAGACCATGCTCTTATCCCCTGGGGCATACATTAGGAGTAGGTAAGTTGCAAAGTAAGCAGACTGTCCCCTGGTGTCCCCTCTGAGGAGGGGCTAATATATGATGTTATTTCACTGTCTGAAATTTCCTCTGACCCTCAAATCTAACCCTCCCACCTGGCCTTCCCATATTTCCTACATCAGAGATGGGTGCATCCTAAAAGTAGGAGAAAGAAAAGGCAGGACTCCCATCAGACCCTGCTGCTTAGAGGAATCCCACCGACCAACTGTTGGCAAAAAATTTCCTTGGTGTCCCAAGAGCTTAGGGAGGGTCAGGAACTATTGAATGCTTTGGGAAGCCTAGGTGACCCTAAAGGCATCTTTTCTGTGTCTCTTTTCCATACCTTCCCAATATTATTTCTGCCCCTTCCTGAGTCTTGTGTTGTGTTAATAGTTCCGTATTTTTAATTAGATTTTCTAAGCAAAAGAAAGTTTCCAAAGTTAATTAAAAGTTGCCTCACTGTAATTGTATAAAAGCAGCTTTTGCTTCTGAAATTAAATTATTATAATTAAACTCCCGTATCCGTTTAAAGAGTTTAGTAGAATGTTTATTATTCGTTTATTATGAAGAGGCCTTGGGAGGGATGCTGCTTCCACAGCCGTGGTCCAGCTGATGCCCTGTCATGGACTCAACTTTTTCCTTCCTTTGGTGATTTCATGCCTCTGGGAACAACAACAACAAAAAAATTCGAATCCTGTGTGAGCTTTGATGGTTACATAAAGTGCAGACTTTGATAGCATCCCCAAATTCTGGCTCACTGTGGTAGGTGACATCCTAACCCACGCATGTTTGCTGCTCCTCCCTGCTCTGCCCTGGTTTTAATCAGACTTGGTCACATGACTTCCTCTGACCAATGAAAAGTGGAGAGAAGTGACGCATTCCACTTCTGAGCAGAAACTGTAGGGGCCAGCATGTGGTTTGATCTTCTCTTATCTTTGCCGTTGTGACTGACAATGTCCCAAATAGACAGAGCCTGCTCCATCAGCCTGAGACCTTGAGGGAAAACAAGGTAGAGCAGAGATAGAGCTTACCAGTGACAAACGTGTAGTAAGTGGGAGAAATGAACCCTTGTTTATTACTGCAGCCAGACTCAGGCTTTCCCTGACTCTCATACACTGTTGCTTGCGAGTGACGTAGGTTTTTGCATTTTGTTGTCTGAAAAATGAAGATTGTTTTGTTTGAATCTGGACAATTGAAAAACTACAGCCCCAGTCCAGTTTTTAGGGCCTTCAATGTCCAGCTCTTCTGTATCTTTTCGGCTACGCTTTCTGCCTCTTCCTGGACATTCTGACAAAGTGGCTCTCTATGCTTTTATTTGCTCTCAACCAGTGCTTCCCAAACCAAAGAGCTCACCGATCCGCATAAATACATCTCTAGTGCTCAGTATTAACATCCAAATGCAGTCACTTTGGTTGATCATTTAATGAGGCTAATGAGATCAAAGGACATGATGGGTACCAAAACAAGGTGGTCATCCAGATGATGCAGAAAGCCTATTCAGAAAAAGATTATTAAGTTAAAGATATTATCAAAATTGTTTTAAGGAATGTTATGCAAATGAGCTATGAAAAATTAAATGAAAATAACATTGTAAGAACTCACAGATCCCCAAGAATCCATCTTAGGCCCTCTTCCTTGAGAAAGTTATCCACGCCCTGAATTTTCCGACATTGGCAGGGAACTGATGCTGTTCTTTCTGGAGCGCCTCTCTCCATTTCCACGTGTTCAAATGCTATTGCTCTTTCTAAACCTACCTCAAATGCCACCTCATCCTTGAAGTCTTCCCTGATCTTAGCAGGAATTTTCTCTTTCTCCACTGATCTAATTTGACACTCTTCTCTTTTGTTACAACATCTCCAAATTCTCTTATCTCTATTATTTACATACCTTGTATATCACTTAGCATAGGCTAGATCTGGCTGCAATAACTAACCACCTCTAATTCTTACTGAAATTATAACCACATACTTTATTTCTTGCATACATTACATAACCATCATAGATCAGTTCAACTTGGACCCAGGTCATCTTCATGTTTGAATCCAGCTAAAGCAGAGGCCTCCACCTGGGCCTGTGCTGGTCTCATGGTGGGAGGAACAGCGATATACTATGCTACAGGATGTTCTTTATAGCTGCTTCTTGGACAAGGCACATATAACTTCTGCTCATATTTCACTGACCAAAGCAAGTCATTGGGCCAATCCTGATGGCAAGGGAGTGCAAAATATAATCCCCTCTCGGGAACATTTTGAGTGATAACATATCTACTGCATCCTTTTCTCTTGGTCATGAACGTTCACTTTCTTTCCTTTTGAATCCACTCCTTCCCTAACAGAGACAAGTTATAAGTCTCTTGAGTCACAGTATCATGCACCGAGTCCACAGTCATGAGATAGCCTTTACACGAGGTCTGAATGTGAGTCCTCTTGACTCACATTCTATGATCTATGAGCTGGAAATGTTTTCTTTTCCTCACACTTCTGATATACAGTGATTGATCAGAGACAGGATAACTGCAGTCAACACTCCTCTTCAGAAAGGGGAAGCAAGGGAGGCACCCGGCAGTCAGTGGTTCCTAGAAATTATTTTTTTGCTGGGTGGAGGCCACAAGGGCTCATTACCTTGAGGATTGGGAGTGTTCTGGTTTTGTTCCCTGGGATAAGCTCCCCTTCTAGTGTTCTCTGTGGCTTTCTACTTCCTGGGAGATCCTTCCCTTTTCATTGTTCTTTTTGGGTACCTTTGAAAACGGCAGTGGAAAATCAGCTTTCTACGGCTGCTTCTTGTCTATGGGTGCCTATGAGTTACTCCACATCTTGAACAGGCAGTGTCTTTCAGTAGAAGTTGGTGGCTCTATCACTAGCATGCTTCATTCAACACTTTGTTTAGCCTTACGTACCATTAGCCACACCTGCACTCCATGTAGATACATCGTTCTCATTTTAATTGCAGGTACTTTGAGAATCTCAGACTTCTATTGAAGAAGGATATTCTTAATCTCTTTTCCCTGAGCCATTTTGTCCAACAGAAAGGAATGACTGGGTGCTACTTCAGTCAATTCAGTTTTAATAAAAGCTGTAATGATCACAATCTTGATTTGGTCTTTACCGATAGACTGTTTTAATCAATCTTTGCTGCTCAGAGGACTTCTAAGTTTTGCCCATTACCATTTGGAAATGAAAAGCACTTGCATCTTCCATTTGCAGATACTAGACTTTCTGCACTCGATTCTTTTCGTTTCTGTTACCAAACTGGCCAGATATTTTCTGAGCTCATCTCTTTATTAACTAGTTTGTCAAGTGCGACCAGTAACAACCAAAGAATGCTACTAATATTGGATTTCCCAAACTGTTCAACTAAATTTACAAGCTCATTTCATATATTTTCTGCCTTCCAAGTTGTTGTAAAAAACATTTTTCCCAGATATTCCAGCACTGTGTATCATGGGTACCTTCTTTACAGCCTCCAACGAGCTTTCCTGTTGCCCTGTTTAGCTCTGGAGTGAATGCCTTATAGTTTTAGTGGCTTTTGATTTTTTGTCATCACTCCCCTTCTAGTATTAATTTCTATCAGTCAGCATAGGGTAAGCTATGCTTCAGTAACAATCTCCAAATTTCAGTGACTTATAATAAAGATTAATTTATTACTCATGATTTTATGTTTATCACAGATCAGGTGTGGCTCTGTCCCGCATTAATTTTACTCCAGGTGCAACCCTACTTAGAATATTGCCAGTCTTGGGGGACAGGGAATAGAGATACAGAGCAACCACATAATAAAATTTAAAGTTCAAAAGAGACATCATCACTTTTGCTTATATTTTATCAGAAAAGTGAGTCAATATACTCAAGCCATACTCTTCTTGCAGGGAGGGGCAGTAAATATTTTGAACAATAATACAATCTACTACATATTACCTCTTCCACTAGATCAGATGCTTCTGGAAGGCAGAATCCAAACATTAGTTAATAATTGTTAGAATCTCATCACCTAAAAGAGAATGGTACATACATGGGTGCTAAATAAGCGTATATTGGATAAATTCACCTTGGGAGAAGTTAAGTAGACCAATTGCTCTTGGGACAATGTTGTTGTTGCCACTTCAAAAGGAAGAAACTAAATGAACCTTAGTTGCCTTGCCTGTCACACAGCTCATATATGATGGAGCTGGTACTACAGCCTAAGCCTCTTTACCCTCAGGCCTAAGCATATGTATTAGACTGAGTCCTAGTACCTAGTGTACTAGGAACACACTTTGGAAAGCACAGACTTTGGGGATAGAAGTGCTCTCTTTAGAGCTTCCATTATCTTTTCTTCCTTCAGAAAAATATTTCCTCCTCTGCAGTTAGCTAAACCATAGTTGTTCTAGTGTCATGGCAGGGGTGATGAGTTGAATCATTCAGTTGTCTGTAAGTTCTTTCCCAGAGCAATCTGGGTTCTAGGGGAATTTTTTTTCTTTAGGGCTATTGAGTGTTGAAGTTATTTATTTGAGGCTACATGCAAATATAAAATGATGACTATTCACCACCGTCAAATTCAAAAGGTTTCTGTGAATCTCCAGTTTTTATGAAAACTGGCTCACAAAGTTTGACTGCATGGCACCTAGCTTGAGTAACTCTATTCTGGTTTGGTCAGTCCAAACAATGGCTTCCCATAAACTTTGTTTAATAAGCTCAACCCCCTTTTTTCTCCATTAGGAGGGTAAACCCCGAAGTCTAAAATTTTCAAGTCTAAGCAACCTGTTTTCTGTGAACCACGAAGTATATATATATTAATGAAAGTTATGTGCTTTTTCCTGTTTTTAAAAAGCATTCCCTTCCCCATGAAGCTTTTTATTAATTATTTCATTTAACAAACTCATGTTGGGTGTCAGTTATGTGTCAGGCATTGTATTAGATGCTTTATATACATATTGTTATTTAACCCTTATAACAGGTTGTAACTATGCATATTACACTTATAACATAGTGGTGGTAACTATGCATATTACAGTCATCTTATAGATGAGGAAACTGAGGTTTAGTAAGTGAATTGTCTTGCCCAAGTTCACACAGAAAGAGACATATCTAAACCTTGAGTGCAGAGTTTCTGTTCCTTCTAACATAATACCATGCATTGACTATGCCCTTCCTCTATGTGTGATATTGAATCGGTTCTTTATATGACACTTGGCATCTTTCTATCACAGTGCCTGGCACATATGTTGAAATGTAATAAAAAGTTGAGTAAATAAGTACACATGTAGAGGAAAGATACAGGCAGGACCGGAAGCCCACAGTCCCAGATTCAAAATGAGATCTTTGTGGATTCTTAGCTCTGTGACCTTGGCCAAGTAATTTCTCTCTCAGAATTTTATTTTCTTCTGCAATTTGGGACTGAGAACCCCAGTCCTTGCAGCCTCTAGGGGATATTGTGAAGCTCAGATGACAGTGGATGGTAGTGATCTTGAGTAGCGCCGGTCTGGCAGCTCCTTCTCTGCATATGGGGGCCCGGGGTTGGAGATAACAAACATGTCTGGAATGGTAATTGCTAGCTGATGTATATTTTGTCATTTTTCATGTCAGCGTCAGCTTTTCCTACAGTTAACATTCTTCCCTTTGGCTGTGCACCTGAGCGACAGGCGACTGGAGCGTGCCAGGCAGGGGAGTGGGACACAGTGACACTGGAGACCATTATGCAAAGCCTTGTTAGTTCACAGGACAACCCTTCCCCGCCCCTCCCCCGACCTAAGAGACCAGGGAGACTAGGGAGAACTGGGAAGCTGCCATCGGGCAGGCGCTGTCGCTCTCCGAGGTGCTGAACCTCTCGGCGCAGACCCGCAGAGTTGCCCCAACAGGGAGAGAGAAGCGTCAGAGCGCGACAGGACTCTCATTCCATTCAGTTGACTGAATTGAACGGCATTTTCATCTGATAATCCCTTCCTCATCACCCTAGAGTCTATGAAAACCCACCCGCCATCTTGTCTCAGCCTCCCAAGAACCCCAGAAGTGTATTATTTATTTCCATTTGAGGAAGGAGGAAACTGGCACGTGGAGAGGTTAATGACATGTCCAAAGCCAGAGACAGTAAATGCTGTCTTTAATGGTCTGTCATTAAACACATTCTACTTTGTCCCAAATATCATTTCTCCTTAGTATCTCAGTGATTGACACCTCCTTCCGTCCAAGCCAAAAGTAGATCTGTTATCCCAGATGTCTTCATCTCCCTCACCCTCAACGTCTTAGTAGAACCCAAGAGTTACAAACTCCATCCTTAATATCTTGCCACTCACTCCTCTCTATCCTTCTACTAAACCTTAAATCCAAGCCCTCACCAGAATTACAGCCACAATCACCAAAGCTGGCTTTCTGATTGAGGCTTGTCTCTCAATTCATATTCCATCCTGGGGCAGCCAGAATGATCTTTAACACAAACATGGATTGGAGTGGATCATGCCACTTGCTTTCCAGGGCTCTCAGGACTAAGAGAATGTCCAAGAATCTAGCTACACATTCAGGAACCTTTGACACCTGACTCTTACCTTTGTCTCTAGCCCAGATTCTCATGTTTTCTCCTCCAGGCCCCCAGTTCTCCATACTCTCCAGCCTCACCCATTCCTGGTGGTTTCTCATGTACTCTGATTTCTCTTAAACATTTGCCGTTGTCCAAGCTGTTTCCTCTTCTTGGAATGACTTTATTAACCTCTTCAACTGGATAATTTCTATGTATTCTAATGATTCTGTTTAGATGTCCCTGACTATGGAAAACCTTCCTGGCTAACAAGGCAGGGTTAGTTGTTATTCCCAGGCATTCTGATCTGCAAACACCTATGCTGCTATATCTAATTGTCTGAATACAGTACATGCCAGTGTCTCCTTTACATTGAAGTCATATAAAACATTTAGAGTCTTATAATCCAATATAATGGCAGACCCATAGTAAACATTTAAGTACTTGTTGAATAAACAATTAAGCTTTGCAGGGTTGAGGGGGGTGGCAGACAGACCTGAATTCAAATTTTAATTTCCTCAGCTGATTGTGAACAAGTTACTTAATCTCTCTATGCTTTAGAGTCTTCGTCTTTAGAAAGGGTCTAGCAATAAAACCTACTGTTCACTCCTGGTCTACTCTCCATCTCTGGATGGGCCCAACCCTCTGGAAATAGGGTAAGAGCAGAGGAATAATTTAAGCAGTGGGCTTCCCTACTTTCTCCCTCCATGGAGTCCTGGGAGGATGAGCATTTGTCTTTCTCCAGACTTGGATGAGGAGGATTTGGGATTTGCTTGCAGCAGTGATGGTGATGAGTCAACATGCTTAGGCAACTTGGATGCACGGCCACATGACTTATGACTCAACACAGACTCTGACTACTGCTAGAGGGAGAGGCAATAGATTGACAGGATTTGGAAGGCAAACCTTTCCCTAGTCTGGAGGCCCAAGTTGGCCACAAGTCATAGTCTTTCTCTGTATATCATTTTTTGTCTGTGGCACAGCCCCTCCCAAACTTCCCTCCAGACCTTTTTTTTAGTTTCCCTAGTGGGATGCAGAATAATTACCCTCGCCCAAGGATTTCCATATCTGAATCCCCAGAACCTGCAACTGTGTTACATTATGTGGCAGAAAAGAAGTTTTTGTTTTTTTTTTTTTTTTTTTTGAGATAGATTTCACTCTGTTGCCCAGGCTGGAGTGCAGTGGTGCACTCTTGGCTCACTGCAACTTCTGCCTCCTGGGTTCAAGTGATTCTCCTGCCTCGGCCTCTGGAGTAGCTGGGACTACAGGCATGTGCTACCAAGCCTGGCTAATTTTTGTATTTTTGGTAGGGCCAGGGTTTCGCCATGTTGGCCAGGCTGGTCTTGAACTCCTGACCTTAAGTGATCTGCCCGCCTCAGCCTCTCAAAGTGCTGGGATTACAGGTGTGAGCAACTGTGCCCAGTGACGCAGAATTATGGTTGCAGATGGAATTAACATTGTTAGTTACATGACCTTAGAATAGGAGATTATCTTGAATTCTCTGGATGGGCTCAGTGTAGTCACAGTGTCCTTAAAAGTGGAAGAAGGAGGCAGAAGAGAAGTCAGAGTTGGAGAGATTGAAAATACTGTCCTACTGGCTCTGAAGATGGAAGAAGGGGCAATAAGCCAAGGAATGCAGATGGTCTCTAGTAGGGGGAGAATGCAAGGCCAGGGATTCTTCCTTAGAGCTTTTCCTCTTTGCAGGAAAGTAGCCCTCCAAGCACCTCGATTTTGGCCTAGTGAGGTCAATTTCAGACTTTTGACTTCCAAGACTAAGATAATAAGTTCATGTTGTTTTAAGCCATGCAGTTTATGGTGATTTGTTACAGTGGCAAAAGGAAATGAATATACCCCATATTCACAGTGTCTTTATTTCTATATGTCTTTTCTCTATTATAATGTCATTACCATAAAGTAGGTTTTCTATTTTTAGGGCACTAGGGAGTGATATATTAGCACTTGGCTTTGATGGAGATTCTGTCTCTCCCAAGTGGGCTTCCCTCTTGAGATTTAAAAAATGTAACGATTCCACAGTTCTGCTTGCTTTTTCTCCTTGTTTCATCTTTCTCCTTACCAAGATCTGACTGATCTGCAGACTTTCTTCTGAATTTACCAACTACGACTTTTTTTCTAGCCACCCCAATATTTTCCAACTTTCCTAAATCATAGATTCCTCCTGATCAATATTTCACATTCAACATGCCCCACACTTTCCCTAAATGTCCTTTTACATATTATATCTCCCTATTAAAAGGACCTGGTTATAATTTTTATCCTCTATCCTTGTTTATTCTTTTCCTTCCCACTCCCCCCTCCCCCAACACCCTGACCTTTGCCTTTTTTCCTTTCTTCTTATTACTTTTCTACCACTATGGGAGAATAACATTAGGATAATGATCCTCTGAACTGCTATAATTCTGTATACCAAACAACAGAAAGTGTAAATTATCCCAATACCAGCTCCCTCTTTGCCAGTCCTGGGAGCAGCATCCTTTGACCACTGTGAATGGTCCCATTGTTCTAGGTATTTCCATCTTTCAGCTTGTTTTTAACTATCACACTGTGTTTTCTAAATTTAAGTTTTCTCACCACTTGGCTACCGGAGAGAGACAAACTCCGTTTCTTTTGCATTTTGGTGTACTCTGGAGGATCAAGAGCAAAGTTCTGACCAGAACAATGCAAAAGGGTCTGTATGTTGGGAGGGAGGATAAACCATCTGCCCTAACTCCTTGAGTTCTAAATTTCAACTCCTCCTCTACCGAGCACCCCTATAGTGCTAATTTTCACAAAGGCCAGTTCCATGGGGCAGGTAATTACTACAATTTGCCCTTGTGCTAAAGTCCAGATGTGGGCCATACATTTTCGGTACCATGGATGGAATCTCCAAATACCTAATAAAGATGACAATCAGTGGTTGAATGTAGATAAATACTCATGCTCAAGGTTTTGTTTCAAATTCTCCCCTCGTTTTCCCCACAGGAGAAAACCTTTCTCCTCTTCCCCCTCCTTCTTCTTCTTCTGAGCTGGAAAGAAAGTCTTTAATGCTTTAATGGGACAGACATTGATACTCTATAATCACTAATGTTATTTATATTCTATGAACATATTACAAAGCATGAGCAGTTTAACTGTGAAATAAATCAAGAATCCCAAACCTTTTCCAGTCAGCCCACAGATATATATTTGGGTTTCTTTATTTCTCTTCTTCTTCTCTGTTCTCAAATTTTATTTTAAATTGTGGTAAAATATACACAGCACAAAATTTGCCATTTAAACAATTTTCAGTTTACAATTCAGTGGCATTAGTTACATTCACAATGTTGTGCAGCGATCCCCATTATCTGTTACCCAAATGTTTTTATCTACCCAACAGAAACTATGTACCATTAAGCAATAACTTCCCATTCCTTCCTTATCTCAGCCCCTTCTGATCTGCTTTCCGTCTCTATGAATTTGCCTATTCTAGCTATTTGATGTAAGTGAATTTGTATGTTTATCTTTTTTGTAAGTGAATAATATTCCATTATATGTGTGTATCACATTATATACATATATAATACATATATATATAAATTTATGTATATATCATATGTTTCTTATTTATTTGTTGATGGACACTTGGATTGTTTTTAACATTTGTCTATTGTGAATAATGATGCCGTGAATGCTGGCATACAAGTATCTGACTGAGTGTCTATTTTCAATTCCTTTGGTATACACCTAGGAGAGGAACTCGTGGGTAATATGGTAATTCTAAGTTTAGTATCCATCAAATTGATGTCCATAGGTGCAGCACCATTTTACATTCCCACAAGCAATGTACAAGGTAGGAACTCATTGTTGTAATCAATTTTCTTTTGCTTTAAATTTCCCTTTTTGTTAGAGCTATCATTGACTTTATTACCCTCTAATTTCTTAGAGACCATCAAGTACATACTACAAAAAATCAGTGGTCTACTTTCTCATTTTTATTATTCACAAGATTGGACCAAGACATGAAACATGCAAACCTCCATGCCGAAAAAGCAACGTCCATGACACTACAGAGATCCCATGCTGTTGAGTAAGCTGTGCTCCACGTGATCCAGCCATAAAAGACCAAAATACAATGGAACTACAGCACATTTTAGGTGCAATTTCATTTTTCACATTACATTTAGATATCCCTGAAGACCAAGTAATTTCTAGATTTTTTTGGCCCATTCTCAGATTTTTTATTCCAACATAAAATGCAAGGATTTAATAAGTAATAGTCATAGGAAATTTTAGCACAAACTATCCGAAGTTTAGCATGAATTAACATGACAGGCCTGCCCCCACAATTTTGCATTGTAAGATACTTGCAAAACCATCACAGAGATAAGACAGTCACATTTGAAAATAATTAAAGCTTATACAAAACAAACAAAAAACAATTGATCTCAAAGAGGTTTCCCCTCCTTCCCAGTAGGAGGAATCCTGCAATCTTGTGTGGAAATCAGTGGGTCAAACTATAACAATCACCTGGTACATATAGGCACACAGTACATGCTTAATATGTTGATTAAACAAAGACTATCTGGATATGTCATTTACGATTGAGCTCAAACACAGATTTGGAATCTGTGAAACAGAGAATAAGTGTTCATCTAAAACTCAAAGCTAGTAGTGGATGGTACTGCATGTGACTTAGGTCTTCCAGTTCTCAGTCCTAGGACCTCTACTTTCATCTTCTATCCAACAATGGGTGTTCACTTAGCATTCGTCAGGTGTAAGGCACTATGCTGGGTGCAGATGCCAAAAGGCAACCTGAGATGTAATCCATGACTAGCCAAAGGCAAAGACCACGTGGTCTAGATAGGATTGACTATATGCTGAGTTAGACACACAGGACTTAATGTTGGAAATTTAAGTGGTTTTAGGAGCTCATGGTATTGGGAAAATATGTGGGTACTCTGGCAGACCTGGGTTCCAGTTCTGGCCCTGTCACCACTGGCTGTGTGATCCCAGCTTCCTTGATTTCTTCATGAGATGATTGAAACACTGTCTGCCATGAGCAGGTGCTTTGTAGGTATTTGTTCTTTCTGTACCTTGAGTGATGGATGTTTTCTAGGAGCCCAGGACAAGGTAACACCATTGCTGTGCCTAGGGTTATATGGGAAGGCCAACATAAAATGCAAGGATTCGATAAGTAATAGTCATAGGAAATTTTAGCGCAAACTATTCAAAGTTTAGCATGAATTAACACGTGACAGTCCTGCCCCCACAATTTTACATTGTAAGATACTTGCAAAACCATCACAGAGCTTCAGTTTCCAAGATGGTGGGTGATGCTGCCTGCACTGTGAATGCCTCTGGGCTGGTATTGACAGGATGCAAGAACAAAGCAGTCTGCACATATATAAAATAAAATCTTGTACAATTTCCAGTCTTTAAAACCTGTGCTTATTTGAATTAATATAATCTCCAGAACATATTTTATTTGGTCTTCTGGAGATGGGTCTCTTTGGAAAAACTGAGGAACCAAGTAGGATTTCCTGACCCATTCTAGTGAAAGCATTTATTTCTTCAGCAGTAAGTCTGGGAAACCAAATGGGCAGATAAAACTCTACTGTACATTTATTTATGTATTTCTTTTCCCCTCTTCCCCCTCTTTTCTTTCTTTCCTCCCTCTTTCCCTCCTTTCCTCCTTTTTCTTCCCTCCTTCCTTTTTCTCCCTCCTTTCCTTCTTCTCTCTCTTCCTCCCTTCTTCTCTTTCTCTCTCTCCCTTCCAACAAATACTTAGTGTCGCCTACTGTATTCTTGGGCACACTCCTAATCATGTGGACACTCAGAGTTTGAATTCAAGGCATTTGCCTTCTAGTGGGTGAAACAAATACTGCAAATGGATAATTGTGGTGCATTGTGATGCGCCTCCTAACAAATGTTTTTTACATTCTACTATGAGAGAACAGGGGAAGCAGCAGCTACCTCTGCCAGTGACATTGTAAAAGCCATCACAGGAGCCGATGTTTGAATAGATTTTTTTTTTATGGTGAAGAAAAATTTATTGAGGAAAAGCTATTCTAAGCAGAAGACAATGTGAGTAAAAAGGGGTGGAAGAGGCTGGTTCACATGGGGAGTTAACTGGTAGATCATTAGTAGGCAGTGTGATTGGAGGGAAGAGACTAGGCTGGAAGGGAGGGAGGAGGCGTCCTAGAAGGGTGGTTGGTACCAGATGATGGAGGGCTGGGGACATTGGACTTCGTCCTGGAGGAGAAGGATATGGTCCCAGTCAGACCATCCTGTTGGAGAACCTGCTCTGGCTATATAGTGTGGTGGGCTGTAGGGGAGCAAGCTCTGGGATTAGGACACCTGCTAGTGTGTTTCTAGAGAAAGATGGTAGTGGGTTGAACATGGAAGGAGATGGAGGGGAGTTATGTGCTGCATATCATGATTGGCTGATGATGGGGATGGGAGAGGGAACCACTGCAGGTGACTTCAGGACCTGGGAGAACTGAGAGATACAGCTGCGAATGCAGGATCAGGAGCAGCTTTGTGGGGGCCGGACATACATGTGCTGGCCTCCTGTGTGCAGGTCCCTGGAGGAGCTCCAGATGGAGACGCCTAGAAGACAGAGGCATTACAAGAGAGGCGGGAGGTCAGGTGTGTGGCAGCGAAAGAAATCTAACACAGCTGACTCCATCTTGCTTCTAGCCTCACAAACTAACTGCCTTTGCTCATTCTGCATGTAGGCCAAGCTAACTATGAGAGGAATTTAGTTTATAGTTTAACTTTAAAGTAAGGATGATAATAGTCCCTTCCCAATAGTAACCCATAGGGAAATAAGGAGGACATACACACAAGTAACAATGTCATGTTAGATATTAATGGGAGGGGGGAGAGCACCGGGAAAAATAACTAATGTGTACTAGGCTTCATATCTGGGTGATGAAACCCCCCCGACACGTTTACCTATGTAATCTGCATATGCACCCCGGAGCTTAAAATAAAAGCATAAGAAAACTTATGGGAGCATTGTGACCTGACCGAGGACAAAGAAGTCTCACCACTTCCTGAGACTCCTGTTGATGCCCAAATGTCAATGTTGGCCAGTTATCCCCTGACCTCAACCTCCCTCTTCCCTCCTCATATGAAAGAAACTTGAGTGTCATGACTTTTAAGATGGTTCTTTAGCACGCTAGTCTGCCATCTTCTTGGTTTGCTGGTTCTCCAGAATAAAGTTGCCTTCCTTGCTCCAACCCCTTTTCTCTTGACTTAGTGACTGTCATGCAGACAGAATGAGCAGAATGAGTCTGGACTTGGTTACAGGCACAGAGGAAGCAGCGTGGAGTGAGGGGAAGGCTTCCCAGGAAAGCCTGGAACTG
This sequence comes from Cebus imitator, assembly GCF_001604975.1. Lineage (NCBI taxonomy): Eukaryota > Metazoa > Chordata > Mammalia > Primates > Cebidae > Cebus > Cebus imitator. The sequence goes on along the minus strand of NW_016107624.1, from coordinate 469,754 downwards.
AGGCTTGGGCTGTTGAACAGTGACTCAAGGTCCTCCCCGGGATCCACAGATTCCTGATCCACCTCTGGGACACATTCTGGGGGGCGAAGGTTATGACTGACAAGAGTTCGCCACCTCAGGGGAACTTCTGGAGGCCCAGGAGAGTGTGTTGTCACTGGAGTGGGGCGGGATATTGGAGGAGGGAGATGGAGTGTCTGAGGTAGCAAATCAGGTTCACAAGCTATCTTCATTTGGAGATAGCAAAATGACATCAGGAATGGACCTTTCAGTTCTCCTGCTTCCTTAAGGCTCTCAGCACATCATGGCCTTAGCTCCCCTTGGTGGAGAGGGATCAGGTCCCTGGGTCGCCTGGGAACCAGGCCAGGGATGATTAGAACCCAAGATCAAATGAATTATTTCTAGGCATGCCATCTGCTTCCTATCAAATGCCTTCCTTCTTTTCTTTCTTCCTCTGACTTTAGTTGAGCATTTTGTCTGTTGCAGGCCCTGTTCTGTTCACCAGGGGTCCAAGATAGAATGAGACACTGTCCCTGCACTCCAGGGCCTTCCAGTACTGAGTGGCAGACGGGTAAAAAAGCAAACACCTCCATGTCCTGTGGGAGGCACTGGGGTCAAGGCACCCAGGACCACAAGGAACGCCATTGAGGCCCCAGAGGAGGCAGGGCCCTGGCTGCAGCCCCAGGGAGGCATTAATGTAATCTGTCCATTCCTCATGTAGTTGCACCCCCCCATCTTTCTGACTTTCCACTTTGAGGCAAAATCTGGGAAACAGTTCCCCTTTTAGAGAACTTTTAGAGAAAGGTTGGAGTGTGGGGCAAGCTGATGCATTTACAAAGCCTCCACAGCAAGTGGTGGTAAGGCGCCCAGGACAAAGGAGTGAACTTCACACCTGGCCAATCTCAGACACACAGCTGTTGCGTCTTTGGACTGATATTCTGCTCGGAGATTTGGTTTTCATTTACAACCTCCTGAAATTGGGGCCATTTTCTTCCTTTGTCTTTGGCAAACTTGACTTACTCTTACGCCATACTTAGGACAACTCCAGGCCCGCGATCTCTCAGTGCCCTGCCTTCCCCTGGGTGAAGAGGCATGGAGACCTTCACTGTAGCTCAGAGAGAGGGGGAAGAATGGGACTCTCAGAGAAGCCCCTTTCTTTCTAACCTGTTTTTATTGAGGTGAAGTTCACATATCATACAATTAACCATGCACAGTTTATGATTCATCATGCTGTGCAACCATTAGCTCTCTCTAGTCTCAGAACATTTTCATCACCCCCAAAGGAAACCCTGATTCATTTGGTGCTCACTCTCATTCTCCTCTGCCCTGGTGATCACTAATCTGCTTGCAGTCTCTATGGATTTGCCTATTTGGCACATGTCTCAGAAAAATAATCATATAATATATGACTGTTATGGGCATATGTTGAAGTCCTAACCTCCAGCACCTCAGAAGGTTTCTGTGTTTAGAGTCTTTACAGAGGTAATTAAATTGAGGTCATTAGAGTGATCCCTAATCTGACCTGATTGATGGCTCTTATAAGAAGAATGAGATTAGGACACACACACACACACACACACACACACACACACACACACACGGAAGACCCCATAAGGACACAGGGAGAAGGTGGCCATCTGCAAGCCGAGGGGAGAGACTTCAGAAGGAACCAACCCTGCCAACACCTTGCTTCAGACTTCTAGCCTCCAGAACCACGAGGAAATAAATTTGTCATTTAAGCCACCTGGCCTGGTACTTTATTACAGCGGTCCTCGCAAACTGATACAGTGACTTGAAAATCATAGACTTTAATTTTTAGAGCAGTTTTATGTTCATAGCAAAACTGAGAGGTTTCCTATATATCTCCCAGCCCCACATATGCACAGCTTCCCTGATCAACGTCTTATAGTGACAGGGCCACTGTAGGATGCTTTCAGGGTTCATTCATGCTATAGTATGTGTGGTTACTTAATTGCTTTTGATGGCTGGGTAGTATTCCATTGTCTGAATATTCCTCAATTTGTTTCTCCATTCCTCTCTTGATGGCTATTTGTGTTGTTACCGCCTTTTGGCTCTCGTGAATAATGCGGCTATGAACATTAATGTACACATTTCTATGTGGACAGGTGCTTTCATTTCTCTTGGATATACACCCCAGAACAGAATTGTTGGGTCACATGGTAATTCTATATTTAGCTTTTTGAGGTGTTTATAGTCTTTTTTCCATGGCAACAATTGTTTACAATGTACCAATCAACTGTCCAGAACCCAATAGAGTGTCGTAATGAAGAATGTGATTCTGATGATGAACTTCTTGGTTCATAGCATGGATTCATGCCTGCCTCGCTGGGGGACCTTGGACAAGTTAACTGTTACTCTTTTTCCTGAGGTAGACCTTATAGGATGATTGTGTAGATTACATGGACATGGATGCAAAGGAGTTGTTAATATATATGTCTTTGATAAGTGTTTGCTGCTTCAAAATTTTTGAAGGTACACTTAGGCACATAGTAAATGCTTGAATTACTGGCTGTTTTTATTATTGTAGTTCAACTCAAAGGATCTGGACATGTGAGAGTGTCAGGAAAATCTAGGAGGAAGAAAGAGTGAGTCAGGAATGGCTTAGGGACATTTTGGGATGGTGCATTTGGCTGGAGCGAGGTATAGGAGAGGAAGTAAGTTAGGGCAAGGCTTCAGAAGCCTTAGAAGGGCCTTGAATGCCAACCTTGGTCTCAGTCCTGGAAGTTCCAGAGCAGAGGGGCAGATGTCACTGGATCAGCAGAATGAAGGTGGGGTCAGTCTGCACTCTCACGTGTGGATGCGTAGGAAGCTCTCAGTAAGTGCAGCTTTGGTTGCCATGGTTTGTGATATTGTTGCTAAACGGCTATACTCTAAATTTTCAGAATTTGTGGGCAAGAAGAGATTTGTTTAATGCGGAAGTGTCTTACACTGGAGTCAGAAAAATGTGCCTTAACATCATAATAACTGATGGAATGGCCACTCCATAACCGTTTTGCCAAGTGTTGCAAAAATAATATAGGGAAAAATGCAAGAATAAAAAAGCCATTGCATTGTAAACCAGGGTGGCTGGCATAAAAACTTAAAAGGAGATATAGTTGGCAGAAGATAAAATGTGTTTTTTATTCTGAAGAAGGTAATTCAGGAGGAAAGTTACCTGCCATAGCAGGCATTTTAAAAAAGTCAGTTTTTCATAAAGCCAAATTTACTCAACTTATATAACTGCCATCTCTCATGACGTTAGGACTTTCCAAATATACGTATATATATGCACACACACACATATATAAAACATATATGTAATATATAACTACTGTATATATTTTATGTACTATATATGACCATTTACATATATATGTTACGATTTTAATAATTAAATATTTATTAAAATAATAAACACAAAATCTGTGGATGCTGAAGTCCCTGATGTGTGCAGGTTATATGCAAATAAAATATATTTGCATATAACCTACACACATCATCCCATGTACTTTAAATCATTTCTAGATTATTTATAATATCTAATACAATGTAAATGTTATGCAAGTAGTTGTTAAACTTTGCTTTTTATTTGTATTTTTTTTATTGTGTTGGAATTTTTTTATCATCTGTTTTTTCCAAATGTTTTTGATCCACAGTTGGTTGAATCTGAAATTCAGAGCCAGTGGATTTGGAGGACTGGCTGTATTATCATTACAGGGGAAAACTATGCCAAGGAAGTAAGAATGGGGTAAGCCAGGCATGGTGGGTCATGCAGTAATCTCAGCGCCTTGGGAGGCTGAGATGGGTGGGTTGCTTGAGTTCACAAGTTTGAGACTAGCTTGTGTAATATGGGGAAACTTTGTCTCTACAAAAATAAAAAATTAACTGGGCGTGGTGTGCATCCCTGTAGTCCCAGTTACTCAGGAGGCTGAGATGGGAGGATGGCTTGAGCCTGGGAGGCAGAAGTTAGAGTGAGCCAAGATGGCACCACTGCCCTCCAGCCTGGGTGACAGAGCTAGACCTTGTCAGACCTTGTCAAAACCAAACCAAACCAAACCAAACCAAACCAAACCAAACCAAAACAAAACAAAACAAAACAGAAGAATGGGGTAAAGGGCAGTGAGGCAAGAGAGAAGTTCTGCCAATCCAAGGGACTGTGTTACTGAGTTGATTAGTTTTGTGCAGTTCATAGCAACTTCACAAGAGATCTTCAGAGGGTCTACTATACCTTCAAACAGTTTGCCCAAGGGAAGAAGGCAGAAGCATTTTTCTACTGGTTTCCTTCTCCTGTGGGCCACACTTTGCTCCCATGAGGTAGCAACTTTACTCCTCAGCAGCCACTGGAGGATCTGAACTCTAAGATGGCAGTGAGTAGGCATGAGTCAGAAGCATACACACCTCTTTGCCTGCTTCCTGCCACCTGGGGTCCTGGTTGGGTGAGCAAGCGCACATGTGTGGTCACCGAGCATTTCCCATGGCATCTAGTACATCAATGGCCAAACGGAAAGGGCAGGAGGTGGGAGGTGCTATCAAGTCCAATCCACAAGTGTCTTCTAAAGTGCCTCAGTCCAGCCATGTAGGTGGAACACCACAAGCTCAGGACCCCACCGTGAGGATGTCCTGAAATCTTTACCATGGGGTCCTGAGATAGATGACATGTCCCAAACCAAGTCATCTACCTCCTCCAGTGAGTCAGTCTTCCTCCTGGTGAACCCTCACCCCAACGAAACTCCTTCCTGTCAAGATCTTGAATTCTTCTCTGTGACTTAACGAAGGGCAGTCAGGGCCACGCAGTCTTCCCAGAGGTTACCAGTAACACTGAGCAGAAAACTATGGCTAGAAGCACAAGAGAGGTGCATTAACTGACTGACAGGATTGATTACCTTTTGCATAATGTTGACATCTGGGCTCTCGCTGTTCATCCTCTTGGAGTCAAGCACTTGCAGATGACCACACTGATGGGACACTGGGGAGATGGTTTGGGGGCAAAGAGGGAGGGGCTGCAAGGACTAGGTGAGGGGATATGTGGCTCCAGAATGCTTGTAGCTACACCAACATGGGCATGAGCTGAGGCTGAGGCTCATGTATGTAGCTGAGACTGTTTGAGGTGATATGCTGAAATGCTAGGTAGGACTTTTTGAACCTTGGGGATCAGATGCAATAATGGATACCCAGAGAAAACATTGCATGTGAATGGTAAAGTCTTAGAATCCACGGGCGAGAAGGGGCCTCAAGAGTCACCTTAGTTCACCTCTTCTTCAAGATTTGGATTCTCTCTATAGCAGGGTATCCTTCACTCACTGAGACAGGGAGCTCTTACTGTCACCCCCACCCCCTGTCCCTCACGTTTCCTCTCCTGGCCCTGGAAGCCTCTTGGGATTTGTGACTTTCTTTTCTCAGCCTCAGCACCCTAGTTCTTTTCTTGTCCCTCATGAAACATAGATTCTGACCTTTGCTAGTAAAAACTCCACTGGCCAGTGTCCCTCTGAAAGGCCAGCATCTGGGAAGAAAATCCACACTGCAGACCACTCACATGACACTGAAGATACATCAGGTTCAAGCCTTTACCAGGTTTTGAGGGGGTGGGGGGCAGAGCCAGTGGCTTTTGACAGCCCAGACCAACCCTGTGAGCCCCTGATTATAGGCTGCCAGGCTGCAGGCGGGACTTTTCATTAGTGCCAGCAATCAGATGCCAACCTGAGTGATGCCTGGTGCAAGGAGATGGAGGATAATAAGCCCCTTCCATCTCTCCACTCCCTCCAGCTCCTCCATCTGGAGCAGAGAGCATGAACTTCAGTCCTCCCCTTTACCTCTCAAACCAAGTTTCCAGTGCTCATAAAATCAATGATCGTTGGGCTGTAAGGAGCTAGGGAGCCCTATCCCTCCAGCTGTCTTCCCTGTCTGCTCACTCATGCCCTTGGCTCCACCTGCCACCTTCAAGCGGGCTTCCCAGGGTGGCACTGCTGGCCTAGGTGCCTCCCTGGTGCTCCTGATCCACAGATCCTGTGGCCTCATGGACATCTCCATTGGGATGATTACGGGCACCTTTCACTCAACATGTCCCAAACCAGGTCATCTACCTCCTCCAGCGAGTCTGTCTTCCTCCTGGGTGAACCCTCACCCCAGTGCACATACACTGGTCTCCCAGTTACCCACTACCCCGCCATTGCAACAGCCATCCGATGGCAGTTCCCAGCCCAGCCCTCCCTGGCCACTTCCCCTCCCCAGTGAAACTAGGTCTTGAATCCCATCACTCTCCTGCTCAGTCCCTAGATGGCTCCCCATTGCCTCATTGTCTGGTTATTAAATTCTAACATAATCTCCTGCCCATCTTTCTAGCTTCACCTTATCTCCTTTTCTCTTGCATTTAACTCCCCTGTCAGACCATGCCATGTGTGTTTCCCTCAAACACCCATTCTGTGCTGTGGTTTCAGGCTCTTCTCTTTCCGAAGAATGAAGAATATCAGCACCTGCTCTCTGATCTGAGCCCTCTAGTGAGTACCTTTTTGTACCTAAAACCCTACTTAGGCTTTGCCTTCTTCCTGAAGCCTCCTTCAATGTGTTAGAGACACTTATCACTCTTCTTAAATTACTTATATATCCTATACACACCATTCATTCAACACATTTTGCTGAGTGTCTACTAGACATTTGACCCCCACCATCATGAAGCCTGCAATCTGGTGTGGGAGACAGACATTACATACACAGACATACACACAGTAATACATGCAATAAAATAAAACAATGACGAAGAAATAGAACACACTGGTGGATAGGAGATGGGAAATATTATTTAGCTTGGGGAGTCATGGACTCCTTCACTGAGTAAGTGACATTTGTGCTGAGACCTGAGTAGGGGTTCTTCAGGGGAAGAAGAGAGAAAAAGCATTGTAGACAGAGCAAACATCTTGTGCAAAAGTCCTGAGGCAGGAAGGAGTGTGGCACATTCAAGACAGTGAAGAAGATCTTGGGGTGCAGGAGAGTGGATGGGCTGTCATGAGGCTGGAGACAGAGGTTGGGACCAGATTGTACAGGAAGAAAGGAGGCCTAGGGCAGTGTCTTGGATGAAGATGTATGTGCAGGAAGGGATTGGGAGTTCTGTCACTTGCCAAGGCACCTTCAGCAAAGTCTGCTTCCCTGCCTCCTTCCCTGCCTCTTGTGGCATGTATGCTGGTCAAGGAGGGAGAGGAGGTCAGGGTGTGACTAGTGTAAGTGAGGCTGCATGGAAAAGGGATCATGTGTACAGCCAGTGAGCAGATCACTGCAGAGAAACACACACTAGGAGCTGGAGCAGACCAGGAGAAATCTAAATCCTACACCCAGGAAGCCCAGGGGGTAGCAGGAGGTGACTTTGGGTCTCTGATCTGCCCAGTGAGTTGGGAGTCTAATGTCATTTGATTCTCAAAGCTGCAAGGTGGTCCTGGCAGCCACCTGTGTGACCTTGATATCAAGGTAGATTCTCAGTAAGTCTTGTGGATGTGGATGTGAATGGACCTTGATTGGTGCCTTAGACCTGGAATCCCTCTGAGACATCTTAGTCCCAAGCAAAAAGGGGCTTTGGCTTTCTTCCACAATCCCCATTCTGCTCTCTCCTCCAATTCCTGTTTGTTCCATTAACCAGACCCCCTTGCCTTCCCTGGCCCTTCCTCCCTCCATTTGTGGCTTGCAAAGATTATCTGATGTTATGCCTTTCAAAAGTGCATTTAAATGTGACTCCCCCAACCCTGAATCCTTTCCAGAAGCTCTTGCTTTTTAAATATGGGGGGCTCTGAGCTCCATGGGGGAGGCCTGCAGTCTACTCTTGAGTGACTCCTCTCTCTTGCCAAGCCCCTTCCTCTGCTCTTGAGCACTTAGAGCAGCCCTTGCCGAGTCAGCGATAAGCGATCCCTATAGCAGGAAACACACACTTCAGCATTTAGCTGGCGGCTGCTAATGTTCCGAGATGTAATTGCTTAGGGAGCCCAGGACAGGAGTTGGGGGTGGGGGTGGCACTGGGGCTGCAAGCGTAGGATTCAGAGTGATCCGATTCCTTTCACTTAATTCAGCAGTAAGTGTGTCTTGCCCAGGTCTCCTTCCCAGAGCCTGGTTCGAGACCTGCACACATTAAGTGTTCAGGAAGGACCCACAGAGGGCTGGTGTGAGGGCACAAATATCCCTGTTCTTGGTTTTCAGGAAGGGACTTGGGGTGGTTATGGGTCACTGAGGGGGCTGACCTGAGAGGGGACAGAGAGGCAGCTTTAATTTGCTGCCTCACAGAAGGGCCCTTCCCCCAGGGCATGCCCTCCCTGCTTCCCCATTTGTACAATGGGGACAATCATGCCTGCCTCACAGGGTGAAGACTACAGAGAAAATACATTACAGGCCTAGCACAACAGGTTCTCAAGAAATGAGAGTGCTTCAAAATCGTGGCCATGATAACCAACATCCCTGCTGCTGTCTTCCCCCACTCCAGTCCGTTGTCCCCAAAGCCTCCCAGATGCTTGCTTAGACACGAATCTGAACCCATCTGCCCCTCTGACGGCTTCCCATTGTCTGAAGGATAAAGCCACACCTTCTTAGCTTGGCGTTCAATGTCTCTCCCGTTCTAACCCAGCTTCTCTCCGACCTCACTTCCTACCACACTCCTACCCACACTGCAGACATTCTGCACCTTCTGCACTTGACTGTCTCCAGATCATATCAAGTGTATGGATGCTCATTCACTTTCCTAGATGTGGGTGCCATGCCACAGCAAGGATGGGTACCCCCCTCTAGCCTGTGTGTAGTGCCTGTTCATCCAACAGTCTCAGCCTCCTGCCCCTCACAGCTAGGCTGGGTGTGAGGTGCTACCATGAACTGGGAAGCCGGTGGCCTCCGGTCAGACGGCATGGGTGGGAATCCATGCCCTTCCGCTCAGGAGCTGACTCACCTTGGGAAATTTTATGTAACCTCCCTGAGCCTCAGTTTCCTTATCTATAAAATGGTGATGCTAAACGCAGCAACTTGAAGGGTTTTTGTGAGAATGGAAGGAGTTACTACTCCACGGTTGTCCCTACTATCCCTCAATTGCTACGGTGCACATTTGCCTTTAAGACCAGAAATGCTTCCTGGAGGATGTATGAGTAAATATTCCCTCCTTAAATATTTGATTTAAAGAGCTTGACTTGGAGGACAAAATAAAATAAAGCGGCAGCTTTCTGCCATGTATTATTAACGTCTGTAAATGGGTGAAGGTGCAGGCTCTCTGTCCGATGGTGCCGTATCTTGGAGCAGCGGCCTTCAAATACGTTTCCCTCATTGAAAATTGGGCCGTAAGAGGGGGAAAAGGAAATCTCTCTCCATAAAGAAGAGGCAGCAGGTATCCTGCACGTGGGCCAAAAGGAGGCTGGCCGTGGGACCTGGAGATGGCAGAGAGAAACGTGGTTCATTATTTCACCCATCCATTCATCCAGTCATTCCTATCTCAGGGCGTGCTGTCTTCACACTTCCCTTTTTTCTTCCTCCTAATCCCTACCTCCTTCCCTTGTTCGCCATGTACCCTTCCTTTCCTTTCCTCACTCCCTTCCTGCCTGCCTGCCAGCTTTTTTCCATACTCAATACCACTGATGATGGTAAGGAATATTATCTCCATTGTATCGATGAGAAATCTGAGCCTCTGGAGAGTGAGCCTCACACAGTGAAGAGGTGGTGGGTAGGGTCTTTGAAGTCCGCTTAGGATCCTACATAACTCACTAAGTTATGGAGGTAGGAGGTGTGTATGTGTCATCTTTGTCTCCCCAGCTCCTGGCCGGGCAAATGGCTGGGTGAAATGCCAATTCCTTGTCAGATGACTGGGACAGGAGTTATCCAAGAAGCCTTTAGGGAAGAGATGGACTTGAAACAGTCTTTCAAGGACTGGAAAACCTTAGAATTCAAAACAGAAAGATGATTCTGATCATCAGTCAAATTGTAGTTACCACTTGCCTGCTATGTTTCTGCCATTGGACCAAGTATGTGTTCATATCTAATTGCACTTCATTTTCACAACAGCCCTGTGAGGTAGAACTGTCTTCCTTGTGAGGAAACTGAAGTTCGGAGAGGTAAATGACTGGCCTGAACTGCTGTTTAACCAAAATCTGTCTAACTCCAAAGCCGGTGTATGTTCTTTTTTTTTTTCTTTTTTTTTTTTTTTTT
>NW_016107624.1:430297-459432 GCF_001604975.1 Cebus imitator | reverse complement strand
GGTTTCACCATCTTGACCAGGATGGTCTCGATCTCTTGACCTCGTGATCCACCCGCCTCGGCCTCCCAAAGTGCTGGGATTACAGGCTTGAGCCACCGCGCCCGGCTATAGCCGGTGTATGTTCTTTTTATTTATTTTTATTTTTTTAATTTATTTATTTTATTTTTTTATTTTTTTTATTTTTTTTTGCCGGTGTATGTTCTTAACCTCCATGCTAAGCTGGCCAGCCACGTGCTTTCCTTGTGAAAAAAGGGAGGGGTTTAGGAGGGAGTGGTCTTTCTGGGGCCCCTTGCCTCTGACCACAATGTGCTGATGCTGAAATTGTCCAAACAGTGCCTTGTGGGCTGCTCTCCCTTCCTCTATTTGCTTCCTTCTCAGGGTTAACTTTTGGGCTTCCACAATGGTGTAAAGGGGAGCAGAGCCTCAAGTTCTGCCTCTGGATGCCGAATGGGAGACAGGGAGCACACAAGGTTTTAAGGAATACCCTCCTGGGAGTTGGTCTTAGGGAGCAGAGGAAAGCTCTACAGCTTCTCTCTAAGTCAAAGATTGTCTAGTATGGAGTTTCTCCATCTGCTGATAAAGACATCTGTAGATCTAGCTTGGAAAACACTCATTTGGTTCAACCTTTTTCTTTTCTAGGGACTGGATGGAGTCAGCCCTTCATCCTTGCAAAGTCCACTCTGTCAATATATGGGGAAAAAAATCTCAGGAATACTAGCTCTGAGGAGTGTCCCAGCCAGGACTCACTCCACTCAAACGAGAGTCTAACTGCTTGCCAGAGTCCACTCATCATGGTTGTCATGTCATGGTATGGGGGCAGCAAGGATGCCTGCTGGCCTTCTGGGTTGAACAGTTGGGGCAATGACAATGTCATTGATTGATGTCAATGTCAAGGATGTGGGAAGAAGAGATGCAGGGGGCTGAGCTTCACTTTGGACAGCCTGAGTTTGATATGCAGATGGAGAGGTCCTCAAGAAAGTTGGACATATGGGTTTGGAGCCCAGGAGAAGGATCTCAGCTGCAGATAGATATTTGGAGTCTGTTACTTCAGTGGTTAGATGGAAAGACCCAGAAAGGAAGCTACTCAGAAGGGAAACTTGCCTGATGATAGTGAATAGAATTGAGGAGAAATGAGCCCTGGGCATTGAAGATGTACTCAGAGGTCATGGACCTTATTACAGAGACACAGAAAAATAAACCCTGTGTTCTTGGAGCTGTTATTTCAGGTGTTTCCTCTACCGCTGGTGGAGGTTAGATTTCAGGCTTGACCTTTTTGTTCATTTCAAACGAAGAAACAATGGTAGACCTTGCATTAAAGATGGGAGCAGAGAGGCATCAGACATGGATCTGCTCTCAAAGTGTTTGCACCCTAGTGGGCAAGCCAGACAGTATCTTGTGTGAAGTGTAGCAATGGAAAGCTGCTTACCAGCTCATCCAGACACACAACAGATTGGAGAAAACAGCGCCCGCAAATGCTTCAGCAAACGAAGGACCCGTTCAATGCACTGACAATACTGCCTGAGTACAGGGAGATGTTTTTCCCCCCAAGATCAAATTGATAACAACAGGTTCCTTCACTGTGCCTGATTTATCTGCCAAGCAGATATCTCCCCTGTGTGACCACATTGCTATACCTGTCACCCCTGATACAGGGACTAGACAAATGCCCTCTCTAGATTTCAGGTACCAGTAGGAGAATGAAATCATAACTCACTTTAGAAGCCAGTGATACATATTTATGCTCTGACTGGCGCAGGGCTGAAAGAGCTCTTCACTTTGATTGTGCATTTCTTGGCCTTGGATGGGCATCAATCTTCTCTCCAGTTTGTTAACACAGCTGCCAGTCAATGCAGATTTACCGTCACATGACTGATTGCACAGAGACAGTTCATCATGGGAATAGTCACTTAATTTGCCCCATCCGAACTGTTCCCTGCAATGCTGATGCCTGATACTGCCCCGTAAATGACATGTCTTTTCTGTTTAAACAAATTCTTTCTGCACCCAGCCCCCAATCCTGTCCCACTTGTGTTTTCCCCAACTTCTTATTTAACAGAAGCAGTAAATGTCAAAACTATCTATAACTCTGCTAAATGGTTGCCAACATCCAAGGCCAAACAAAACCCATGTGAACTGTCCTCAGCCCATGTCGAATTGGCCTCATTTAATGAACTGGGCTAATTATTTTTAGGAGACTTAACTTAGTTTAGCTATATTGAAAGCTGAAAGTTTACATTGAAAATTTAGCCATGTTGAAAAGAACAATCTAGTTTAATACTTTATATTCTCTCTGGAGATTATATGCTCCCTCTTAGCACTTTTTCCCATAGAGCTCTTAAACTTCTTTCTACTCTCTTTTCAAGCTGATTGAAATTTCAGTTGTAAGCACCTACTCTCTGCCAGACATTGAGACAGGCACTTTTCATTCATTACCTACTTTAACCATGGGAGGTAAGTATAATTAGAGATATCAAAACTTGTGAGATAGATTGAATTCACTTGAATTTTTCTGATTCCAAACCCATGAGCATTCCTTACACGTTCAAGATTAAATTCCAGATTTCCCAAGGTCAAGAGAGCCTTTAAATTGTCTCTGTGAAGTGAGCAAATGTGCTGTAAAGACTGAAGCGCAAACTTTTAGGGATAGAACAAAGAACTGAAGTTACCTAGGGCTTATTAATTACCTAGGGCTTATTGTATGCTGAGTAATATGGTTATTTTATTTAATCCTAGTAATAATCCTAAATGGAATGTTCTACTTGTATTCCCATTTTACAGATGAAGTTGAGGTCTGGAGAGGGGAGGCAATAGGATTTGAATGTTTGTGTCACTTCCAAATTTATGTTGAAACTTACTCTCCAATGTGGCAATATTAAGGGGTACAACCTTTTAAGAGGGAATTAGGCGATGAGCAACCTTATAAAAGGGGCTGCAGCAAACTAGATAGGTCTTTATTTGTCCTTCATACCTTCTGCCATATGAGGACACAGCGTTTGTCCCCTTGGATGACACTGAGGTCAAGGTGCCATCTTGGAAGCTGTGACAGAGCCCTCACCAGATATTAAACCTGCTGGTGCCTTGATCTTGGACTTTCTGGCTTCCAAAACTGTGAGAAATGAATTTCTGTTATTTATAAATTACCCTAGTCCTCGGGTGTTTTGTTATGTCAGTACAGATTAAGACAAGAGGTAATTTGTTTGAAGTTGCACAGCTGATAAATGACAGCAATGGAATACAACTCAGGTCTTTCCAACACCCAGGTCTGTACTCATAATCACTGCTGGGCTTCCTATCACTTGATCCATGAATTCAGATTCTATGGCTGCAACCATTGGCATGGTCAGTCGAGAGCTATCCAGGCTGGAGTCACGACTTCATGGCTGAAGGGGTTGGGGAGGAGATAGAGATTTAAAATGGAGAGACTGGATTCTTCTTTGAGGGAGAATACTTTTCAGTGTTTGTAAGGGTACTGTCAGTTACCTTCAGCATTTCTGGCGGGAGAAAGTTTTTGTTGTTGTTTTACTTTAATGGGGATTTGTGGGAAACCCATGAAAGAGAGCTGGGTCAGCACTTGGGGGTAGGTATTGGGGAAATGGACACAAGTGTGATGGAGGCCTTGGTATTGAGCTTGCTATAGACCAGGGGTCCCTAACCCCCAGGACACAGACCCTGTTAGGAACAGGGCCACACAGCAGGAGGTGGGTGGTGGGCGAGTGAGCAAAGCTGTGTCTGTATTTACAGCCACTCCGCATCACTCACATTACCTCCTAAGCTCTGCTTCCTGTCAGATAAGCAGTAGCATTAGATTCTCATAGGAGAGCAAACCCTATTGTAAACTGCACATGTGAGGGATCTAGGCTGCATGCTTCTTATAAGAATCTAATGCCTGATGATCTGTCACTGTCTCCCTCCCCAAAAAAACAGAGAGAACCATTTTTTATTAAGAAAAGTTTTTAAAAGTTATAAAGGAAGAGCAAAAGAGAAAAATGGGCAGAGGGTATAAACAGCATCTTTTCAGAAAAAGGAATACAAATGCACAATAAATGTTTGAAAAGATGCACAACCTTACTCATAACTAAACAATTGCAATTTAAAATAAAAATTTGCTTTTTAAAATCTATTATAGATTAATATAAATAAAAAAAGGATAGGGAAACTGAAAAACTTAAATGTTGTTGGTAGTATAATGGCACATTAATTCGGGTAGGAAATTTGGCAATATCTAATACATTTGAACAATTCTACTTCTAGGTATACCTTAGAAATTAGTTTTGCATGCAAGGGACCATGAACAGACACAAGCAGAATTGCCAGGGTGCAAGGTATGAACATTTTTGAATTTATAAGATAGTGACACATTATCCTCCAAAGAGTTGTACCAATTTAATATTCCATAAGAAATGTATGAATTTACTCCTCACCAATACCCAGTATTATCTAATTTTTTTTGAGACAGAATTTGCTCTTCTTGCCCAGGCTGGAGTGCGATGGCACAATCTTGGCTCACTGCAACCTCCGCCTCTTGGGTTCAGACAATTCTCCTGCCTCAGCCTCCCAAGCCGCTGGGATTACAGGCATGCACCACCACACCCAACTAATTTTGTGTATTCAGTAGAGATGGGGTTTCTCCATGTTGGTCAGGCTGATCTCAAACTCCCAACCTCAGGTGATCTGCCTGCCTCAGCCTCCCAAAGTGCTGGGATTAAAGGCATGAGCAACCGCACCTGGCCCATTGTTTTTATTTTTGCTAGTCTGATGTGTGAAAGGGAATCTTATTGTCATGTGCATTTTCTGATTAACAATGAAGTTGATTATCTTCTCTTATGTTTATGTTAGCCATGAGGCTTCCTGTTTACAGAACTGTTTGAATATCTTTTGCTATATTTTTATTGGGCTGTTTGACTTGTGGGAGTTCTTAATATATTCTGCATACTCATCTTTTGTCATTTATATACATTACAGTATTTTCTTCCCAGTCTGTGGCACATCTTTTATCTTTAAGACATTCTTTGTCATACATTAGTTTAAAAAATTAATGTAGTCAAATTTATCAATATTTTTCTTTGTGAATTGTGCCTTTAATGTCTTATTTAAGAAATTGCTTGCTACCCAAGGTCAAAAATATTTTATATCTTCTCTTCTAAAACTTAAAAAAACCCATCATTACAATAATTTTCAAATACACTCAAAAGTAGAGGGAATCAAGCAAGGTATCCCGGCATCCCTTTCTCTTTGTTTTAACAATCATCAACTTAATGCCACTTTACTTCATCTGTTTTTCTCCTGCCTCTCCCACTTTTCTCTGGGGTGTTTCAAACAAGTCTCAGACATCGTTTCATCCATAGCAATGTTAGGGTGATTCCATGCTGCCCCCTTGCCAAAGAGAGTGAGTACAGATAGGGATGTGAAGTGCAGGTCTGGGCTGGGCATTGAGGAAATTATTGTGTCACGAAGTATGCCTCGCCTTTGCCCAAATCAGGCTGGTTGTCCTCACTCCATTGCCCCTGTCCAGCTCAGTTTCCTCTCTCTCCTGCACCTAGGAGTCTTTCCAGAGCATTGCGTCTTCTCCAGCCCAGGGAGCTGCCTTCTTTCCTAAGCTGCTATAGAAACTGTCCTGATGTCCAAGACACTGTCCACTGTGCCACAGCCCTCTGCTTTCTTTAGCCAGAGTGTACACTCAGCCTGTGCAAACTTCAGAGCTTTGAAGGGCAGTGGCTTCATGGGGACATCACACGCACTGGCACCTTTTTCACAAAGGTGAAAGTTGAGGCATCAGGAAGCTTAATTATTAGGTTGCACAGGATTTGTTAAGAGCAAAGGAGAAAATCCCATTTCCTAGGCATGTGTCTTGTGAGCCATTTTCATTAGTCTGTTAAAGTGGACAAGCTCCAAAATGCAACATGAAGATGCTGATGATTTAGGCATTTTACACTTGGCGATCATTGGGCTCATCCCAAGTCAGTGTCTCGGAGACACAGGTGGGACCTGATCCACTAACAGATTAGTGTTCTCGCTTTGTGGGGCCACTTTTAAGATGTGGAGCACTTGAGGTCATTTGAAGCCCCCTGTCTTCAGTAGGGACTTTCCCTTCTAGAGAGCATGTGCATTTTGATTTTACCTGTACTCAAACTGACATTTTGCTCATTTTAATAGTAAAAAACACATCCCTGCGTGGAGGTTCAAAATGCTAATGAGACGTGCAACATATGAACACCACGTGCAGCTACTGCACAGGTGCACCCAGAAGAGCATGTTTACTGGTAACACCTCTTTCCACCTCCCTGTGAATAATCATGTAAAACTCCCGGAAAGGAGGAGTTTTCTTCAACAACAATCAATGCTGCCTCACCCTTATGAGCAGGAAGCCCTGGAATCTCTCATGGTGTACTGTCTATTCTGCACTTAATTTTCAAAATATTCTTCTTTTGCAACAAATTAGTCTACATTGTAAAAAAAATGTTGGTTGTAGGTAATGGATAAGAAGTATTTTAAAAAGGGAGTTAAAAATGTTGCTTTTCACATTTAATAATCCATTTCCCCTTCACTGATTGAAAATGTCAACTAAATCATATATATGTGCTATAAATATATGTTATCTGCTATAGATATGATGTGTGTGTGTATATATATACACACATATATATGGCTCTCTATTCCAGTCCATTGAATTATTCATTTACCCATGGGAGAACAGTATGCTGTTTAAAATACTTTAGCTTTATTGGAAATGTTGATATCTGAGCCAAGTCTTTCTCATTATTCTCTTTCAAAATTGTCTTCATCATTCTTGACTCTTTACTGATTCATGTGAATATCATAGTCAGATTGTCAAATTCTAAAAATTAAGATTGTGAAGTTCTGTGAAAAATTTCAATATTCATTTTCACTGGAATTTCCTTGAATTTGTAGATTTATTTGGGGTTAATCCTGGTGTTTAGACTCCAACTGTAGAGAATGCTGCATTTCTTAATTTATGTATTTTTTATTATTAATAATGTTTTATCATTTTTTTCTTAAAACTCTAGGAATCTTATAGTTTCTATCACTATTACGAGTGGGAATTTTAAAAAATTAAATTTCTAATTTGTTGTGAATGTATATAAAGTTATTGATATTTATATGTTGATCTTGTGTTTAGTGTCCTTATTTAACTTTCTTGTTTTCATATTTGTACATTATTTTGAATTTTTCTGTGTAGGCAAACATAACGATTATGAATAATGCCAATGTTGTTTCTTCTTCAATCTTTATACATTTTATCATATTACACATTTTTCTTGCCTTATTACATTGGCAAGGAATTTCAGTACAATATTAAACAGAAGTTGTGATAGTGGATGTCCTTGTTTTGCTCCAACTTTGAAGAGGCTGCTCCCAATATTTCATTATTGTATGAGATACTTACTGTTGGTTTTTCAGAGACACATACTTAAGCAGGATACTGAAGTTTTCTTTTATATCTTGCCTGATGAATTTTTCTTCATCTGGATGTTCATTAATCGTATTAAATACTTTTCTCTGCATTTATGGAGTTACCACATAGCTATTCTTCAACCTACTAATGAGATGAATTACCTTTGTAGAATTTTAAAGGTTAAACTATCCTTAATAATGGGGATAAATACTGCTTGACTAAATTGTATTAGAAAAAAATTGCTAGCTTTAATTAAGCTTCTAGTTTTTTTTAGATTTTAGTTGTTTAATTTTTAAAAGAACTCTTATTTAACTTTTTAGCTAAGCTAGTTAACTTTTAAGTTACTTAGTTATTTAAGCTTTTAGCATTTATGTAAATGATACTGGCTTACATTTTCTTTTCTGATGTCATGTTTTCCACTTCGGTTGAGTGAATTTTTGTAGTGTATTTATTTTTTTCTAGAACAGTGTCCAGTTTGTTTTCACATTTATTAGTATAAAATGTTCACTATTATCTAAGGTTTTTGTTAAATTTCTAGTCTGTGTAGTTCTCTTCCCTTTCTATCCCTAATTTGTTTAAATCTTAACACTTTCTAGCTTCTTGTCTAGTTGAGTGATCAGTTTCTGAGAAAAGTGTATTAACATTTCTGACCAACATTGAGGATTTATTAATTTCTTCTTATAATTCTGTCAATGTAGACATCATATATTGATGCTATTTTTTATGTATATACATGTTCAGGATTGCTGAATCTTCACGGCTGTTTTTTCTTAATTCCTAATAAAACTTTCTGTTTTAATCCTTGTTTTGCCAGAAACTAAAATTGCTATAGAATTCTTCTTTTCCTGATATGTCTTTTTTGACCACTTTCCATCATTTTGTATTTTCGTATTTTAGGTAGGCTGGTAAACTGTAAGCTAAGGCAAGTCTAATTTGAGAATATCTGCTTTTCTAAATGGTGGAGCACAGTCTATTTCTTTTATGTGGTTACTAATATTTAAACTTACTGTTACTCATGTTTTCTATTTACCAGTGTTTTTCTTTGCTTATCATGTTCTCTCTTCTTCTTATCTTCCAATTGAATAAGAAAGTTTTTCATATGGTCTTATGGTTTGGAAGTATCTTTCTGTACTGTCATTATTTTAGTGGGTACCCATATACTTCTAACATGTACCCACCAGCAGTCTGTCCACAGAATGGGGAAACAGCCCCAGCACCACTAGCTCACAGTGGCTGGTCTCTGAACTAAGGTTGTCTGTAGCAACCTTTTTGTTTTCTAAGCTGCGATGCTTATTGCCAATTCTGGGAAAATAGGAAAGATTCTTTCCTGTACCACCTGCTCTGTAAGTAATTATTATGAATAAATTGGTTTCCTGATCAAACCAGATGAGGCCATACACAAAGCTAATGGGTTGTGAGTTTAATATGATTGTATTAGTTTTTTCTTGCTGTGTAACAAATTACTACAAACTTAGTAGCTTAAAATGACATCCATTTATTACCTCACAGCTCTATAAGTCAAAATTCTGGTTAGGCTTGACTGGGTTCTCTGCTTAGGGTCTTCCAGGGATGAAATCAAGATGTTTGAAGGATGGGCTCTTATCTGGAAGCTCTGGGGAAGAACCCACTTCCCAGCATAGACAGGTTGTTGGGAGAATTCAATTCCTGGGGTTGTAGGGTCAAAGTCCCTGTTTTCTTGCTGGCTGTCAGCTCTCAGCTCTCACTCTCAGCTCCTGCACACAGTCCTCTCTATCTGCAAGCCAGCAGCATGCATACAACCCCCTGCAAGCTTTGAGTCTCTGACTTTCCCTTCTGCTACTAGCCAAAGAAAACTCTACTTTTAAGTGGCTCATGTGGTTTTGTTAGACCCATCTAGATAATCTCTACTTTAAGATCAGCTGATTAGTAACCTTAACTACATCTGCAAAAACCCTTCATGGTGGTATCTGGATTAGTGTTTGATTGAAGAAATAGGGGCTGGGAATCTTGGGTGGCCAGATCTTAGAATCCTTCTTAACACAATGATGAGAAGAGTTGACATGTGCACTGACCTGGAGAAGGGTTGGAGGCATTTTGGCTGTTTCTGAGAAAGAAAAGAGCTCTTCCCTGGGAGTCTAGATTTCTTCATTATTCTAACAGTCATTTAATAATTTAATGTCTTCATTCTTTCTTTCTTTCTTTTTTTTTTTTTTTTTTTTTTTTTGAGATGGAGTTTCGCTCTTGTTGCCTAGGCTGAAGTGCAGTGGCACAATCTCGGCTTACTGCAACCTCCGCCTCCCAGATTCAAGCAATTCTCCCGCCTCATCCTCTTGAGTAGCTGGGACTGCAGGTGCACCCTGCCACGCCTGGCTAAGTTTTTGTATTTTCAGTAGAGAGGGGGTTTCACAATGTTGCCCAGGCTGGTCTTGAACTCCTGAGCTCAAGCAATTCACTAGCCTTGGCCTCTCAAAGCTCTAGGATTACAGGTGCGAGCCTCTGCACCTGGCCTAATGTCTTTATTCTTCTAATAATCAATTGAGCACCAAGGGGCTAGGCAGAGTGCTAGGCACTGGAAACATGGCTCTTACTGCTAATGGTACAATGACTTGCTTTGGTGTCATACCCAGCTTGCTCACACCCAAAATCTGCCCTAATTTGGTAGTGACTATGATCTTGACACTTGGCCTTCTACGTGTTTTCTTCATCCATAAAATCGGGATGCAACAGGCTTCTCAGCTATCACATGACAACTTCATTCCTAAGAGACTCACATTTTCAAAAATTGACTTTCAGAAACATTTCTAAAATGAGGGTAAAAGGGTAAAAAGGAGGCTATAGGCCTCTTTTAAATTAGCAATCTGTAGTTTAAATCATGAGAGAGTTTTGAATATTAGCACTAGAGATTATTTTGTCATTTGCACTTCAAAATAATAATATGGCCGATTCAAATTGATAAAACTAGATCCGAACAACACAGTCTGTCCTATCAAAATCAATGTGTTAACTATCAAAATAAATGGCCACCACCGACTTAAGCAAAAGAGCAGGTGAAACTTTTAGCAACCCCTCCCTGCCCCTGACAATAGGTGTCCTTCTACGTTGCTAGCTTGTCCTGGGGATATGTAATCAGCAAAGTAGAGCAGGGGGTTAATTGCGTCCCTTAACTAAACATTGGCTCTCAATTTCATCTACGTTGGGAGCATTTGTGCAAGAGAAGAAACGTCTTCAATACAGAGCTTCAGTGTTTCCATCTGTAGCAAAATGATGGCTTTAGAAAGTAATGCCAAAGGCCAAGCACTTGGCTCAGTGTCCAGGATGTCAGAACTATCTAACAATGTTAGTTATTATTTTTATTATTATTCATTGTCTCCACCCCAATTTCTCTGACTGTTCTTTATGGGTTGCCACTATTCCCGCCCCTCTTTTGACATTCTCTAGTTTAAAAATGCCTATTTCCCTGCTACCTTTAAGGAATCTGCAGTCTGGAGGTTGAGGGGGAGGTGAGCACGTGCATGGCTCATCATCGTGCTGTGTGGTAAGTACTGTGAAGGATGTGGGTGGTGGGAGATGAGAGAAGGGTGTTATTTTTGCTGGATTTTGGGCTTGTCACATTTAGCTGTCGTGGAAAGATGAAGTTCAGGGCAGAGATACAGTGGAATGACATCCCAGTTAGAGGGAGCAGAGGGCTTAGAAGCCTGGAGTTTCTGTTCTGACTTTAGGGGTTCCCAGGAGAGAGGCATGGAGGAAGACCACCCGCTCCCAGTAAATCAAGCGAAAGAATGTAATTCACAGGCCTGGAGCATGGTAGGTGCTCAAAGATGTCAGTCCACGGAGTCTAAGGCTCACTTCTGATGCCAGCCTTCCCCTGATGCAAACAGTGAATTAAATTGACTTCCCTGAGGTAGTGGCTAAGTTTTTTTATCCTGTGAATCTGGCTTCGTTTTCGGCTTCATTGGATTTTAATCAAAAACCATGCTGAGAAGTGTTTGTGACCCTGGGGACCATGTGACAGGTAAGATGACCAAAGGGAGAAAAGGACAGAGCAGCCCGCAGAGGAGGCAGGAAACCGACTTAATTGTAATCACACCAGCAGGCTGACAGCTGCCCAGGGATGGCTGCATCCTGCAGCTGGGGGACTATGTGGGTTGACATGGGTTCCTAAGGAGTGAGGAGGAGCTGCCATCTAGGGGATTTCATGTGTGGATGCCACCCTCCTGCCTTGGCTTTCTGATAGGGAGGCTGAGCTCAGGAAAGGTTTATAAGGGCAGACTTGGCCTTGACCTGAGGGTCATCCTGGGATTGGAACCCTGGTCTGGAGAGACCTTCAGTCTGAGCTCTCAGTGGGCTTTCCTTGGTATTCAGATTTATCTCTGAGGCTCCCCCAGAGAGGCCGTCCCTGGGGCTGCCAGGTCAATGAGAAGATCTGGGTTCCAGGAGGGACTCCCTCCAGACAAGAACTGGTCTCATAGCCCTTGCCATTTGCAGAGTACCTACCGTCTGCCAGGCACTTTACCATGGAGTATTGTCATGCCCATTTTATAGATGAGGAAACTGAGACTCAAAGAGAAGAAGTGGCTTGCCAGAGGTGCAAATAATGAAGCTGTAAATTAAAAAAAAAATCACTTCATCTGTAAATATTTCAAATGAAATTTCTAAAAGAGAGGGACTTCAAATAGCATTATCACACCTAAATGAAACTTACAATAATTCCTTAATATGTCAAATACCCTCTCAGTGTCCACATTTCCCTACCTCTTGCTGGTTTGGCATTTGAGTTGGGATAAAACGTTGCGATACATTGATAACTTAGCTTTATTTCAATCTGTAGTTTCCCTCTCCATCTCTGTTTTCTCTTGTTGCCTTATTTTGTGAATGCATCCAAGTAATTCATCTTGTCAAATTCCTCACAGTCTGGATTTTGATGATTTGAAGCAGAAATTTGAACCCAGATGTGTTTCCAGAGCTTATGTGGTTTTCAGAATATTAGTGTGGCCCTTTACAGTCTCTTTCTACGAAGCAGCCAGTCATTGTCTTACAGTGTAACCAGATCATAACATTCCTCTGCTTAGAATCCTCCATCTCACTCAGTGTAAAATCCAAAGTCTCTAACAGAGCCAAAGCCCCCTGTAACCTGGCATCTGGCATCGGGCTACTTCTCTGATCTTCCAAACTTCTATTATGTTTTTGGCCACACAGGCTTCCTCTCTGTTCTTAGAATATACTGAGCATACCATATCCTGCCCCCAGCACACTTGGAGCCCCCCAAGCAGTCAGGTGCCCACTCTGCTCACCCAGGCTGCGGTTCCCACCTGCACTCACAGGCAGCACTGTGACCACCTGGCTGGGAGTTGCTCTGTGGCTCCAGCTGCTTGCATACGTGACTGCATCACCATCAGGAGGCCTAGAGGGAACCAGGGGTCCAGGAAGCTTCGCCATCCTCAGGGCTCCTCCTTCCTCCCTCAAGAAGCATGCCCACCAGCCAGTCCAGGCTGTGGGCATCATATCCATGTTCCATTGGGTGGGGTCTGGGTTGGTCTTTGCTTTGAGCTCACCCTCCAGGGTGCCTGCTTCTCGGGTGGCCACCGGGCTGCTACTCTGCACTACTTTGCACTAAATATCACTTACTCAGCTCAATCCATAGGGCTTGGATTTGGTTTCTATGTTTGGCATGAAAGGATCCCCTGCTCAGTGAGCCTCCAGGTGGTCTTTACATTGATCTGAAGGTACCCTCTCCACCTCTCTTCTTTCTTTGTAATAGTTTGTTGATAAAACCATGGAATGAGTCTTGCCAAATTTTCCACACTCTGGATTTTGCTGTTTTGAAGCTGGAATTTGAACCCAGGTGAAGTCTTTCTTGCTTAAGGGCATCCAGCTCCAGCTGTCATACCCAGCTCTCAGCAGTCCCCGCCCTTCATGAGTTGGCTTCTGCCCACCCCCACCAAACAACAAAAGCAAGAAGAACCCCAAACTGTTTTGCACTCTTCTCCACAGAATACCCTGATCCAGGCTGGGGTGAGCCTGATTGAACAGGGCTCCCCTCAGCATGCTGTGAGCTTTCAGAGCTGCCCCCAGTTCAACCTGAGTTCTCCACACTTTTGGGGACACTGAGTATTCGAGTTTCTGGTAGCTTCTCTTTGAATACATTATCTTAGCCCTGAGTGTTATTAGCCTTGGCTCATTCATTCATTCACCCTGTAGACACATATTGAGTCTTTCTCAGCCTAGGCAGCATACTGAGCTCTGGGACACAGTGGTTGGCAGGCAGATGATGCCCTCCCCTCATGGTCCTCAGGACTGGCTGGGGAGAGAAACAAGCACACAAGCAAAGCCCAGGCAGTGGGATGGGTGCTACCCTACTAGGAAGGATAGGATGCTTTTGGAGCATCCAAAGCTCAGGCATTATCTCACCCTGGGGCTGGAGGAGGGCCTCTAAGCTGAGCTCAGATGGGTGATTAGGAATTGATGGGATGTATTAGTTTGCTAATTAGGCTGCTGTAACAAAGTACCACAAATTGCATGGCTTAAACTACAGAGATGTATAGTCTCATAGTTTTGGAGGCTAGATGTCCAAAATCAAGGCGTCAGCAGGGCTGGTTCCTTCTGAGGACTGTGAGGAAGACTCCGTTCCAAATGTCTTTTCTCTTTTGGTGGTTTGTCTGCAATTTTTGGTACACTTTGGCTTGTAGACTCATCACTCTGGTCTCTGCCCCGATGTTCACATGCCATTCTCCCTGTTTACCTTTCTTCAAATTTCCCCTTTCATGAGGACACCAGTTGTGTTGGATTAAGAACCCCATGAATGACCTCATTTAAATGTATCTTTTTAAAGTTTCTATCTTCAAATGTCATCTTCACAAATACTGGGGGCTAGAACTTTAGCGTGTGCATTTTGAGGGGACACAGACCTGTCACACTGGGTAAAAGAAATGTTATGGGATAAGAATTAAGAGGGAGGGAAAGAAATGCCAGTTGTGGGGAAAAAGATACACAAAGTCTAGCAGCGAGAGAGGATATAGCAGGTTCCAGGAATTCAAGGTTGTCCAGTCTGACCAGATGGGATTGGGGGTGGGCTGGGGAAGAGCAGGAGCGAGGCTGCAGCCTTCAGTAGGTGCCCGATCTGGGAGCATCTCGAAGTCCATGCATGGGAGTCTGCAGTTCGTCCTTGGACAATGGGAGGCAGTGAAGGTTTCACACAGGGTGCGTCACATTCTGTGTTTTGGATAGAACCCTTTGGCTGGGAAGATGGGGGCCTGAGCCAGCAGGGAGGCAGTGTTGCAGAAGCAGATGGGTTTCACAGATATTTAAGAAGGAGGCACAGCAGGGCTTACTGATGGATTGGCAGGTGAGGGACAGTTTCTGTTTTGTCTGGTTGCTGGTGTGGCCATCAGTGCCTGGGGCCCCAGGAAGAATCTGACACTGAGTTGTGGGCACACCCATGATCCACATCACCTCCCAGACTTGGTCCCCTTTTGTGGGTGACAGATGGCTGAAAGTGAGTTTCTCCCTGGGAAACAGGAGTCAGAAATCTGGAGGCCGGGAAGGATGGTGGGTTAATGATGTGCAGTGACAGTGGGGCACATGGAATACCTCCCAGCACTTTGGTTCTTAGAGTGTCCATCCAAAGATAATGGAAGGCATGGCTCCAAACATCTCCTTAGCAGCAGATCCTAAGTGACCTCATTGTCCATTTTAATGACATGGTTTACCCAGAACATGGCCCAAACTCTGAACTTGGCACTTAGGGCCTGCAGAGTTGATATAAAGACTTTTCCAGCTTTATCTCCACTGCGCTTCTTCATTGAGACCCTCTGCCATGCAGACCACACCCTGCTCCACCCTAGTTCATGCCCTGGGACTTCCTGCTTCCACAGATTTGCTGCAGTGATCTGTCCACACTGTCTGCCAGAGTGATATCCGCTTCCTATCTCTGAATGGCAAAATTCATGTTTCTTCTCCCCACAAAAACCCTTAGGACCAGTTCAAATGCCAGGCACTCTGAGGACTCGTTCTGGGCATCTCAGCTCTTCCCTTTCTCCTGTATACCCTCGTAGCATTTGGGTACATTTATGTGAAACTACACTGTTTTTCATCTAAGCATTATAATTTCTCGTGTATATTTTGGTCTTCTTTATTATATTACAAGCTTCTTGTCAGGCAAAAACATCTGATTCGCTTTTGTAGTCCCAGAGTCTGCACATAGGGAGGAAAAAAATGAACAGTTATTGAACTGATAAAATGCCAATCACTGCATTGTAAGCTTTATGAGTAAGTTCACAGTTAATCCTTGACTATCTTTCAAGCTTGGTCTTTCAAGTTAGCCCCATTTACAGATATAAATGCTGAGGCTCAGAGGAAGGGAAATGACTCACTTAAATGACTTAATCATGCATAGCAGAATTCTAAAGCTTGTGCCCTTTCCATTTCAACCAGCTGGGTAAGTGCTTGTTGAATGAGTGAATGAATGAACAGGAAGTTGGAGAATAGGGGAGGCTCAGAAGAGCACTTATGGCCTCACTTGTTTCAGGATTGGAAAGGTGAAGAATTTGGGTAGAAAATCTGTTCAATAAAGGAAGTCGGTGATGAACTGGGTTCTGCCCATATTCCACCCAAAACAGCCCAGTTGAGAGTGGCAGGAGGAGAGAAGGCCTTTTGTTGCTTGGTAACCTCGGGCCTAGCACCCTCATGGGGAAAGGGAAGGCTGGAGTCTCCATCTTCGAAGCTCCCCTTCCACTGGCTTTCTCTCCATTATGCTGACTGTTTCTGTGAACTCCCGTGGTGATGGTGACGAATCTCATGTCGGTCTCCCTGAGAGCTCAGAGCAGAGGTGTGGGGTGTGGACCAGCCTCTGTTCCCCTGCTTCTTTCCAGCAGGGCTCTGATCATTTCAGCAGCTGACCCAACTCAAAGGAGACGAGACCATTTCACTCCAATCAGGGATGAGCACACTGCGGTACAGTCATCTCAAAAGAATCTCTGCTCTTGAATCCGCTGTGCTAAGAGGCACTTTTACTTGTTCAGTGGAGAGAATAGAGGTGGGGGGAGTGTAGGGTATCAGATTCAGTCATAAACCAAATGCTCTTAAAGTCCATTAACTGATATGAAAATGCTGAGTCCTAAAGTGTCTTTCCTCATCCCTTACCTCTGCTCCCCACCCTTTTAAGACGCAATGATGTTGAGGCTTCCAGAAAGCCTGTGTGATCAGCTTCACTCTGCCCTTCCTTCCTTGGCATGCTGGGCTCTGCTCTAAGGTGGAATTTGACCAATCTTGGATGATTTTGCCTGCAACATCCTCCCTCTATTTTCTTTTTCCCATAAAATTGCAATATGTTTCTCTTTTCATTCATTCAACTTCTTTCCGTCTTCGTTTACTCAAAAATATCAGTGATGGCATCCTTGACCTTATAGGATCCTCAGCTTCCTGGTAGAAAGAGAGGACCTCAGTTTACCCCTAATTCTAAGTTTAGGATTCTGTGAACATCCTTATTTACTAAGCTGTCTTGAATTGGAGAAATGGATCAACTCTTTAAATTGTTAGTATTTTGTTGAGAATTTTTGCATTTGGATTCATGAGAGAAACCAGTCTGTAATTTTCTTTTCTTATAATTTACTTGTCAGGTTTTGGTATCGAGACTATGTTGGCCTTATAAAATAAAATAAGTTGGGAAGAGTTTATGTCCTCTGGAAGACTTGGTATAAGATTGGCATTATTCCTTAAGTATTCGGTGACATTCACCAGTGAAGCCACTTGTGCAGCTCTGAAGCTTTTTTTTGTGGGAAGGTTTCCATTATGAATTTAAGTTCTGTAACAGATAAATTTTTTATGTCCTCCTGTGTCAGTTTTATTAGATTGTGTTTTCTTAAGGATTTGTTAATTTCAAGTATATTTTCAAATCTATCGGCATATAGTTGTTCGTAAAATTCTCTTTTTAATTTTAAATTTTGATAGGATCTTGTAATGATGTCCTTTGTCATTACTGATGCCAGATATTGGTTATTAATGCTCATTCTCTCTTTTTCTCCTGATGAGTTTTGCCAAGAGATTGTCAATATTATTAGTCTTCAGAGAATAAGCTTTTGGCTTTATCAACTCTGTTGTTGTTTCCTTTTTCATTAATTTGTTTTTTTATTTCCTTTCTCCTACTTCTTTTGGCTTTATTTTACTGCCTTTTTTCCAGCTTTTTGAGATGGAAGCTTAGGCTACTGAGGTTCAGACTTTTTCCTTTCTTTGTAAAAAAAAATTGTTTTCAAGAACCAGGATCTAAAAGCAAGAGTATTTTTCTTCTAATATATGCAATCAGGGCTGTAATTTTCCCACTGTGCACAGTTTTCGCTGAAACGCATAAGTTTTGATACGTACTATTTTCATTATCATTCAGTTAAATGTTTTCTATTTTTCATTTTTTTTTAAACTTTATTCTTATCTTTTAGAAGCAGGGTCTTGCTTTGTTGCCCAGACGGGATTACAGTGGTGCAATCATAGCTCACTGCAGCCTCAGTTGAACCCTTGAGCTCAAGTAATCCTTCCATCTCAGTTTTCCAAAGTGCTGGAATTAAAGGTGTGCACCACCATACCCAGCTGATTTTTAAAAATTATTAATTTTTTTTAAGTGGAGTTGAGGTCTAGCTATGTTGCCCAGGCTGGTCTCAAACTCCTGGCCTCAAGCACTCCTGCTTCAGCTTCCTGAAGTGCTGGGATTATAGCCGTGAGCCGCCAAGCCTGGCTAATTTTAAATGTTATTTATTCTTTAATCAAAGGGTTGTTTAAAAATATATTTCTTTACCATGAAATATGGAGACTTTTCTAGTAATATTTTTTGGAATTTCTATTGGAATAACCCTGGATTTGAGAAGAGTTCTGAGCTCAGTGTAAGGTGTGCCATATTTGATTGGATGAGGTAGGGGAGTGGAGGTACAAGTGGTGAGTATGTGCCATCCCTGTTCTAAGCCCAGGGCCACCTCTCCAGGACATATCCTTAGCTGCTCATCACACAGTGAGCTCTCCTTTCTTTGAGGCCTTGTAAGTATTGACACCACCACTGAACTTGGAGGAAGGTGACAGATCCAGGACATATCCTTAGCTGCTCATCACACAGTGAGCTCTCCTTTCTTTGAGGCCTTGTAAGTATTGACATCACCACTGAACTTGGAGTAAGGTGAATCCACAGATCAGTACTCTGAGGAGGAAATGGCAGGTGCTACATCTCAGCCAAGATGTTTAATAGTTTGAGTTCATGGGACATGTCTCCTAGGGATTCCTGTACAAGCGAAGATTTTGAGCAGGTCTGGAGCTCTTGTCTTATAGCCATCTGTCCCTGGTCTAGGGACATTATTACCCATCTTCAGAGCTGAGGAATCATGGATACAGAGACTTCTTCATTGTCTGAAAATATATTAGTTCTTTCTCTACAAAAACTTGAAGACAAAGACCATCCTTTGTTTTCCTCTGTGACCTCTCTAGGTCTTAGCATTAACTTAGGTTCTTAATAACTACTATTGAATTGACCTGACACTTATTTTGGTGGACACAGTGTGAGAAGACATTGTCCCAGAGTATGCAGGTGAGTCCATCACACACAAACATCTGAAGCCAGAAGCTAGTGTAAAACTAGTACCTCCATGTCAAGACTCAATGACAATAGTCATGCTTTAGACTTGCTTTCATGGGAGGAGAAGAGAAGATAACATTTAATCAACAATTATTGTGGTGGCAGGAATTTAGCAAAATCTTTTATATACTATATATGATCTCTTATCATTTACCTCCCAAAACACTTTTGAGGTATTATGACCACCATTTTATAAGAAAATTACTTGAGGCTCAAAAAAGTTTAGTTGTTTGCTTAAGGTTAACAGCTGACAAGTGGCAAGCTGGGATTTGGCCCCAGGTCAACCCATGGTCTAAACTTCATAGCTTTTTTATTATACCATTCTGCCTCAGGTTGTCCATCCATCCAATTATTCATTTACTTACCCATCCACGACCTCATTCACCCATCCACCCACCCATCCATCCATTTATCATCTCTCCACTCATCCATCCATCCATCCATTCATCCATCCATTCTTCCATGAACCATCTATCCATCTGTTTATTCATCCATCCATCTATTCATTTTTCCATTCAATAAATATTTATGGAGCACCCACTATGTACTTGGTAGACAAGGTCCATACCCTCATGGGAAATACAGACTATAAACAAAGGAAATAAGCTGAATATCACCGAGAGGGTTGATGCCAGTCAGGCTCAGAAGAAGGCAGCACTGAATGGTACACCAACAGTAAAGAGACCTGGGTTTTAGTTCCAGCTCTGCACTGACTCATTGGCTGACCTTGTGCAAAGCCCCTCACCTATTTGAGCTTCTGTTTCTCACTGGTAAAACAGAACTTTGGACTAGAAATATAATTCTGAAAGTCTCTTGTAGCTCCCAAATCCTATAAATCTGTGTACTGGAGGAGTTCTGCTTTTTCTCTCATTTCTTCATAAATAAGATCATATGAAATTCCCACAAAAACAGGTGCCCCAAGAGCCACAGAAGCAATTCCTGGTGTTTGAAATTCAAAGACTTTGTCATTTTGAGTCTAAAGACAATTTGCCTGGATTCTGACCTATTTTCATTTGCCTTAGTGTTTTTAAGTTTCTCAGTCCCAAACAGGTCTCATATGGTGAGCTCAGAACTACATCCTGGGAGTGAGGTGATGTTTTTTTAGTTTGCTCTTTTTTAAAATCAAATCAAGCCCTGCAGTGGAAGTAGAGTCTGTGTTTGCACCATTCATGCACTCAGAAAATGTTGTTCCTATCATAGAGGGGATAAAAGCAAACTTCATCCTGCGAGGTCTGTATTACCACATGTTTTCAATCCCAGAGACTCTTAAAAATCTACCAGTACCTTCTAACTTGGACATAAGATTTACCACTGTTGACCATCCATTTTCTTGTTAAAAGAAAACACTTCAAATTGCAGAAATAATGCATCCCCAATGTTGAAAATACAGCAAAGAATAAATAAGAAAAACAACCACCCATGATCCCACCTCCCGCAGATAAACACTAGTAACATTTTATCGTATTTCCTTCCAGTCTTTTTATGCTTTTCAGAGTAGTTGAAATCATACTTTATAACCTTTTTCTATCTTGCTCTTTTACTTAATGTTATATCATTAAGCATTTTTCCATGTCGTTAAGAACACTTCATAAGCGTCATTTATAATGGCGGCACAATATTCCATCTTGTGGAGGCAGTTCAATTTACTTAGCCATTCCCTGAAATCCAACACTTAAGTATTTTTTAACCATCATATTTTACTATTATGAATGACACTGTGATGAACACATTTTCTGCATAGATCTTTGTCCACATGTCAGATTATTTTTCTAGGAGAGATACTCAGATCTGAAATTTACTAGCCAATTTGCTTTCCAGAAATATTGTACCCACATGTACTCCCTTTGGCTGTCTCTGAGGGTACTCAGTACTCCACTTCTTTTCACCAGCATGGACAATTGTCATTAAAAAAATCTTTGCTAATTTTGCAGGTGAAAGAACATTCATTCTTGTTTCAAACTGCATTTCCTTCATTGTAGTTTGGTCGAATAAATACTATAATGTTTATTAGCTATTCTTTTAACCTATTTTAATTTTAATTTTTTTTTTCTTTTTCTTGAGACAGAGTCTCACTCTGTCACCCAGGCTGGAGTGCAGTGATGCGATCTCAGTTCATTTCAACTTCTGTCTCCCGGGTTCAAGCAATTCTTCTATCTCAGCCTTCCGAGTACAGGCGTGCTCCACCATGCCTGGCTAATTTTTTGGTACTTTTTTTTTTTTTTTTCAGTAGAGATGGGATTTCACCTTGTTGGCCAGGCTGGTCTTGAACCCATGACCTCAGGCGATCCACCCACCTCAGCCTCCCAAAGTGCTGAGATTACAGGTGTGAGCCACAACTCCTGGCTACTCATTGCCTCTTTTTTAAAGGGCCTATTTGTGTTTGATCTTCCCTTTCTTTCTAGGTGCTGTCTTCTCTCCAGATTTTTGTTTACAGACATGAATTTGAACAACAAACAAGAAGAACTCAAGAGCAAACATGCCTTTAGATTTAATCACAGTGTGCTCTGATGCTCCTTGTAGAAAGATGTTTTGTTCATCTATTGCTGTTTAGTACGTTGCTCCATGACTTAGTGGCTTGAAGCAACCATTTTATTTTGATCATGATTTTCGGGTCAGGAATTTGGAAAAGTCTCGACTGGGCAGTTAATTGCTGACCAGTGAGGCTTCTGCTGGGACAGGAGGGCCTGGAGAATCCACCTGCATGGTGTCTCCTTCCCTCACATGTCTGGTGCCCTGGTTGGGAGAGCGGCTGCAAGGCTGGGCTTGCGTAGTTTATTGTCCAGAGCACTTACATGTGTCTTCTCCAACATGGTGGCCTTGGGGAAGTTGAACTTCTTTCAAGGACATTCAGAATTCCCAGAGAGAGTGGTCCCAAATACAAGAAGTAGGAGCTTCTGGTTTCTTAAATCCTGGGACTAGAAACTGGCACAATATTGTTGCTGCTGTGTTCTGTTGGTCCAAGCAGCCACAAAGCATGCACAGATTCAAAGAGACGGCACATACAGCTCACCTCTTGACTAGAAGGTGGTGTCAAAGAATTAGCAGACATCTGTAATCTGCCACAAAAGAGTACCTCTATGATTCAGTATTAAATTAGCATGAATTAAGAGAGTGGAAGAATGCAGGGAGTAAATGAATGAACACTGAGAATTTATACAATTTGCAGAAAGTCACAGAAGATCACTAGGAGAGTCAAACTCAAACTTAAGTATATCATTGCTCAGGTTTAGTTCCAGAAACATTCCTTCCTTCAGGGAAGGGACTTGTCTTGGCAATGTTTGTGGAAACTGGCTCTGTGTGGAATGACATAAAAGTTCCAGAATGAAACCATATAGCAATTATCACTCTCCATTTACATGCCCTGAAATAACTGTGTTCTCAGAGGGCAAGCGGGAGGGAAGTGAACTGAAATATCCAGGTCTCAGAGTCAACAACATTGGGTGGTAGATTATACATGCTAATATGCAAAATTTTCAAATCCTTGTCTCTCTTTCCTAGACAAGTGACCTGGAGTTATTACCAGAGCTTATAATGTTAAGCATTAGAGGCTGAGATTATGTGGCATAGCAGACTGCTCATCTCCTGAAAATTTAGGCGTTTTCCCAACAGTGATGTTGGCCCAGTAAATTCCTGGATGAGGATTGTCTTGGATTTGGTAATATGACAGAAGGATTCCTTTTCTCCATTTCAGTGACTTATTCTACACAAACAAAGGCCATAATACAACCCTAAAACCTCCCATTAATTCCCAGCATAATCAGAATGGAAAACTTCTCATTCACTCATTAATTCATTCATTTATTCATGCTCATCCTCTCAGTCAACAAATATCCATGGAGCACCTCCAATACTGTGTGGAGGTACACAGATGAGCGAGAGAGACGTAACCCTAGTGCTCACGAAAAATTCTTTGCATCACTGGGCCCCAGGAAGAAAGGAGTTTGGGGAAGTAGTCTTATTGAGTACCTATTGTGTACCATGGATGGTGCTAAGTACTTTATGCACTTGATTGTTTTCATCCTCACACTGCAGACTCAGGAGTTAATACTCACCTTTTAGAGGGAAGGAAGCTGAGACTCAGAAAGAGAGGTGATTGCAGAAAGGCACCCAGCTAGCCAGTTTCAGAGCTGGCGTGGAACCCTGATCTTTCTGACTCCAGAACTAACACTACAGGAGTGACAGGAAGAGGACAGCAGTGACTTTCTGACTTTACAGATAACTGTGTTCCATCATTTCCTCAAATCTAGAGCTAAGAAGTGACCCACTTTGGAAAACTTGCATTCATGGGTGTCCTCTGAGTACAATGTACAGTGGGACAAAACATCCTGTTT
The DNA here is from genome assembly GCF_001604975.1 of Cebus imitator. Taxonomy (NCBI): domain Eukaryota; kingdom Metazoa; phylum Chordata; class Mammalia; order Primates; family Cebidae; genus Cebus; species Cebus imitator. The sequence continues at coordinate 436,103 of NW_016107624.1, read as the reverse complement.
TGAGAATCAGGAGGTTTGGGGTCTTATCCCGGTGCTGTGTGACCATGGCAATCTCTTCCTTTCTAAATTTGATACTGGGACTGAGCAGGCAGACTGGGGACAAAGGTGGCATGAGGAAGAGTGGATTCCCATGTTGGACCTTTGGTTTGATTCTGTTAGACCCCGATCTGTGATTGGCATGGGGCAGTAAGGGAGCCTGGATCCAGTCCTTTGGGTTGGGGGAGGTGGCTGACCACTGTTAGGCAGGATGTCAGCATCCCAACCAGGCAGGCCACTTCCCCGGGGTGGGAAACTGGGGCACAAGGAATGGTCAGTGGGCAGTAACATGCTCAGATTGGAATATGAATTAATCCATCCAATAAATAGCTACTTAGTGGTAACTCTACGTGGTCTATATTTGCCTGGGAGCAAAAAGATGGAGCCACTGCCCTCATGATGCTTGCAGTAGAGGAGGAAACATGAATCTAACAATGACACTAAGAAATCAGCCTGACAAACTGCAACTTGAAGGAAAACCACAGGGGAAATGAGACAGTTGAATGGAATTAGGGCGATCTCTAGTCTGGGAACTGGCGGGGGCCTCAGATCAGGTTCAGGTTTAGGACCTAAAGTTTTTACCTCCTCTCCCTCCAACTCTTGTCGGCTTCATCCTGTTTCCTCCTGTGTCTTGAACATGCCTCATGTTTCCCCATGAGATCTCTGAGTATAGCTTTTCCTTGTGTCTTCTCTTCACTCTCTCAGTCCTTTCAATGTTTACATGATATTTATCTCCATTGTTATCTCAAATGTTTTCTTCATCTCCATTTTGATTTCTTTCTGAATATCCTGTCTGGATGTTAGCACTATGATCTATCTTATGTAGCTTTTCTTTTACTTAATTAGTTTATTCGTTAACTAATTCCTCCTTTGGAGGAATTTCCTTGATCTGTTTTTCCCATTGACTACTTCATTCTTCAGCCATTCATTCCAACTGTTCTGTTCATTGTGTAATGATTCCATTTCCCATACGCAATATTTCTCTTGGGTATTTTTGTTTTTCCTCCTTCATATTGCTACGATCTTCCTTTATCTTCTTTCGTATGTTGATTAGGTTAATTTAAAATTCTTGTTGACTCTGCTCTAATATTTCTTCTTCTGATGGAATTTCTATTCCAGCATGCTGCTGTTGATGTTTTGCTGTTGTTTTCTTTTGCCTTAGCTGTACTGCTTAAATGTCTCGTCATGTTTTCCTATAAACTTATCTTTCCCCCAAGGTTGTGGGCTACTATCAGGCAATGTGTATGCAGGGAGGTCAGCTTGAGAAAGTGGACAAGTCGTGGTATCGTAAAATCATAGCCAGTTACTCCTCACTTCACTAAACAGGTCCTCAGGTTGGGGTTGGGTGTACCTATTGCCCCAGTAAAAAGCAGCATTTCAGCGAGCTCCTTCTTAGACTGCTTGAGAGTATGGAGGGGAAATCTTGAGAGTGTGAAGGGGAAGAAATGGGGAAAGGGCTGCCAAAAGTTAGTCAGTCCCACCTGTTTTATTAGCTTTTCTCAAGTGCAGAGCTCCTGTACCTCTATGATTTTATTCCTGAGGTTTCCTAGGCCACAGCTGTGACTCCTGCAGGTATAGGAGAGGCACCGTTTGTTCCAAGACAGTGGTAGCTGAGAAGGAAATATAGGACTTCACCTGTTCCTCACCTCCTTTGCCTGCTCACAGTCTAGCTGGGTTGACTCCTTACTCCGGTCAAAGACACTCCTTCATGCCTGTTCAAAAAAGACCCCTCCCCAAGGGGTTTCTCACCATTCTCTTGTTTCCTAGTGTCTCCCCTGGCCAGCTCCTCAGTGGTGACCTTGGGAGAGGGAGCCAGAGGGTGCTGGCGCAGCATTTAATCTGTCATCCTTTCCACACAGCCTCATCTCCGTCTATCCCAAACCTCTTGCAGTTTTCTAAACACTTGTCCTTTCCCACTCTTCCGCTCTTGCCCACGCTCTTTCTACTGCCTCTCCAAATGTCCTTTCCAGGCTCTTCCTTGCAATACCTACTCATACTTTGCAGCCCTGCTTAAATCACCCACCCCTCCCATCGAGTCTCCACTGACTTTCTTGATAATAACTGTAAAAATGGACGTTCCTGAGCTCTCGATCTTGACCAGGCCCTATGCTAAACACTTTCCATTTATTTCCCATTTAATTTTCATCAGAACCCTAGCAGAGAGAGGTTGAGTGACTTGCAGAAGTCTACCCAATACGTCAGTGGTGGCATAGAGATTCAAAAGGCGTTGGACGCCAGAACTCATGTGCCTAAGCACTCTACCTGTTGCTTCCTTTTCACATGTCATTTCCATCTCTTGGTCCTAGCATTTACTTCTCTGGGTCATGGTTGTTTCCTTCACTGTCTCTCCTGTTCAGCCAGGACTGAGTTCTCTCTCTCTCTCTCTCTCTCTCTCTCTCTCTCTTTCTCTCTCTCTCGGCTAGCATAGATTCTGGCTTGAAGATGAAGGAATGGATGGAGTAGTCTGCATGTTCCACTCACCCCAGATGCCTTTTGAGGATCGGCACTGAGCAGAGGGCTTTACACATAGTAGGAACCAACCAACCAGCCAAGCTACCAACCCACCCACCAACTAACCAACTCACCAACCAACCAATCAATCAACCCACCCACCCACCAACCAATCAGCCAATCAACCAACCAACCCACCAACCCACCCATCAACCAGCTACGTAACCCATTCCAGGAGAGAGCTGGGCAAGATGTCATATTGCCATAGTTTACTTAATTCACTTGAGAATTAGTTAATTCAACAAACATTTTTGAGCGCCTTCTATGAGCAGTGTCTTTTTGACTCAGTCTTACAGATTTCTGCCAGAGAGTTTTTCTTCTATTCTGTGATACTACTTCCCCAGGGGCAAACAGGAAACAAGTATGAGGTGCTCGACAGGTGATGATTTAGAACCTGGCAATGTAGCTGTGAGAATGTAGATCTTTGATTCAGAAACAAAGGAAACAAGAACTCCAGATTCTCCAAGTTCATGAACAAAGGATAAACTATTCATGAGCAAATAGGAAAACTAAGTAAGCATAATACAAAATTAATAAGACATACCTTTTAGAACAAAGAAAAGGAATTAATAATAAACTGTTATTTACTACTGAGAATTCAACCCTCCTAAAACGCTGTTTGGTGATCACATAATGTTAGTTTATATTATTGCTTAAGAGGTGGCTGTGGTTGCTAAAATCAGATTCTCTTCAGTTTGTGCTACCTTTATTTCTACTGATGTATTTTGAGATCCTCCTGGCTTAAGATAGAGGTATAGTTCTTAAATAAAAAATGGCCTGTCTCTGCTAGGGATAAACTTTTTCTTTGCCTCAAGTCTTCTTTACTTTCAGAGCCATGTTAATACTACTTTAAACTGACTTACTACTCTTTTTTTTTTTTTTTTTCAGACAGGGTATGACACTGTCACCTAAGCTGGAGTGCAGTGGCACCATCATGGTTCACTGCTACCTTTGCCTCCTGCACTCAAGTGATCTTCCCACCTCAGCATCCTGAGTAGCTGGGGCTACACTCCTATGCCACCACACTTGCTAATTATTGAATTTTTTTGTAGAGACAAGATTTTGCCATGTTGCCGAAGCTAACCTTGAACTCCTGAGGTCAAGTGATCTGCCCAGCTTGGCCTCCCACAGTGCTGGGATTACAGGTGTGAGCTATTGCACCTGGCCCTGACCTACTGCTCTGGATGGATAAGCCCTTGTAGAAAGCAATGATGGATGCTGTTGGTCACATATCCAATTCTTTTCCTTTTGATTGAATATTGATTTTAATGTGCCTGGCACCACGGAATAAATCAGGATTTATTTACCAAGATAGTCATGATGATACTGTTCTTCTTAGTAAAGGTCATGTAAATGAGATGTAAGGAAAAGTCGGCTGGGGAGTCCCAGAAAGTTTGTCCTTTCTTAAGAGAGTGAGATAAAGAAGGAGAAAGTCCTTTCCCTAATCCTTCCCTCCTTTCCAGTGGTGACCACTGTCCTGTGAGGAATGTGAGCTACTTTAGCCCAAAACCCCAACAAAAAGGCGAGGAGAACCTGGAAGGGGCTGACCCAGTGCTGTGACAATATCAATTTTTGGAATGAATAAATTCTGGCCCTAATTCCAGGATTCTTCTCATGTGAGATGATTGTATATCTTTACTGCTCAAGGAATTGTTTTTTGGTTTATTCTGTTACTTGCAGCTTAATGCATGCCAACCCAGTACAACTGGTACAGGGGCCATGCCCTGATTTCTCCTGTACACATATGTGCCCTGCAATACAGTACTCACACACACACACACAGCATTCTTCCTTTTAACCCTCTGCAATGTCTTGTTAGTACTAAAGGCGCTGTTGTCTCCTTTTACCAGAGTGAGAAACAGGTTCAGTGAGTGATTTCTTTTATGGCAAATGATTGTGGTGCCACGCCTCCTGGGTTTTAGTTGCTGTAGTTCTCCAAGTAATGTTGGAAATAGAATTCAAATTAGTGCTTCCACACAACACATGACACTTTCCTCTTTGCAGATCTTAGCATTGGCAGAAGTCTTAGGCATTGTGTTGGTTAATTTTATGCGTCAACTTGACTAGACCATGGGATGCCCAGATAGGTGGTCAAATATTAGTTCGAGTGTTTCCATGACTGTGTTTTTGGATGAGCTAAACATTTAAATCAATAGACTGAGTAAAGCAGATTGTACTCCTCAATGTGGGTGGGCCTCCTCCAATCAGTTGAATTAGTTAGGACAAAAGGCTGACCTCGCCCACCTCCCCCTCAAATTAAAAGAAATCACTCCTGCCTGACTGCCTTTGAGCTGAGACATCAGTTTTTTATTTTTTTCTTGCCTTCAGACTCAAACTGAAACATCGGCAATTTCCCAGTCTCATGCGTCCCGGCCTTCAGACTGGAACTACACAATTGGCTCTTCTGGGTCTCCAGCCAACTGCAGATCTTGGGACTTGTCAGCCTCTATAATTGCATGAGCCAATTCCTTATAATAAATCTGTTTCTATACATACCCACATCCCATTGGTTCTGTTTTCCCGAAGAACCTGACTAATACAGGAATCATCCAACTTTGAAGCCAGCAGGGTTTCCTTCTCGATGCAGGAAGGGAACAGAACTGTCAGGTTCTCTGTGGCCACTCTGTGCCAGGCACAGACACGGTATCTCATCTAATCTAACAACCCCAAGAGGCTGGTCCTGCTGCTGCCTCTTATCAGTGGAGGGACTGACACTCAGAAGCAGAGCAGCTTGCCCAAGGCTACACAGATGGCAAAGGCAGACCTGGGATTTGTGGGGTTTCTGTTATATTGAACTGTCTGGGTGATGCTGGAGAAATTTGTGGGAGAACAAATTTTTTGTTTGTTTTCCCATCAGTCCTTAAGAGAACTGTCTGCTTTCTTGTTTGGTCCTGAGACCTAAATCACCCTTCTAGCTCAGGGTCCCCCTGCCTACTTCCAGGGTGCTTGTCATTTGCTTGAAAAGCTGAGTAATTTACAAAGACAATTCCTTGGCAGAGTCAGATGACATTTTCAGCATTTCCAGCCAAATGCAGACGATTCATTTTTGGTCTCATGTGAGAATTTTCTCCTGCCCCTACAACCTTTATTATTTTTTCTCTTCTTTTCTTTTTTTGGTTTTAGCCTCAGCCTCCCCCGCCTTATTCCTTCCACCCATGAAAGCAATTTTAACTTCATGAAACTAATTAAAGTTTTATGTGCCTATGTTCCTTCACTGGACTGATTGTAGATTCCTTAGATTGAAATGGAACCAGGCCAA
>NW_016107624.1:346378-430152 GCF_001604975.1 Cebus imitator | reverse complement strand
TGTGAGGTTGTGTGCACATTGGTGTAGTGACTCAGGATGTCGGCCAACTCTTGGTTTGGGAATCATAGGACTTTGATGGAAGCCAAGCTCCTCAGGACTAAGACGGTGTGATGGAAATTTAGGCATATGCCTGACTGAGAAAATGCAGAGAAAATGTTTGTTGAATAAGTAAATGGACACAGAGTGAAGGGGGAATTATCACTAGTCATACTTTTAAAAATACTATTAGCATTTGGGAGACCAGGGCAGGCAGATCATGAGATCAGGAGATTGGGACTATCCTGGCTAACACAGTGAAACACCATCTCTACTAAAAATACAAAAAATTAGCTGGGCGTGGTGGCATATGCCTGTAGTCTCAGCTACTTGGGAGGCTGAGGCAGGAGAATCTCTTGAACTCGTGAGGCGGAGGTTGCAGTAAGCTGAGATTGTGCCACTGCCCTCCAGCCTGGGCAAGAGAGTGAGATTCCATCTAAACAAAAAAGAAAAAACCATTGACAAAAATACTTATGAGTACTTCTCATGTGCCACACACTTTACAGATATTATCTCACTTAATATCTCCTAGGCACCTTAACAATAAGTGCTATTACTTTATTATTCCAGATAGAGAAATCGAGATACAGAAGGTTTAAGAGCTTACCTGCACACACTCAACAAATAATTGAAGTCACTGGGGTCCTAAACAGAGTATTAGACCTCAATGCACTCTCTGAATGCTGAGTATGTTGTGTTGTTTGTTCACCATTGTGCACTTCCTTCCCTTGCTTTTTCCTGTAGGTGGTGTGTCCTTCCCCACCCCCTACAACTTTGCACATTGAGCAGGGGCTTTAAAGACTCATGTAGTTTGGCTGCGTTTCCCATGAGTTCCTTTTCTCTGCCATGAGAATAGCACATCCCTGGCAAGTGCTGCTCCTTCATTCTGGGTCCCAGGATGAAAAAACACATGCAGCAAAATTAAGCTGAGCTGAGCAGACAGACACATAGAACTGACCCACAGTCAGCAAGCAACTTCTCAGTAATGTGAACAAGACAGTTGTTTGTACTATAAGGCATTGATGTTTTTTTTTTCTTTTTTTTTTCCTGAGACCGAGTTGCTCTCTGTCACCCAGGCTGGAGTGTACAGTAGTGGCATGATCTTGGCTCATTGCAACCTCCACCCCCTAGGTTCAAATGATTGTCCTGCCTCAGCTTCCAGAGTGCTGGGATTACAGGCGCCCACCACCACACCTAGCTAATTTTTGTGTTTTTAGTGGAGACAGGGTTTTACCATGTTGGCCAGGCTGGTCTCGAACTTCTGACCTCAAGTGATCCCCCTGTCTCGGCCTCCCAAAGTGCTGGGATTACAGACAAGAGCCACTGCGCCCAGGTGACATTGAGATTTTGAAAATGCTTGTTATTGCCTCAGAAGCTAACTAATACAGCCTTCCCATCACGGAGACTATTTTGCATTGCCTCCTAGAGGAAACAATGTAAATTCGGATTGGAAGTTGTTTTATTAGGCTGAGAAATGGGGAAAGTACATTATAGGAGGCAGAAGCTGAGAGATCAAAGGCACAGAGGGGGGAAGATGCATTGTAATATAGGGGAGTCAATCAGAAAACAGCTTTATTGAAGCCCATAGTAGGGAACGAAGGAAGACAGAAAATTAAGAGGTCACTGAACAACTTTCTAGGGGTAATAGACATTCTTTTGAAGGTTCTAGACAGGGAGCCACTGACAGTTTGTGAACAAGGAACACAGTGCTCTCAGGAACCTCCTCATGGTTTCTTTCCACATATGGAAAGACATCGCTGGTCACGTATGTCCTCTTATAATTCCTCGCTTATCCTGTAAACCTGTTACTCTAGCTATAGCATTTGCCAGCAGCCAGAAAGTTGATTTCTTTCTTCCTTTATCTGGTGTCTATCAGGATGAGTGACTCAGTTCTGTTCAGGGAGGAAAAATGAAGCTGCCTTAGGAATAATAATAGTGATTTGCTTAAAAAAATCCAAATTCTATGTATATGTGCTGAGCAGGGCCAGGTCTAAGGTAGAGGAGAGAGAAGGGCCCAACATACCTCTGCAGCTGCTATATGCCAGCAGGGCTGGATTCACATGGATGTGACCTGTAGACTTACACAGAGCCCTGCACTGAGAGGGGCCCCGGAGTTGGATGCAATGCTCCTCCGTCCGTCCCTCCCTCCCTTCTTCCTTCCTTCCTTCCTTCCTTCCTTCCTTCCTTCCTTCCTTCCTTCTCTCCCCCTCTCTCTCCCTCTCTCTTTCTCTCTTTCTTTTCATTCCCTCCCTTCCCCCCACCCCACCCCTCAGTCTTGTTGCCCAGGCTGGAGTACAATTGCACAATCTCTGCTCACTGCAACCTCTGCCTCCCCAGTTCAAGCGATTCTCCTGTCTCAGCACCCTCAAGTAGCTGGGATTACAGGCACCTGCCACCATGCCCAGCAATTTTTTTTTTTTTGTATTTTTAGTAGAGATAGGGTTTCACCATGTTGGCCAGGCTGGTCTTGAACTCCTGACCTCAGGTGATCTGCCCGCCTTGGCTTCCAAAAGTGCTGGGATTATAGGCGTGAGCCACCCTGCCTGGCCAATAGTCTCAATAAATTTTAAACAAGAGACCCTGTATTTTCATGTTGCATTTGGTCTTACAAATTAGATAGCCAGTCTTGTAGTGCTAAGCGTTATAGCACGAGGCACTTTATAGACCTTATTTCATTTACTTTTCCTGAAAACCCAGTGAGGAAGGAATGATCATTCTAGCCTTATTGCTCTGGAAAGTGAAGCGGAGAGCAGTTAAGTGACTTGTCCAAAGCCACACAGCTGGCATGTGGTGGAGCTGGGATTTGAACCCTGATTATGTTGTCTTCAAAGCCAGTGTTCATCTGACATGTTCAGAGAACATTTTTGTTTTAAAGCACCTTTCTTTCCATCATTTCAGCTTCAGCTTCACAACAGTCCCGTGAGGTCAAAGTCATCATTCTCTTTGACATTGTCAGCTGAATCCCATAGAAAAGTGACTGTCCCATAGCAAGTCAGCACTACAGTGAGACTAGAATCAAGGTTTTTCAGGCCAGGGCTCCCAGAAAGCTGGATCAGCAAGGCCTGTGTCTTGAAGAGTAGGTCCATGGAGGCAGGTGAGATCCAGGGCTATCAAGAGTCTCCCAGTCTCTCTACCTACTCTCTCATCTCTCAGAGTCTCTTTGCATTCAGGGACCATACTCAGAGTTAATTGATGACCTGGATAATGGAAGTTTTATAACACTCAGTTGGAAACCTCTTTTATATATATGGTGGAACTAGAGACTGAGAGAATTGGGTAACTTGCCCAAAATCACACACACACACACAGCCATGGTAGATCTTCTGGGTACCAGGCACTATGCTGGGTGCTGGGGATGCAGAAGTGAACAGGGCAGTCACAGACCTCCCCTCAAGGAGCTCATGTCTCATGACGGAGATGGACAAGGCACACAGATCCCTGACTTCAGGGGCCTTCTACCAGGGAGGCCCTCACTTGGCACAGTCACAAGCTGGCTAAGTGCCCTTCAGTAGAAAAGTCTTGGACACTTCTGGCTGGGAGAGGTCTGAACTGTTCTTTTAGAGCTGATGCTGGCTTTCAAATCAATTTGCATAAGATAGGCCCTATCCTGTTAGAACAGCAAATTAATAGCTCATTTTATAGATTGAGCAATCAACACCTACAGCCCATTAAATTTAACAACAAACTCGGCTGATGATCAGGCTTCATCTTGGTCCCACCGTCAAGTCATATGCTTCCTTTTCCTTCCTCCTGACCTTTTTATTTCCTTTCATCTCCCTTCTCGTGAACCCTCCTCCTGGATCCTTATTTTCTCATTAGCAAACATGATGTTAATTTAAGTCCCCAGTATCTTTTCCATGCTGGGGCTAGAAGGTCTTCCTACTCCCCCAAGTGGGTTCTGTCATCAGCAAAGTGCCCCAAACTCCAGACATCAGCACACAAGCTCATTTTGGGGCCCTTGGCTCGGCCATGGGAATGAGCAATCAATATTTTATAAAGGCGTTAAGGTGGTGATAAAAGATGCATGAAGTGGTGTGCAGGGAGGAGCTCGCTGACAAAGGAGTGGGTGACATTATAGCTAACCTTGGTGGCTATGACTTATGTGGATGGAATTTGCTAAGGAAGTCTCCTCTCTAATCTTCCCAAGAAGATGGGAGGAAGATTTTTCATAAGGATGTTGTTAGATTTCTTAGATCCTCCAACTTAACCTTCCTTAAAAGACTTCTAATTGCTTTAGACTCATGGGTTGTATGAATAAGGGGGTGAGGGCCCCAGATGATATGGTTAACTAGAACTCCATTAGCTGTGGCTTTCCATGAATTTTGCATGCCCCTGTAGGTGGGAGCATTTTGCATTACAATTGCGCCTCACTGGCAGGGTCTGAGGGAGCCTGGAGATTCTGGATAAGTAAGTTGGTGTATAATAGCTTGGACTGTTGGTCCCAATCACTCCACTGGAATAAGATAGAAGATTCTCACCTTTTACCACTGCTTTGCTCTTTGCAGAGTATGTGTTGGGCTTGTCCATGTGTCTTGCTTTGGCCAATGGAATGAGAGTGTGTAAGACTTAAGCAGGGGCCTTCAATACACTTGTGCAATTTGGTTTGGCCTCTTGGCCCTCTGCCATTTGCTGTGAGAAGAATGTGCCTCTAGTCCAAGGGGGTTGAGAGACATGTGGAGTGGCCCTGAGGCAAACCTATAGTCTGCAGCCAAGCCCAGCCAAGCCCAGCCAAGCTCAGCCAAGCTCAGCCAATGTGCAGGCTGAAGCAAAGCTGCCCTGCCAAGTCCAGCCGAGTCCATCCTTGATCTGCCAAGCCACAGTGACCTGCAGATCCATGAGCATGAGAAAAAATGCCTGATGTTGTAAAGCCACCGAGTTTTGGGGAGATTTGTTATACGGCATTAACTTCCTCATACATGGTACAAAGGGCATATTGCCTGAAGTTTATTTCCTGCTTGGTTCTTCAAGGCCTTTTTCTGCCACTGGAAAGTAGATCTCTGAGAATCGTTCACCAGCTGAGCCCTGAACTTCCTGCCCTGCCCTGATCTGTTCTTGGGCTTCCTTGCATCCCATTCTCAGGTTGCTCATCTTGTGACCTGTTTTCTAACTTACAGTTTCACTTTTCTTCTTAGAAAAGGCTTCTGACTGCGATCTCCACTTCCCTCTTCACCTCTGAGTAGGCTACACAGCCTTCCTGGCACACTCATTCATTAGTCAGCTCTTATTTGTTTACACAGGTGTGCAGCAATGAGCACCAACCCTGAGCAAGATCCTGTGCTAGGAATCCACAGAACAGTCATAGACCCATTATCAAGGAGTTCACACTCTAAAGGAAAACATAATTGTTCCTCCCTCCCTGTTTCCTTCCACATTAAAGTGGCCGCCAAGCTCTGCAGTGTGCATCCATGCCCTCTCAATCCCATTAGAGCACCATCATTTTCAGCCTGAATCATTGCAACAGCTTCCTGACCTCCTCTTCCCTCAATTCTACCCTTTTCCATCAGCCTTCCAATTTGTCCTCCAAACTGGTGACCTCCTCCAAACTGGCCTGATCTTTCTAAATAAAATCTGGCTGTGTCACTGTCCTGCTAAAATCTGTTAATGGCTTCCTTTCACCTGCTGGACGGAGTCCATCTGCTCACTGGCATCAAGACCCTCAACGACTGGGTTCCTGCCAACCTCACCTGACTCACTTCCTCAGCTCATCCTTCCTTGCCATTTGTCCTCTGTACTCTCCACAAGCTGCTCCCCCCATTGACTAGGACCCCTCCGGTCTCTGCATTTTAGTATATGCTCTTCCTTATGCTGGTCATGACCTTCCTCTATTCTCTACCTGTCAAAAACTTCCCCATGCTTTACAATGAGCTCATGTGTCACCTCCACGGGGAAGCCTTCCTAAAGTCCCCTTGGGCAGAGTTCACAAATCCCTCCCCCCTACCCTGATCCCTTCCATGCACCCTGTATATCTTTCTCTACTGCAGTATCTACTGCACAGTGTTATAATTTTTTTTCATTTAGTAAGATTTCGTTTTTCTATTTACCCAATTTGCTTCTAAAGAGAGTGGATTCCAGGCTGTCTGTCATTCTCAGCAAACTGACAGAAGAGCAGAAGATCAAACACAAACACTGCATGTTCTCACTCATAGGCGGGTGTTGAACAATGAGAACACATGGACACAGGGAGGGGAGCACTACACACTGGGGTCAGTTGGGGGGAAATAGGGGAGGGACGGTAGGGAGTGGGGAGCTGGGGAGAGATAGCAAGGGAAGAGATGCCAGAGGTAGGTGATGGGGAGGAAGGCAGCAAATCACACTGCCACGTGTGTACATATGCAACAATCTTGCATGTTCTTCACATGTACCCCAAAACCTAAAATGCAATAAAATAAATAAATGGGGGAAAAAAAAGAGAGTGGATTAACAGACAGGGCTTTGTTCTGCCAAGCACCTTGGTGTATTTGTATGCAAACAACTTCAGGGTGAGAGCCAGAGTTGAGCCACTGTGCATAATGGAGGTAGAGGAGTTTAAAGATCTAGGAGTAGAGTTGGGGGGCGGGACAGGCACTTGGGGTGACTCTTCTCTTCCGGGGATAAGGGAGCCAGTCAAAAGTGTTCTTCCTTCCCTTCATCAGAAGGGCAGCTGAGAAGGCACTTAGGGAGCACAGGGAATGCCTGAGATGGAGGTTTTGGGCTCAGCACTGTAGGAGGTGCACTATGCCTCCCTTATCTGTCATTCAGGAAAGTCTGCATCACTCATGAATGCTTTCAACTATATGGTGAAGTTGACAAAGTTCGAGTTCTGCTTTTGAGTGGATTTAGAGTAAAAACAAAGAGAGTAGTCTCAGACCCAGCTGCAGGGCCAATAGGCCCAGGAAGCTGCACATCTCTGGGAATAAGAAGTCATGGGAAGGGATTTGTGCTCTTGGAAGGAGGATGCCTGTGCCAGGCACCTGCATCTCCTAGGGTCAGGAGGGCCCAGCTGGCATCTTGGTTATGTTCCTTTCTGTGTTTGTCTCCCACATTAGATTAGCTCAAGGGTGGAACTTGTGCAGAATTTATCAGGATTCTTTTCCCTGCAAGGAATAGAAACCCATCTTGAGTTAACTTTAAGTGAAAAAAGAAACGATTGTGTTACATAATTGAAAGGTTCTAGGGATACTTAGTGTCAGATAGGGCTGGATCTAGCTGCTCAAATGATGTCATTAGGATTTAAGGCTTACTTTTCTTTTTCCTTCACACCAGTTTTATTCCCAGGGATTTCTCTGTATTGGGTGGGCCTGGCAGTGCTACGGCTCTCTCATCGCCAGGTAGTGGAAAGAGAGCTGCCTCTCTTAAATCTGGGGATTGGGACTCATTGGACAAATTTGGATTGTCTGTGCCTTCCTGAATGGATTACTGTGACCTGAAGGATTGGCCAGACCTGAGTCATGTCCCATCTTTGATTAAGGGCGTGGAGGAGATTGGAATCAGTTCTACCTGGGTCACCTGTATTATGTGAGTCAGGGAGGGATATTTTCCTAGAGGAACATGAAGGAGCTGATCCAAGAAACAGGAGAAATGTGTGCTGGGGCAGCAAAACCCACAGGTAATCCCATCCTGTGCCCTAGTCATCTCTGTATCATGGTGCTTGATATGGGAGAGAGGTTGACACATTTTACGACATTTGGTTTAGAAGAAAATATCAGAATTTTGTCATACTCTCAAAATCATTCCATCTGCAAGTGTCTCTAATATCACCTGTTATTGAATGTACTGGCCTTTTAGGGTACAAACAAGAAACAGCTTTACTTTTCTCCCTCCACCGCCTTCAAACATGTTCTGTTGGCTCTCCCTTCTTCAGCCCTTTAAGGCATCTCAGGCAGATCTCAGAGGTTTTCAATCACTTTTAAAAATGTTTTTAACTTGACTTTATTTCTTAGAACACTTTTAGAGAAAAATGGAGAAGATACAATAGACAGTTTCCACAGTCCCAGGTTTCTGAGATTATCAACATCCTACCTTAGTATGGTATGTTAATTAAAATTAATGAAGCAATGTTGATACATTATTATTCAATTACTTTTAGGTATTAAACATAGCCCTACTTTAGGGAATTAAAAAGTCCAGGTCCAAATCAAAATGTCAATTTCCCATCTGATTCAGGGGTTCTCTTTGCCCCCAGCTCAGAGCTCACCTGTGGTTTAGGACCTGTAGTTGGGAAGGGGGCTTGTCTTGGAACCTTCTGACTCTCTTTATTAAGTCCTGTGTGGGATGGTAACATCTCTTACAGAATGAGAGGTCCCAGTCACCCTTTGTTCTTGGCTTTGCAGCCTTCGCTGGAATTCCTAGACAATGTTCTTCCTGCCGGATGGTGCTCCTAAAGGGTTGATGGACTAGTGCCAGTCTATAACTGCTCATTACTTGTCTGTGATAAGAAAAGAAATTGGCATGTTTATTCCCAACAGAAATTGGAAGAAAATAACTTTTCTAGCAATTTGATAGATCTGTTGACTCTGATGATAAACATTTGGGGTTAGCAATTTGTATTTTTTTATTTTTGTTTCATTTTTCCTAGCAATTCATTTTTATTGTGTTTTACAAAAGCACTGGTCTGCAATGAGATGGGAGTGAGAGAAAAAAAATAAAACACTAGTCCTTCATCAAAAATAATTTAAGAATCACTGGTCTAGGAAACCTCCGTTTCATAGCAGCCACTGGGAATGGAATAAACAAGGACCTATTATTGGCTGTATCTCAGGAGTTGTACTAGGGTCCTCTACCATTATGATCTCATTTAACTCTCATCATGACTTTGCAAGGGAGAAATTATTATTTCTATTATATGGGTGAGAAAACTGAGACTCTGAGAGGTTAAATAATTTATTTATAGTTACATAGTAAGTGGCTGTAATCAACTTTATTATTCTTGGAACTATTCATCACTATCTCTTTCTTCATCAGATTATAGAATTATATCCTTTATCATGTAACTTGCCTGCTTCCAGTGGGTAGAGTGTGTGTCCCCACCTCATTGATTTTGGGCTTAGCTGTATGATCTGCATTGGCCAATGAAATCTGAGTGGAAGGGCAGTGTATCAGTGCTGAACAGACGCTTTAAGAAGCACCATATATTTCCATCACCTCTCTGAACATCCTGCCCTCTGTCATGGGAATGTCATATACCCAGTGGAGGCTATTATTCCAGCCTCACAGAATGGGTCACAGAATGAGAAGACAGATGGAGTGGACTCAAGTCCACATGCAGCTGGGAACAGAGTTAAAGAACTGTATAGCTGAACTACAGATGCCATGTAACAAGAGTGACTGATTTTTATTACTCTAGGCCTCTGAGATAGTGGGGTTATTTGTTACGCAGCATTGCTTCCAGAGAAGCTGACTGATACAGTGGTAGAGCTGTGATTTTATACCCACCAAGTTGCTCTGAGATAAGTGTCTTCTCGTCCTGTCACATCTGATTTTCATCAATATTATTATTTACCATTTTCATTATACTTCTTTTAACTCGTGTATAGGAAATGCCACCTTGAGCCAAATTCAAGGACCAGCCAGCCAGAATAGGGTTGTCTTGTTCTTTAAGCAAATGTCCTGAAATCTCCCTTAACTTGACACAGTGTCTCAAACAACATCATTCTGGTGTCTTGTAGTCTTTTCTGTTAAGAAGTCCCTATTAAAAGGGAAAGACACTTGGCAGAGAAACAGTGTGAGACTTGTTGAAACTTTTCCTTTTTTCCTTGAGACAGGATCTCACTCTGTCATATAGGCTAGAGTGCAGTGGGCAGTCATGGCTCACTGTAGCCTTGACCTCCCAGGCTTAGGTGATCCTCCTACCTCAGCCTCCCCTGTAGCTGGGATTACAGGCACATGCCACCATACCCAACTAATTTTTTATAGAGCCAGGGTTTCACCATGTTGCCCAGGCTGGTCTCAAACTCCTGGGTTCAAGCAATTCTCCTGCCTCAACCTCCCAAAGTCTTAGGATTTTGGGCATTAGCCACTGCACTCTGCCTGAAACTTGTTACAGTTAAGGGAACAGTGAGGATAACTTGATGGCATATGGGTTAGGTTCTGGGATTAGAAGGGACTCACAGGAGAGGGCGTCTGAAAGGGAAGCAGAAGTCTGCCAATAACAAGTGTCCTAATGTCACAATTTTGCTTAAAACTAGCGATAGATAGCCCTTAATTCTGTCTCTGCTTTGAGGCTTCATAAATGGATTCATTCATTTATTCAGCAAATATTTCCTGAGATCTTGAGTCATGGTCAGACTTATATCTGACCATGTCACTTCCCTGCTTAAAATCCTTCTAGCTCCTCATTGCCAAAATCTCCTGGAATCTGTCCTGGGCTTACCCTTCAGCCTTATCTCCCACCACTCCCCCAGGCCCAATTCAAATGCTGGGTTGGTTAGAAGTTCAGGCTCTGTATGACGGTTCAAATTCTGGTTCTGCCACGCACTGCCCTTGAGACTATGAACAAGTTACGTAACCTCTCTGTGCCTCAATTTATTCACCTATAAAATGGAACACCACATACTAGAGATAAAAGTGTTTAGCATCTTCTACTCCTCAGATCCCAGCCCTACTGGACTACTCACAGTTTCCAGCAGGCATTGCGCTGAATCATCCGCTTGCATTTTCATATTGGCCTCCCTCTTCACCTGGGAATGTCTACTCATCTTTTGAAACCTATTTAATAGACACCTTCTCCAGGAAGCCTTCATTGGGTAACCCTCTCACTGCTTCCACAGCCAGCTGTGTTTACCTTTACCGTAGTCCTTATTGTCTGTCTTTTAAGTTACCTGCCCTTCCAGGGATTGCCATCTTTGCATATCCACAAACTATTACACAGTAGCTGCTTCACGAGTGCCATTTTTTTGAGCTCAGAAGATAAAATGTTACTTGAACAAAGGTAGATTCAATTACAATTTACAAAACTGGCTTATTTGGTAACATATGGTTTTGCTAATAGAAAGCTGTTTTAGAATCTGACTATAATTTGATTCTCTTGTTCAAAGTAGTTTTTAAAAAACTTAACAATGTGTATGTACCCAGTAAAAAAATTTCAACTAAGACATTAGACTATAAAAGGAAAACTAAAATTTCTCTTCTTTTATTCCTCAATTCCTTGTGTTCCATGAGTTATATATGTACAAGAATTTTTTCATCACCTCTTTGGCACACACATGGTGTGCATACGTAAACACAGAGGCTCATGCTATACATAATATCATGCAACTTGCTTTTTCCCATATATTACACCTTCCAGACTTCCAAATCAGCATGCGTGGGGTTCTGCCATTCATTTAAATGACTACATGGTATTTCATTTTATGGGTGTTCTATAATTTGCATCATCAGCATATTAGTCCATTTTCATTCATAAAGACATACCTGAGACTGGGCACTTTACAAAAGAAAGAGCTTTATCAGACTTACAGTTCCATGGGACTGGGGACGCCTCACAATCATGGTGGAAGGTGAAAGGCACATCTCACATAGTGGCAGACAAGAGAAGAGAGCTTGTGCAGGGAAACTCTCTTTTTTAAAACCATCAGATCTCATGAGACTTATTCACTATCAGGAGAACAGCATAGGAAAGACCTGTCCCCATGATTCAATTACCCCCCACCAGCTCCCTCCCATGATACATGGGAATTCAAGATGAGACTTGGGTAGGGACAAAACCAAACCATATCAATTGGTAATCAGTGAATGAATTTTTAGGTTGCTTCCAGGCTTCTGCTATTACAATGCTACAATAATCATATTTATTCATGAATATATGCAAAAAAAATCTGACAGCTAAATTTTAAAAAGCTGAGTTGCTAAGTTAGGAATTATAATCTCTTATAATCATTATTTTTCTTTTTACCTCTGAAGCATTTCAAAAATATTAAAAATAAAGAAGTAAATGCCATCACATATATATTCCCAAAATTATATATAATTAAAAAATATGTAGTCATATACCATGTATATATATATAATTTTGAAATATTAAAAATGAAATAACTGCTATCACATATACTCAACATTATATACATATGTACACACACACACATAATACATTTTGCCATATTTGCTTCAAGTATCTCTTTTAAAGAAGTACAATGTCACAGCAACATGTCAGGCTCACCTTGGTCCTTTTTCCCAGTCTATTGCTGGAAGCATCCACTCTCCTAATGTGTATCCTTTCCATACATGTTTTCATATATATATTCAAACTTTTATTACATATGTATGTTTCCTTGAACAACATATAGTATTGTGTTAGGTCTAATTTTTTGAAATAAATACTACTAAAATAGATTATTTTGCAACTGTTTCCCCTTAACATTTTGTTGTTGAGTTTATCTATGTTGATGTGTGAAGATCAGCTACTTTAACTTCTACATTGCATTTCATTGTACTAACAAATCTTTGTTTATTTAGCCTGCTATTGAAGTTGGGTTATTCTGCTATATAAACAGTGTTGTAATAAACCTCTTTGTACATATCTCTGTGTATGTGGGTGTATATATATATAATATATGTTGTATTAAATATGTTTCTAAGGTAGAAAACTAGAAACAGAGTTGCTGTCTCTGTGTATGTGTGTGTATATATTATATATACAGTTTTCTACTTTAGAAATACATTAATATAATATATATAGAAACATATACCATATATATGTTTCAAAGGAAGAAAACTAGAGGCAGAGTTGATGAGAGTAGAATTTGCACATCTGCAGCTTACTAGATACTGCCAAATTTCTCTCCCTAGTGCTTGTAAAAATTTATATTCTCAACAGCAGTGAATGAATGAACACCCGTTTCCTTAGGTCTTTGCTAATACTTCATGTTATCAGATTTGTAAAAACAAATCGGCAAGCTTGGTGTGAAATAATACCTCACTGTTTCAATTTGATTTTCTCTCTGTGTGTTTATTGGTAATTTCTGTTTTCTCATTCCTGAATTCCCTGTTACTATACTTTGCCCACTTTTCTATTGAAATTTTCTTTTCTCATTGACTTTTTTTAGTTGAAAAATTTTTAGCTGATTTTTTTTAGTTGAAAATTTTCTTGGCATAATTCATATGAAATTATAAGAAATAACACAGAAAGATCTTCAGAACACATTGTCCAGTTTCCCACAATGGCAGCATTTTGTTAGATAATGGTGTAAGATCACAACCAGGCTATATCAACATTGATATAATCCATCTTATTCTGATTTATATATTTATATAATATAAATGTAATAAATATGATATAATAAATCTTAATCAGATTTCTGCAGTTTAACTGGTACGTGTGTGTGTGTGTGTGTGTGTGTGTTTGCACATGCTTTTTGGTGGGTAGACATTCAATTATGGATTCAGTTTCTGCAGTTTCTGTAATGGTTATAAATCTCTTTAGCTTCTAAATTTCTTTTTAAGTCAACTTTGATAAGTCATGTTTCTAGAAAATTAACAATTTTGGTTATTGTCATTACCATCTGAGCCCTCCCCATGTAGTTCCTCTCAGCCCGAGGCTCTGCAATTCCTAAATTACAGAGTCCCTGGGATCCACATATCCCAGCACAGCTACCCTCATCCATGCTAGTGTGAGTCACCCTTTAGCACAGAGTGCTCTGAATGCATCAGAATCAGACAGGTCTTATTCCAAATTGCTTCCTCCATTTGGGTCTTTAATTCATTTAAAGTGGATTTGTGTGTGTGGTGTGAGGGACCAGTTTCATTCTTTTGCATGTAGATATGCAGTTTCCCCAACACTGTTTATTGAAGGTACTGTCCTTTTGCAATGTGTTTTCTTGGTACATTTGTCAAATATTAATTGATCACATAGACATGGCTTTATTTCTGGGCTCTTAATTCTGTTCCATTTGTCTCTGTGTCTGTTTTTATGCCAGTATCATACATGTTGATTGCTATAGCTTTGAAATAAAGTTTGAAAGCAGAAAACAAACAAACAAAGCCATGTCAAATTTCTTCCTTATTATGCAACCTTTTTTTTACATTTTATTTTTCCATAAGTTATTGGGGTACAGGTGGTATTGGTTAAATGAGAAAATTCTTTGGTGGAGATTTGTGAGAACCTGGTGCACCCATCACCTTAGTAGTATACACTGCACCATATTTGTTGTCTTTTATTCCTCGCTCTCCTCCCTCTCTTCCCCCACAAGTCCCCAGAGTCCATTGTATCATTCTTATGCCTTTGTGTCCTCATAGCTTAACTTTCACATATCATCACATGCATGTTTGTAGCGGCACAATTCACAATAGCAAAATCGTGGAACCAACCCAAATGTCCATCAATCAACAAGTGGATAAGGAAGCTCTGGTATATATATACAATGGAATACTACTCAGACATGAAAAGGAATGAATTAACAGCATTTGCAATGACCTGGATGAGATTAGAGACTATTATTTCAAGTGAAGTAACTCAGGAATGGAAAACCTCACTATGCAACCTTGAGCAGGCAATTTAACCTCTCTGGGCAGCAGTGTCCACATCTGTAAAATGAGGGTAATAACACTGCCTCACAGAGCTAGATGGAAATGAGGAAAATCTTGGCTCAGCACATAGCAGGTACCCAATCAAAGCAGCTCCTTTTCTACTTTGTACCTTAATACTTCTGTGCAGGTCTTTCTATCATAGGCAGTAGCAGTCTGAAGGTGGAGACTGTGTCTGATCCATGTACACATCCTCCTGATGCTGGCACGCCACAGTCATTCTGGAAATATTTACTGAATGGAAGACCTGAACCTAGAGGAACAAGATGCAGCATTTTGATATTGCAGAGATGGAAGGTACCTGAGGTGAAATCACATATCCAGGACATCAGCAGTGGCCTAGGTCAAAAATGCAGGCTTTGACTAAATAGAGATGGGTTTAGATCCCAACTTTGCTACTTTGTTACCATGCAATGTATCTGAGCCTCAGTTTTTTCATTTGTTAAATGGAGTTAATAATGATAATAATTAACAACTAGTGAATGCTTACTATGTGCATGGACTGTGTTTTAAGCATTTACATGTCTTATATGGATTCATTTTATTCTCGTAACTCCATGAATCAGGCAATAGCATCATGCCCACTTTATGGGTAAGAAACATAGAGGCGGTGGCTCATTCCTGTAATCCCAGCACTTTGGGAAGCTTAGACGGGTGGATCACCTGAGGTCAGGAGTTTGAGACTAGCTTGGCCAACATGGTGAAACCCCGTCTCTACTAAAAAAATACAAAAATTAGCTAGGCATGGTTGTGCGTGCCTGTAATCCTACTTGGGAGGCTGAGGCAGGAGAATTGCTTAAATCAGGAAGGTGGAGGTTGCAGTGTGCTGAGATAGTGCCACTGCACTCCAGACTGGGTGACAAGAGCGAAACTCTGTCTCAAAAAAAAAAAAAAAAAAGGAGAGAGAGAAACAGAGAAAGGGAGAGATTACATATCTTACATATCCTGTCCAACATGCTTTAGAGCCTGTAGGTTGTGTAGGTAGGATTTTAACCAGGCAACATGGCTTCAGAGTGGCTCCTATAGCCTAGATTTGGTGAGGATTAAAGGAGATACTCTTCATAAAGTTCTCAGCAGGGTGCCTCCTACGTAGTGAATACTCAGCAGGAATGTAGCTATTGTTACTGTTGTTATCCTGGGTTCCACATAGCTCTCCTTGAGCCTTCACTGTGTCCAGCCAGAGTTATTGGAGTGGACTCATAACCCTTCTCTCGGCTTGGCATCCCATGTTTGATGATGAAATGTGCTTAATAATAGAGCTATTCTTGATCTTCTCCCTGGGTGTTGATGCTGTTTCCCCGGGCAGCTGAGGGAGAGTGTGTAAGCCTACACAGCTGCTATTCTTGGCATCAGTGCTGCCTCTTAGGGAAATGACTTTTTTGACACACCTTTTTCTGTTCTCTCCAGAAGCTTGTGTTTCCTTTGAGCAGAAACCCCTGTTCAAATGGTGAAACAGCTCCTTTCTTAAAAGGACAAAGCCACACCGAAACACAGTCATGCCATTTTTCAATTTTGTGAGGTTTTAGTATATCTGGGGATATAGTGGGAGATGAATCTGGAGGGGTCAGCAGGGCCGAAATTCATCTAGCATCCATCCTTCATCTAATCTTTTATCCATTCAGTGAGACATGTAATTGTCCATCCATCTACCCATCCATCCATCCATCCATCTATCCATCCATCATGCATCCAGAAATCCATGCATCCATCCATCCATCCAAGATGTCTTTCGAGCATACACTATATGCCAGGCATTGTCACATACGCTCAGTGTTCACATATGTCTGACGAAGGTGATCAGTCTGGGGTACCAGAACAAAGAGACCCCTGAAGTCTTCCTGAAAGAAGCAGCATTTGATCTGGGCTAGGAAGATTGTGGATACAGTGGGGCTACTGGAGCTTCTGGCTTAGTAAGTGAGGCAGAATGCATGTAAATGCTGATACATATGTGTGTATAATTACCAATGAGGTAAGTGCTCTTATGGAAATAAGCCTGGCTCTATGAGACTCTGAACTAGATGGTGAATGGCAGAGGAGTGGTGGTTGGGGAAGGCCTGGAGATCTGTATTTTCAAAAAAGTCCCAGACAATTTTTGTGGTCACATGTCTTTAGGATCCATGGCTGTAGGTCTGTGCTTACCAGCTAGTTGTGAATGGCTTGTGAAGGTGCCGCGATTCTATACCCCTCGGGCCTGCACTTGGCTAGTGGGGCCCCCAGGGCTGGCTGCTAGCAATGAGCAGCTCAGCTGTTTTCTCCAGTGTGCTGGACAAATGCTGCCATTTTCAGTGTGAGCTGTGAAGTGATGCAGCTAGAAGCATGGCTGTAGCAGCATCAAGTCATCAGAGGTTGTTAAGCAGGGACATGTCTTGGTCAGTTGTGCCTTCTATTAATCGAAAGCTCTAAGGCCACAGTGTGCAATAGGTGCTGGTGGAAGTGAGACCTGTAGGAAAAAAGAGCTGTGCGGAGCCCAGCGATTCATCCCTGGGATACGTGGGAGGCCTGAGCTCCAGCCATTGTGGTAGTGGGGGCCGGAGAGCAGAGGATGAGTCAAGACACATGTGATGTTCTTGCTTCTAAGTGGGAGCTAAGCTACGGGTATGCAAAGGCATACAGAATAGTATAGCGGATGTTGGACACTCAGAAGAGGGAAGGGTAGGAGGGGAGCAAGGGATAAAAAAAATCACCTTTTGGGTACAATGTATACTTTTTGGGTGAGGGGTACACTAAAAGCCCAGATTTCATCATTGTACAATTTATCAACGGAACCCAGAACCACTTGTACCCCTAAAGCTCTTAAAAAATACCACACACACGAGAGGAAGAATCGACAGGGTGATGGGGAGAGCGGGGGCTGCTGCCCAGATTTCTGGCTGGGTGGATGAGGGCTTCATTTCCTGAGATGGGGACACAGGAGAAGCTGGGCTGGGGGTGGGGATAGGAAAAGATTTCAGTTTTGGATGAAATAAGGACTTTCAAAGAGTCCAGATTGCACGTCTGTGATGGTCCTTTGATTACAGTCAGGGGCCCTTGAGCGTGGGCCATTCAAATGGACATTATTCCTGAATCAAAACTTTTGCCATCTGCTCATCCCTAAAATGTGAAAGCAGAGGGAACTTATTTCCTGATGAGGCTGGTGAGGAGGAAGAGAAATGCTCTTTAAATGCACGCAGGACATATGTTCTTCATTCAATATCACATTTGTCTGGAGTGCTCTGCTTATTCCTGGGGGACATGGGAAGCAGGGAAGAGGAAGGAAGACATTAGAGGGGGAGGCTGGGCTTCTGAAGAAGGGAGCAGAGTTCAGGGCCTAGGAGAGGTCTTCCTGGCCCCCTCTGCCTCTCCAGATTTAGTTTGGCTTCATAGCCCAAATCGAGTGCTGCTTCCTCTGGGAAGGCTTTGTGGTTTTCTCCTTAATTTGGGCACTGAGCACAAATAGCCAAATAGTGATTTAACTTTTCAGCAGTCTCTCCAGTCGTGGTCTGCCTGCTAAGAACTTGGGTCTGGGGTAGCGGTGCTCAAACTTGGCTGCATGTTGAAATTGGCTAGGGAGCTTTGAAAAATAGTGATGCCTCATCCTACCCCAAAGATTGTGATGTCATTTGTCGGGGGTGCTGCCTGGGCATCAGGAATTTTCACAGATCCCCAGATGACACTAATGTGTAGCCAGGTAACACTTAATAGCTGATTAATTCCCTTCCACACAGATATGTGCATGTGTTTTTCTTTTAAGTGTTTTTAGAAGGCAAAAGCAGTGATTCCACCCAACGATTACACTCAAATAAAAGGGAGCTTATTGCTCTTAGCCAAGAGAATGCCTGCTGTGGCAGGAATATTAAATGGCCAGCAGGGATGGGTTCTGGGATGAGGAGTTTTGGCCGTGGTTTGTGTCTCACCTTGCATAGCCTGCACTTTGCTTTTGCTGTGCCATTTTTGAAGGGCAGCGTCTTTCTTTCAGAGCACAGCCAGCAGGGCACTCTGGGGCTGGTGTTCAGATGGAGTCAAGACCTATGTGCATGGGTTCTGGGAAGCAGCACAACATGGTGGTGAATTCAAACTGCCTGGGAAGCATCCTGCTTCTGCTACTCAGCAACTGTGTGACTTTGGACAAACAATTTAACTTCTCTGTGCCTTAGTTTCACTATCAATTAAATGAGGAAGACAATAGCAGCTATCCTCCAGTAGTGACTGTTATGAGGAAGAAATGACTTACATGAAAGATGCTTAGAATAGCCTAGGCATAGATGAACTCTTTGCTCTTATCAGCATGGCTGCAGATGTATTTACTTCCACCAATTTCTTCTTCTTCTTTTTTTTGAAACAGGGTCTCACTCTATCGCTCAGGCTGGAGTACAGTGGCACAATCTCAGCTCACTGCAACCTTCGCCTCCTGGGCTCAAGTGAGTCTCATGCCTCAGCCTCCAGAGTAGCTGGCATTGTAAGCGCCTGCCACCACGCTCCACTAATTTTTGTATTCTTAGTAGAGATGGGGTTTCACCATGTTGACCAGGCTGGTCTCAAACTCCCGACCTCAAGTAATCTGCCTACCTTAGCCTCCCAAAGTGTTGGGATTACAGGCGTGAGCCACTGCACCCAGAATTTCTATCAGCTTCTTTATCTCTGGTTTATAGTTTTCTGCAGGACTGAGGCCTTAACTCAACATGGTCTCTGGCCATCTGGGCATTGGTTAGTCCAAGGATGGCTTAAATGGTAGCAGGGATGGGTTCCAGGGTAGTCAGACTGGCTGGACCACAGGTAGGTACGCTCTGAGACTGGCAACTTCCCAGAATGGATGAGGTCAAAGGCAGGAGTGGGAGTGAAGTTTACCCAATTGTAGTGGACTTAGGACAAGGGTTTGCAATCTTGGTTACTCATTAGAATCACCTGGGGTGCTTTCAAAAATCAGACCCAGGCCACACCCCAGACCAATGAGAGCAGACTTGTGGTGGGTGGACCCAGCCGTCGATATTTTTAAAAGGCATCTGAGATGATTGCAATGTGGATCCATGCCTGAGAACACTTAATTTTACTAAACATTTCCTCAGTATCTTTTGGGGCATAGAGCTTTGTGAATGAGTGCATTTATGTTTGTATGTTTTTTTTCTTTCTCAAGAAAACTTCCTAATGGCAGGGTCTTTATCTTAAACTCCTAGTAAAAAGGGATATTAGAGATCATCGGCAGCTTTCATTTTATAAATGAGGACTTCGAGGCAAGAAGGACTTTGCTCAGGGTCATATAGCAAGCTGGGAGCACACAGCATCCCTAGTTTCTATTTAGGGCCTTTCTACCCTTACCCAGTCCTGCAGAGAACCAAGCATAGTGCTCTGTAAATACTCAGCTAGGAGACAAGATGAAGAAGTCCCACTGACAGACAAGGTTTCCCCTGACTCTGCGGCTGTTGTGTTATTGGTTCCACTGCCCTCTGCCTTCTCCCTCTCCAGGGGTGCCCTAGGAGTCAGAGTGGCAAAGTAGAGAAGCCTTAGGACCTAGGTCTCTTAGACAAGGAAGCTGCAGCTGACAGAGGGGGATAGACCTGCCTGTGGGCATTGAGCAGCTCTGCAGGATAGCCTTGAGCATCCACATCCTAGATTCCCACTCCAGGGGTTCTCCTCTGTCCCATGTTGCCACCCTGTCTCTCATTTTCATTCTGTCACCTCTCTTTGTCCTGGGACCAGGATCAGTTTCTGCTTCTTCCAGGTTCAGATCTCAGGCCCAGGAGAGGGTTCCTGGTACTGAAGGTGGAGCATGGAATAGGCTGTCGTAGGTCCTTTCTGAGACCTCTCCCAGGGTCAAGCTAGGACTAACCTGGTCTCAGGCTGGCTGGTGTCTACTTACAAGGCCACTTTATGAATTCAACTCAGTATGCATCCTCTTGTTAGGTCCTGGGGTTGGACACTGGGACTAGACATTATTGATTAATTGATCTACGACTTACCTTAATCCAGAAAGAAGGTAAAGTCTCTCACAGTGATGCATAACATCTGCCAAACATTAATATCAATAAGAAAAAGAATAAGCAAAGAAAAAAAAATGTATGTGTCTTGTCGGGGGTGCTGGGGGGACAGAAGCTAGAGCCACTGTCGTGGGTGGGCCATGATTCAGCCTCCTTGCTCATTCATTCCTTTATTCATTTAGCTATTATTACCTAATCACTTAGTAATTAAAGAAGTACATCATCTTCATTCATTCAACCTTGCCTTTTATTCTGGGGCACTTTTGTTTTATCTCAGTAGGAGCAAGTCAACGAGATATTTTTCCCCATAGCAATTCAGAAGACGTGAGGCTCTGCCTTTCTGATCAAACTAGGGCCTGGGGAGAGAAGGAGGTAGAGGGAGATAGGGCAGGGAATTGCAGGGTTTGACTGCCCAGATGAGTTAAAAATAAATCTACAAAAGTGGAAAATGGCTCTGGCATCACCCACGAGAGGACTCTAAGCCCACCCCCTTTCTGTCTCCCATCTACAGGGGGCATTTAAGTATGTGAGCTTCATTTGTTGGAGGAGGACAAAGAAACTCAGCAATCGAAGATCCTAATTAATCCACCCTTGTTGCTGAGGTGTCCTGAAAACCCAGCGCCCTGCTGGGAACCTGAACTCCATTCTCAGTTCCACTGCTAGTCAGAGCTGTAGATGGGATATACACAGTGTCTGCTCCATGATTCCTTCTTTCCCATCTCACAGATGTTATGACCGAGATCCAGGGAGTCTGAGGGAGGCCCTGGCAAGTGTCTCACAGTTGTAAGCAGTGGGAATGCTGAGGCTTGGATCCTGGCCTTTGCATGCCTAACCTCTATGGACTGCAAGCTGGGATAGCCATTCTACCTCCCCTCTCTGTAACCAACGACTGTGACCTTGCAGTCCATGAGGGCTCTCTGTTAGCTTACCTACCTCAGACTGTTACCGGCTTGTGTAGTCATCTTCCCCATCAGACTCTGATGCCTAGCACCTAGTCTGACTCATGTCTGTAGTCCCTCACAGGCAGCTCAAGAGCTGGTCCTTAGCAGGCACCTGGCAAACATTTGATGAATTGAACTAAGCACCAAATTCCTAGCACTACCATGCTTCTAGCACACAGACAAGAAGACTAATGTTAATATCAAAAGAGTACCAGCTGACATTTACTAGGGGCTTGCTACATGACAGGCATACTTTTAGCTACCCTTTACAACCCCTCTGTGAGATAGTTTCTCCAGTGTTTCTTATTTTATAGATGAGGTCAAAGAGGTGGAGTCAGGACTGGATTCAGCTATGTCTGATGCCCCTGATCTTGGGTACCACACTCTCTGCCTCCAGTAGAGTCCGAAGAAGCCCTGGATCTGCACAATACTGTCACTTCTGCTAAACAGAAGTTGCATTTCTGCTAGTACTTTGCTTTGAGATGCTGGGTAAATCTTCAGCCTTCTCTGCTTCAGTTTTTACAGGAGAGGGTCCTAGGAGATGAGCTGGAAGATCCTCCCACTTCCAGCCTTCTATGAGCCTGTGAAATGTGTAAATGTGTTCTAGTAGAAGCCTTGAATTTGGGCCTTCTAATCTGTTGTGTAACAGAGTTACATTCCAGGGGAGCTAATTGGTCTGTTTATAAAAGTTTGTGTGTTTTTGTGTATCTGTGCATGTGTATGTAGTGTGTGTGCGCGTGTGTGTGTGTGTGAGTGCATATATGCATCATGGATCTACATGTGGGAGGATGAGTTCCTCACAAATCACAAAGACAAAGTCACAGGAAACAGCTCATTAGACATGCCCTTATCAAATGGATTTTCACTCTCTGGTTTACTAAAAACGGATCCTGATCTCAAATCATGTATATTGGAGCCATGGTGAAGCCAGCAACTCGGAAGAAAATGCATTTTTCTTGCTCTTAGACCAGAATAACTCACCGTCCCAACTCATCTATATTAAAACCTTAAACTTTCCTTCTTAGCGATAAAAAAAAAGCCCTGTAATCCCCAGGGACCCCAGTTATATGCATCGAGAGACTCATCTTTAATCGATTCATTGAAATTTCTTTACCCTAATGGGAGTATTAATGGAGGACTTTTTAATATCACATTAATATATGGAATGTGGAATTCAGAGCTGCCCCTAAACATCTTTCTGGTTTATCCACTTCCTACTGCCTCCTGCTTTATGCCAAAGTTTATGAGTCTGTAATTTCCTGGAAGTTTATATAGCATGAAAGAAGGAGACATGATAAAATATGTGATTTAATTGCAAAAACCACGTACTAATCTTGCTAATGTGCTAGATTAAGACTGTAATGTGAGAAGCTGCAAGGTGGTTAAACAGATTTAGAGCAAATTGTACCCCTAAGTCTCTTTGTCTGTGCCCATGTTTTATGCTACCCAGACCTAACAATTTTCTTTATTTTGGTTATTGATTTATAGTCTAAGAATAATAATGTCACATCAGACTGTACATTATTTAGAATAATCTCCTCTCTTGCTGCACTGGATGAGTACCTCTAACACAAACCCTGCTTGTGGCACTGTGCCTGCCAGAGGACTCAACTCTGCTCCTAGACCACAAGCCTCTCATTTGTGAGTCACAGCTCAGCCACGTGGGCTGGCTCCTGGAGGCAAGTACCTCTGGCGATGTCCAGAGAAAGGACTTCAGCTGGAAGTAGACACTCTGACTTTCATTCCACATTGTCATAGACACAATGGGAGAGTCAGGGCTCAGAGATCACAGGGACTGGCTTTAAGCTTGCTATGCAAGTTCTCTCCACGTCTCTGAACCAAAGCTTTGTCATGTAACATGAGGCTGTTCCTGCCTATCTCCTGCCCATCTCATAGAGTTTGGGTAGGGACCCAGTGAGCTGACGTGTGGAGTTTAGCACTCCCAATTATGGGTAATTCCTTTTCCTTTATTTCAGATTATCAGAGAAGGTGAGGGGCTTCAAAGCCATCTTAATAAGATCATCATTTTTGAGTGTCAAAGCATGTAAAGCCATTTACAGGGGAAGAAGCAAACCCAATTTACTTAAAAGTAACTGTTCATCCTTTATGTGCCAAATTCTACCTTACATATATGAACTTAATAAGGAAAAGGCCTGAAGAGGAAAATGGAAGCTAACGGTACAGTAAATGTACATAAGTAATGAGTATGTGGTGGGTAGGGCAGAGGACAGTAGTATGGAAATTTTACTGCACAGGAAGTACCAAGACCGGGACTGTGGCCCCAGATCAGTCACTCACCTGGTTGGGTTGCCTTGAGCAACTCCCTTTGCCTTGCTGGGCCTCAGTCTTCTCTGATAAAGTCAAGGGTCAAACTGGGTAACATCTAAGGTCTTTCTCCCTCTAGGGATTCCAGGACCCATCCTTGGGGATGGTTCCCATGTGGTGGAAGCAGGTGCAGCTCGGTCCTGAAGGTGGCCAACAATGGAGCCCAAAGGCAGATGGGCTAGGCAGACAGGTGAAGACGAAGCAGGGCCAGAACTAGGAGGAGGAGGAATGAATATCAGGCCTGGAAGCCACAGGCAGCCACGTGATTGCCTGGAAATGCCCAGAAAACCAAAGACCATGTATCTCACTCTATTTCTTTCTGACACTTCTTTTTCAGCTCCCCCTATTTTTTCCATCCCTTTGAGACCACACAGATCACATGATCATATGGTCATTTCATGGTCTTCAATTCTTATGACTCTTTCATAGTATGGACGTCACCATCTCCTTTTAATTTCCTAGTGAGTTAAAAGAAGCATGAAATGGAGCCTTTTCTGATCTCCTCAAAAAGATTTAATTTGATTTTTGCAGATACATGCATAGGGTCTACTATGTGCCCTCATCATATTTCATCAAATCTTACATATCTTTCTAAATCTGTCTCGCCTGCCCCCACTGAATTTTGAAACCTTAGATGGCAGAGATTCTGTTTTTTCTGTACCTAAAACCATCTGCCAGGCTCCCTACTGTGCCTTCCACACGATGGGGATGACACAAACACCTGCACCAAGCATCATGAGAGAGAACTACACCAGAAAGAAGAAATCATAAAATATTGTCATACAAATTTGAGAACCAATTTCATAACCCACAAACCACTGAGCATCTTCTAGGTGCCAGGCACTGGGCTGGGTTCTCAGGAGAAGGTAGAGGTTGTAGTGGGAGCTGTGGCATGCCGCACAGATATGTCTAAGGACCCAGGCTCCCCCAGCTGCTGGAAGTACTGACTGCTGTTGACTCACATCTGAGTCCACCTCAGCAATTGCCCTTGGCTGAAGGGAGTCACCACACCCAAGGTTACACCCCCTCCCTGGGGCAATACTTGGGACAACTTTGCAGTGTCAGCTCTGTGTAATTTAGAGCTTTTTCTTTTTTGAATTGGCTGAGACCTCTGTTGCAACTGCATCACAGTGTAATTTCTGCATCTGCCCAACCTTGCTTCCTTCACTCCCTGACAGCTGTTAATTCTGACAGCAACCCCCAGTAAACCACTTGAATGCAGACATCTGTCTTAGAGTTTGTATCTCAGAAACCTGATCTGTGACCAGATGAATTAGAATGCACAGTTATGCTGAGAACCTAAGAAGTGGGGACAAGGTGTGGGAAGAGGAAGAGCTGAAAAGGGAAGACCATGGGAAGAAGATCACTGGGGAGGCTGTGGAAGGCTCTGCTGCATCAGATCATGACAGCAATTAGAAGGAAAGCCTACTTTGGTTACCATTGGAGAGGGACACCATTCCGGGAGAGTATAAGCTCCCTGGCATAGTCACCTAGTTTGCTTATTGGTGAATTCACATTGCCTGGCACTTAGTGCTCAGTAAATATTTGGTGAATGCTCCAGTGAAGGCAAGAGGGGAAGAACCAAGGAACTCTTCAGGTTGATGGGAGCTGAGGTGTTAGAATTACAGAAGGAAGGAGGAGTAAGAATGCATGGCAGGTGACTTTATCTTTCAGAATCTTCCCCAACAAACACTTCATGTGCAGTTCACATGGGAGAATACAATGGTTCCTGGTTGAAAAGTTTGACTCTGTGTCTTTACCCAAATCTCATCATCTCAAATTGTAATCCCTGTGTGTTGAGGGAGGGAGGTGATTGGATGGTGGGGGTGGCTTCCCTCATGCTGTTCTCATGATAGTAAGTGAGTTCTCATGAGATCTGATGGTTTTATAAATGTCTGATAATCTCTCCTTCTCCCTCCTGCTGCCTTGTGAAGAAGGTTCTTGCTTCCCCTTCCCTCATGATTGTGTTTCTTGAGGTCTCCCCAGCCATGCAGAACTGTGAGTCAATTACTCCTCTTTCCTTTGTAAATTACCCAGTCTCAGGGAAGTTCTTTCTGGCAGTGGGAAAATGGACTAATACACCAGTGGAAACTTCTTCCTCTTTTCTTCTCCTCTCTAGACTCTCTTATCCTTTATTCTTTCTTCCACATTTTATTTTTTATCAGCATGGCTTGGAAGTGGCTACAGGAATAAGTAGATGACTTCCTCCCTTCTCAAATCAATATTTTTCAAAGATATTTGAAGAAGAAAAAATGTTTTTCTTCTTCAAAAGTTTACATATAGCATCTTGACATTATGCAAATTCAAAATCACCACTGTATTACCTGGGATAAACTATGCTCTCATTTCATTCAACCATCTCTAGTAAAGATACTGTCAGCATTTTTTTTTTAGAGCTTAAAGCTCAGCAGGGGACATAAAAAGGACCAGTCAAATGGAAACTTACTCACAAAGGGCATTTCTTAGCAGCAGCAGCAGCAGCGGTACCAGCCTTGTTCTGATTCCTCCTGCCTCCACAACTTTTGTCCTGGACTGGCATGGACTCTCCTGTAGGTTGAGGGTGGTGAGGTCAGATAGGCAAACTAAACAGCTTGGGAGAGTTGAGAAGATTCCTAGATGCAAAGAATGGATTAGAAACTCTTTGTGAGTTAACTTGGGCCCCTGAGAGACAAATGTGGCTCCAAGGAGTCCCAGAAATTCAGATATTGAGGGAAAGGCTGGGGTGGGAGGATTCTATGCCCTCTTCCAGCTTAAATCAAGCCCCTGTTTTGTTTTGTTTCTTTCCCTGACACATGTTGGACTTTTGCACAAGATTTGAAAGAATTCCATGTCTAAACCATTTGGCCAGCCTTCCTACCCATTTTACAGATGAGGAGACTGAGGCTCAGTTAGAAGAAACAAGTTATCTATGTTGACAGGGCATGCCAGGAGTCGACCCATAGTCCCCATAGTCCTTGCTGAGCTGTGTGGATTAAATGAAATATTACAAACTCACAGACATTGCTATTGGATGGAGGATCTGCAGTGTCTACAAAAGCTGGACATGAGCAACTTCCTCCATTCCTGGGTACCTATCTATCTTCCAAAGGGACAAGTACAGAAATATTCCCAGCAACTTTATTCATGATAGTTCCAAACTGGAAACAATCCAAATGCCCATCAGCAGTAGAATGGATAGAGTGTAATATGTTAAATAATGAAATACTACATAGTAATACAAAAAGAACAGGTAGGTACTACACACAATAAAACAGAATGCCACAGATGAAATACTGAAGGACGGAAATCAGACACTAAAGAGTGCTTACCGTGTAACCCCATTTATATGACGCTTAAGAACAGGCAAAATTATTCTATGGAGATAGTGCTCAGAATAGTGGTTTCCTTTGAGGAAAACAGATTGGAAGGGGGAATAAATATGTTCTATGGGGGGGATATTGTACATCTTAATTTGGGTGATGGTTTTACAGGTATCTGCAAATGGAAAAATTTATCAAACTGTACCCTTAAGAGCACTGCATGTCATTGTATGTAAGTTATTGACAACGTAAATAAGGAAACTATAAATATTAACACAAAATTAGATACTAGTGGACACTGGAGTATTTGTACATATTAGTTAGTAACTGAGGTTCAAATGGAAGATGTCAGCTACTCTCAGGGCCGGGGATCCACCATAAGGCACTCTGCAACATGCATGGGAATCACCTAGAGAGTATGCTAGTGCACAGATTCCTGGACTCCATCCCCAGAGTTCTGGAATCTCTGAGTCTCAGGTGGGACCTGAGAGTCTTGCTTTACTTAAAAGTTCCCAGTTGATGCTGATGCTGCTTTATCCACAGGCAACACTTTGACTGACACTGGTCTAGTGGTCCTCAGAAGCAAGTCAAAAACAATCCACGTGGCATCCCACAGTCCAGCGAGTCTCTCCCCCATGGTCCTACTCCATGCCACTTTCTCCATGAAGTGTTCCTGTATCATCACTTTCACTGCTGTTGGGCTTTCTCTCCAAAGAACTCTCCTTTTTCTCCCTCCTCAAACTTGCTGCATTACATTAGAAGTTTAGCATTAATTTGTTCGCTAACCTTGGGCAAGTCACTTCTCATCTATCAGCCCAAGCTTCTGCACCTAGAGAGTGGGGAAGATAATCCAGTATCAGGTATTTCCCCCTAGGTACTGAGAACAAAGTCCATATTCCTTCCATGG
The DNA here is from genome assembly GCF_001604975.1 of Cebus imitator. Classification (NCBI taxonomy): domain Eukaryota; kingdom Metazoa; phylum Chordata; class Mammalia; order Primates; family Cebidae; genus Cebus; species Cebus imitator. The sequence continues at coordinate 402,197 of NW_016107624.1, read as the reverse complement.
TCCAGGAGATCGCTCTCTGGGCTGCCAAGCCACCTCTTCAGCTCCTTTCCCACCACCCTTTTGCCATTGCTTACTCCCTTCCAGTCGCACTGGGATTCTCGTGGTCTCAGTGGGAAGCTTGTTCCTACCTAAGGATCTTTGCAAAATCTGTTGCTCTCCTTGGAGCACCCTCTCATAGTCTTCACACAATTGTTTCTTTCTCATTATCTTAGTTCATGCATTGTTCTCCACGGAGGGCTTCTCCATCTACAGTAGGCTTCCTGTTATTCTCTCCCAGAGCACAGTATTGTGCTCCCTTATGGCACTCCTACCACAACTTTTAATCATACATTTGTTGAATCATTTATTATCTCCTCCCCTCTGCATTGCAAGCTCCATGAGCCCAGAAATGGAGTCTGTATTGTTCACACAGGATGGCCAGCACCTTGGACAGTGCCTGGCAAAACAACCTCCAGCACGTTAAATATTTGTTGAATGAATAAGTGAATGAATGAGAGTCTGTTTATCATTCTCCTTTGGAAGCAGCAAAGCACTGTGAAAATATGAGATTTCTTAATGTTGTACTTTTTCTCTTTGATCTCAAGTCCTTGAGGGTAGTGATTGTGATTTTGCTTCTTTCTCTTGGCATTCGCTCCCCTTCACCCCCCAACATAATTGTGTCCACTTCTGTATCTAGCCAGGGATTTAGCATCTGTCAGTCAGACTCTTGCAAGAGCTGCCTCACTGGTTGTATTACACATAGCACTGTGGGCTCTAAGGAACAGACACTCAGGTTGGCCTGACATAGGCAGAAAATGGAATTTACTGGAAGGATACTCAGTGCCTCCTGGAATCCAAGAGCAGAAGTGTGGCTGGGTCTCAGGAATAGCTGGTACCAGGGCTTCAAGTGCTTCCAATTCTCTCCATAAGGATGTCTTCTTTGCTCATGTTATTTTTCTTTCTCTGCCTCCTAATCCCCATTCCTGCCATATCATCTATCTTTGCATCTCACCTCCACACACACCTTGACCAAAGCTTCATACCTTATGGGTCTAAGCACCAAAGTGGGGCTTCCTGGCTCTCTTTAAGTGCCATATGCCATAGCTGACACAGGTGATTTTCTCAGTGCAAGTAGTTGTGGCCAAGACATTGGGACATATAGGAAAGTGACAGGACATGGATAGAGGGAGGGGAATTCCCAGAAGAAAGGGAGAAAGGGGGTGACTAGGAAAGCAAAACAAGAGGTGCCTGCCATTCTCCTAAACCTGGTCTTTTCCCTCCAAGCCAAGTCACATAGAGTCATTTCTTTTATCAAAACACTTTCGGAAGAAAAATGTTGTTAGGGCAGTGACTCTTTTAATCACTACCATATCCCCAATGCACAGCACAATGGCTGGTTGCATAGTATGTATTTGACAGATGTTTGTTGAGTGAATAAAGAAAGGAAATGTGACTATAGAATGAAATCTGTCTCATGAGTGTGGCAGTCAAGGCCTCTGTGGTTGGTTCTTCCCTGCGGCCAGCTCCATCTCTGTCTGTCTCATATGCACCTTGCTGCAGCCTCACTCGTCTATTGGCTGAGCTCGCTACGATCTACTCATACAGATCCCTTTTTCTTCCAAGTAAAACCCTTCCCAGAGTTTGAGGCCTGCGTCTATGATACTTCCTCTGTGACATTTTTCTTGATTCTCGTGGTCAGCTTCAGCATTTATGGTATGTGGCATCTTCCTCCATTTGGTACTTCCAGACTCTGGCATCATAGTAGGCATGCAGTAAAAAAATTATTTGCCATTGGGTTTTAGAGTTAGCTTGGTACATGCCTGCCTCCTCCTTTAGATCAGAAGGTTCCTGTTTTCCAAAATCCTGTCTTTGTAGCACCCTTCTGTTTAGTTTGGTGCATTCTTTCCTTCTGCCTCAGATTTTGGCCAGTTTGAGCTGTCTCTCATAATGAGCACCGATAATTATGTTCTATTCCTCTCTGTGTTTCCCTGCATTGGAGGAAGGCTGCAGCTTGGCTGTTTCAAGGGGAAAACAATGGGCCCGTCTCATACTCTGCTGTTCACAAAAATATGCAGCTGCTGGATTCAAAAGAGATGGGGCAGAAACTAAGTTTTCGCTTGGAATCTTCTGCAGAGCCTGGATAAGGTGAACCAATACTCATATTATTAGTGTTGATATTAGGATGAAGTGTAGTAACAGAATCCTAAGGATTTGAAGCAAAAAAAAATATTGGGTATCAGGCCTTCTGAATGGTTGAAAGGATTGGGATGAGGAAGTCATGGGACTACCAATGGTCTATTGATTGAAAGGACACAGAAGTGTAGCTATTGTCCAGAGGTTAGGAAGCTGCTGCTGATGCTTCACCTTCTCCCCTCATCCATGAAGCTGGTGGCTAGACTGTGGAATACTGAGCCTAGCTGCAGCAACATCCATGTCTCTATAGCCTTGTTTTCTAGCAGCAATGGAGATAGGAAGGTGGCCAGTGCCTCCCTTCTGCCATCTGAATCTCACATGAATGCATCTCATTAGTGGAATCAGATTTGCTTCCAAAACTTTAGCTGCAAGTGCATCTGGGCAGTGTAGTTAGTGTCTGCACCTTGCAGTAGTAGAGGAGGGTACTTAGAAGGAGGATGGATTTCAAGTGCCATTCAATCACAATCTTCAGTTCCCACCCAGCTGTCACTGTTGATGCTCTGTGTGTTCAGGGCGCTGATGTGAACACAGGTGTTCTGCCAGGTGACTTGAGCTAATGACAGCTGTTGTCTTCGGGGATTTTTGACATAGTTTCCAGTCTAGTAAGTCAAGTTCCAGACTGGGAAAGTCTAATAAGAATTGTTAATGGATACAATAATAGTTTCCTTGTTTAGCTCAATGATCCAAAAAGAAAACCAAAATTTAGTTTATAGATGGCTAGAGCTAGAAGAAGCAACACTGTTTGCAGCTGCCCTTGCCCCTGCCATTTCTCAGCTGAGGAAACTGAGCCTCTAAAAAGGACAAAGGTCATCTGAGCAGAGCTAAGACTTAAACCCCTATGCCTACATTTCTGCATTTTGTCTGATATAGCCTGGAGCCAGAGGCCTGCCTTCCAGTGTTGGCTCCTTCTTCTGCTAGCAGCGTGACCAGGAATAAATGACCAAACCTCTCTATGCCTCAGTTTCCTTTTCTGTGAAATGGATTTACTAATAACAATCTCAAGAGGTCTGGTTAAGAAGGCATGAGATCATAGATTCAAAGTGCTTAGCATGGTGCCTGAAACATAAGTCTTCAACAAATGTTAGCCATTGCTATTTTTCTAAGTTTTTTTCCAAGAAAGTGTCTAAGAGCTTATTCAGGCACTATCACATTGCCCCTAGAAAGGCTGGTTCCCATAAAATAATAAAATAAAACAATATAAACTAAAACAAAGCAGCAGTTTGGGGAGGGAGGAGGTTAGCTCCTAGAGGACAAGTTGATCTCACCTGTAGCTGCAATGAATGGCTGCCTTGATAGGACTCCTTGGGGTGAACCACCAAATGACCTTTCTCTAGTGTTTCTCTGGCTCTGTTATGGACAGATGCTGGAGAAAGAATTACCATTTTGATGATTATTTCTTTGGGCCTCAAATGCATTTTTCCAAAGGTTTAAGATGGAAATACTTAAATAAACACCCATTAATGCTGTGACTCCTACTTCTCCATCAGCTCTGCTCTGGGCCAGCTCTGTGCCAGAAATTTTACACATGCTATGCCCAGTTTTCACTGCAAGTCCCCTTGGTGGAAATTACCTGGCAGCCAGTGGAGCTTTGGATCTCAAGAGGATGAGAGATGGTGGCACTGAGGCAGGCATGGGGATGGCAGGATGGAAGGCTACTAGATGCTGGGCACTGCACCAGGCACTTTGTTTTTGTTATTTCAGTGGCCTCTCCTAGTGATTCTGAGAGGTGGAACGTTATTCCCATTTTGCAGATGAAGAAACTGAAACTTAGAGAAATAACTTGCCTGGACCCTAAAGCTGGTAATTTCTGGCTCTAGGATTTGAACTAACTCCAAAATGACTTATTTTTTCAGGTCTCCTTCTGTCTTATAGAAAGGAAAATGGTAAGGGTGAAATGGGTGACCCCAAAAATAAATTTGTGACTTCATCATTTCATGGAGATAATGAAAAGGAGAGATATAACAGACACCAGAGGAGTAAGTAGTGTCCAGCTTCTGTTTATCAAAGCTTTGCCAGGAGGCTTGGTCCACGTGATTCCAGGATTCATTTGTTCACTTGCACTCTCAGCTCTTCACTGTCCATCAGCATTGACTGTTGGAGAGTTTGCTAGTTTCCATGTAATGTCCATCCTTTCTTTCTTTATGACAGGCTCAATCTTATTTGCAATGACAAAATGCCCAGCTGAAAGATTATATTTCCCAGCCTTATTTTCGATGTGTCCAGGTGACTGAGTCCTGCCCAATGAGATCTAAACAGATTGTGTGAAGCTTTCACGAAGGCATCTTCTCAAAGGAAGCTCATTCCAAATGATCATCCTTCTTTGTACTCTCCTCCTTCCTGCCCAGCCCCCGCCCTGGGCATGACAGCCAGAATGCCAGCAGCCACCCTGGATAGTGAGGTAGATTTGCAAATGGAAGCCACACTAAATATGGTGGGAAAAGCAATAGAAGTTTGGATCCCCAATGACTGCTTCTTTTACTTGAGAGAGGAATGAATGTCCTTGTTGAAACTACTGTTATACCAGGTTTTCAGTGATAAGTAGTTAAACCAGAGCTTAATGGTTATACCTACTGTGTAGAGAGAATGGTTGTAGGCACCATGGGGGATACAGGATGAATCTGTCATGGAAAGTCCATGCTCAGAAAGCTCCTTGTCTAGTAGAAGATATGAGACAAGAATGCAAGACAGGATAAGAGCAGAGAGAAGTCTGTGATTGCTGAGAGAGCTGAGTGTCTGGATGTGGGGCGCAACGCTTGAGCTCCAGGGACTAGGGATGTCTCCTAGAGAAGGATGTTTTGGATCTTAACAAGCTAGGGGCTAGCAACCTCCATGCAGAAGGAATGACATGGGTAAGCCCGTATTCAGAGCACAGGGCATAATTGTGAAATGGTGAGTTTGTCTGTATTCATGAAGAATCAGCGATTTGCCCTGAAAGAAGCTCTGGGGAGCCTTCAAAGGCTGGGGAGCTGGGGAAGATCATGAGCAGGAGGGCATCTTCATCACCTCATCATATCTGATCTTCAGCATCTCCTTTCCACTAGCTCCATCCACCAGGCTTGCAGTGAGGTCAACCTCAGTGTCCTCCCAACTCCAGAACCCCACCAAGAAGAAGATGCTTGATTCCATGTCTCTGTTCTTGTGAATAGGGCTGCAGTGAACATATGTGTGCATGTATTTTTATGTAGAATGGTTTATGTTCTTTTGGGTATATATCCAGTAGTGGGATTGCTGGGTCGACAGGTAGTTCCGTTTTTGGTTCTTTGAGGAATCACCACTTTGCTTTCCACAATGGTTGAACTAATTTACACTCTAGCCAGCAGTGCATAAGCATTCCTGTTTCTTGGCAATCTCAGTACCATGTTATTTTTTAAACTTTTTTTTTTTTTTTTACAAAAAATCCCTTTAAGATGGGAATCTTCGAGCATATACAGAGAGAGAATGGCATATGTTAGAGAGAATGGCATAATGAAAGCCCATGGCCTCATTGTCTGGCTTTAACAGTGATTAACTCCTGACTAAACTTGCTTTATCTACACCCTTATTTCCAGAATATTTCAAAATGTTATATTTTAATTAATCAATAATAGCCATTCTGACTGGTGTGGGATGGTATCTTATTGTGGTTTTGATTTGGATTTCTGTAATGATTAGTGATTACTGAATGTGTTTATAAACACACAAAAAGAAGGAACTTATTTCCCATGAAAACTGCACAAAGGTTTTGATCTGTTATTTTCTCTCTCTGTGTGTGTTTTTTAAATAGTAGGCTGCCTGAACTTCCAGTTGTGTTCAGTAAGGCAGAAGCCTGGGTTTGGGGGAGTGTAAACTTTTTAGTGGCTCGAGCCCCATCTTTCACTGTCCATTCCTTTTTTAAAAAATACATTTAATGTTTTAAAAAATGTGTGGCAAAATACACATAACATAAAATTTACCATCTTAATAATTTTTAAGTATGCAGTTCAGTGTCTTTAAGTACATTCACATTGTGTAGCCATTGTCACTGTCCATTTCCCGAGCTCTTTTCCTTTTCCCAAATTGAAACTCTGTACACATTAAACAATCACCCCCATTCCCCCTCTCTCTACCCCCTGATGACTAGCATCTTACTTTCTGTTTCTATGAGCTTGACTACCCTAGGTACCTTATATAAGTGGAATCATTTAGCATTTGCCATATTACAATCGGCTTATTTCACTTAACAGAATGCCCTTAAGATTCCTCTTGCATTGTAACATGCACCAGAATTTCCTGTATTTTCCAAACAAGATCCCATTGAAGGTATAAGCCACATTTTGCTCATCTGCTCATCCAGTGATGGACGCTGGGCACTTGGGTTGCTTCTGCCTCTCGGTGGTTGTGAATAATGCTGTCATGAACATGGATTTCCAGGTTCGAGTCTTTCAATTCTTTTGGGCATATACCCAGAAGTGCAATTGCTGGATCCTATGGTAATTCTATGTTTAATTTTTTGAGGGATGACTATTGTTTGCCATAGTGACTGTACAATTTTCCGTTCCCATGAAAATTGCACAAAGGTTTTGATCTGTTATTTTCTCTCTCTCTGTGTGTTTTTTAAATAGTAGCCATCCTAATAGTTATGAGAGGGTTGCTGTTCATTCTGTTAGAAAAATTGATGTAACTATTGATTGGAAAAAAACCCCAAACCCAGTACCTTGAGAGGCTGTGGATTCCAGTGAACTTCAGAAGCTCCTGAGAATCAACCGATAACAGCAATCCACCAAAAAGCAGCAGAAAACCCCAAAGGGCAGCCAAATAAAACGTCTTCACTCCTTTCCTTCCAAAGAGCAAACACTCCCTGAATCTAAAGAAAACATTTCTGCACACACACCAGACTATTGAAGCCAGTGTGTGGAAATGCTTCTGCCACATTCTTAAGGTCTTCTTCCATTTTTGGCCTCTGGAAGAGGAGTTCTGTTTTGCCTTCTCAGTGACATAGTAACAACCACACAATTCAAAAATAAGTTTTCCTGTGCATTTCCTTGTTGAATCTTGCACATTGAGTTTTTTTTATATTCATGCATTCTTCTATGATGCTTAAAGGTTTTCTTTGAAATATCTACTGTATTGATTTGTAAATTAGTTAGTCTTCTGCAATAAAATACTATTTGTGCCAAAAAAATCTGTTTATACACTGGCGGTTGGGAGGGAGCTGGAGGGGCAGTGTGGGAGGGAGAGCCCTTTTGGGAAGGTGTCGCAATGAGTGAGGGAAGAGATGCAGCCTGGCTAGGGTGGAGGCAGTGAGGACTCATGCGGAGGGAAGTCAAGAGACATTTCAGAGGCAATCTGCAGGACGTAATGCACAGTCACTGGTCAGGCCTAAGTGATGAGGAGGAGGCAAGAATGAATCCCATTTTTCTGGCTTCATGGAGAGAGAGGTGGAGAGTCAGGGAATAGAACAGAGGGAATAGTGCTGACTTCCAGTTAGCCCTTCAGGACCCTATAGGCTGCCTGAACTTCCAGTTGTGTTCAGTAAGGCAGGAGCCTGGATTTGGGGGAGCGTGAGCGGGGAAGGGAAAGTTGGAGGATGAATTGTAATGGGTCTTGGAGGCGAGCTTTGGTGTGCGAGCTTGATTCTCTGGGATGGAGAGCTAGAAGGCACATGGTGAGGTGCAGGGTGAGAAAACACAGCTCTGCACTGGGCCAGGCCACTGGAGGTGGACATGAACATGGAATCCTAGGTCTGAAGGGACCTTTATCCAGTCATTCCATGGTGCAGATAGGGAAGCCAAGGTCTTGCAAGGGTTGGCGGGAGAGCGGGGTCTCGAACCCAGGCATCCTGACTCCTGGCATGGGAAAGGCTGGTGACCTCTGTATCCCTCAGCCCTTCCTGATGTCCTCAGGGCATTCCCATCCTCTCATACTCCCACTCTACTTCTGAGCGCACCATTGTGGATGAGGCCCCGTGTCTGCTTTAGACTCAGAGCGCCCTGAGTTCGAGTCCCATCTCTACTCACAAGCTGGAAGACTCAGGGTGGTGATCTTTTCTCTGAACTTCACTCTCCTTAACTTCACTTTCCTCATTGATCACATGGGGACACTGATGCCTCTATCCCAAGGTGGGCTGGATTAATGGCATAAGGCATGTTAGAGGGCTGGCAGGCTGCTTGACGCCTGTGAGCCCTCAGTAACCAGTGTTGAAGTTGGGTCATTTCCGAGTCAGCCTGGCCATCACCTCCTCCAGGAAAGCTTCTTTGGTTCTCTCCCTTAATCCCACAAGGTCAGGTAAGATCACCTTCCTCTGCACCCCCAAAGCACTGTATTGGGCTATCCTCACTGTCTGTCTGTTTGAGCGCAGGGGCTGGCATTTGGCAGGATAGTTTAGTTCTGGCATCTTAGAGATCTGAGTTCAAATCCTATTTCCACCACTTCTTATTTGTGGCATATGGGACAAGTCTGTTAATATCTCTGAGCCTCAGTTTTCTCATCTACAAAAGGGAAATGGTACTGATGATACTTATCTCTTAGGGTCTTTGTGATAATTAAATGATAATACATGAATGCAGTCCTTAGAATATTGCTTGACACATAGTAAGTGCTCAATGAACATTTGCTATTTATGCATTGCTATTCATCATCACTGCCATTTGTACTTGTAGACCTATTGGACTGGGAGCTCGAAGACCTGGATTCTGGTCTCAGCTTTTTATTCTGCTGCTTTGTAAGGTTTTGCATGTATCTGGGACTCTTTTGAATAAGTGGTTAGGTAATAATATGAAATTTTCAGTAAAGAGAAGCCCTAGCTATCTCCTGTCTCTGTTATTCACTGGGGCAGCCACGCCCTGGGTGATGCATATGTGTTTGTGGTGTGCCCGTGTTGGGCGTAGATTCTAAGGTGGACTTTGTTTTCCTTCCCATGACCACACAGGGCTCTTTCCTGGGGCTCAAATTCTTGGTGGCACCTGCTCCAAGCGGACTGGGTTCCCATCTCCCTGCTTCCCTAGAGCCCTCCCGCAGAGGCCCTGTGTGTTTGCAGACACAGCTGAGGCCCTTGGCCTGGGATGCACACCCAACGTATTGGGCCTTGTTCTCTGCGCTCACATATATACATTTCAGAAATGTTTCTCTTAATCATATCTTGAATTAATGCAGGACTCGTTCATTCCCAGCTCTCATTACCCTCTTAATTAACTCGGCACAGATGGAAAAAGTCGGAATTGCTCTAGCCGAGTTGTTCTGCTAGTTTTAAAATGAGATGGCAGATGGGAGGACGAGGTGGAACGGGCTGGCTTGGAGGGAGGAGATGAGTTTCCAAGCTGTCACCGGAGCGTCAACAAACGCTCCATCTGTCGGTGGTAAGGCCCGGCCGAGGCCTTGTGCAAGGAGCTGGTGTTTAGAGGGCTGGCGTGGGCCAGAGCTCAGAGGTTCTGGCCACCACAGGTATCCTGGGGATGTGGCCCCCAGCACTGGGAAGAGCTCCAGGATTTCTGGAGTTCTGATGATGGTGGACACCTCTGCCCCAGACCACAAGGGAAACACTCATGTCCCCCATTCCTGCTTCGGAGCCAAGGAAGGGTTTTATTTTCCTTCTTACCTAAAATAGTCCTAAGGAATGAGTTACATCAACTCCGCATGGCTGTCAGTGTGAACTTTCTAAAACACACATCACTCTGCTGCCGGAGACTTGTCATAGGCCCCCGTATCCCGCAAGGCAGGGCTGTCCCTGCCAGCGTCTCTAGCCCCTTCTCACCCTAGCCCTCTGCATGCCCGGTCCTGCCAGCAGCCATGCTGACCTTCTGTGGTCTGTCTTGACTCTGGGCCCTAGAGTTTGCTGTTCCTGCTGTTGGAATGTCCCTCCTTCTCATCCTTCAAGGCCAGCTGTGTGAGATACCCCTTTAGAGTTCTCTCTCTGTTTCTTGTGCTTCTCCCAGTTAAGTGTTTTTCAAAATATGCTTTGCTTGTAAATGAATTAATAAATGATTCTCCAGTGACAGCTTATGAAAAGGTTTTTGGCTTGTTCAAGGATGTGTCTCAACCTGCAAAGATCCTAGAACCTTGGGATTGAAAGGGATCTTAAGAATCTCTCCGAGTTCACAGATCCTCTCTTGTGCATCCTGGTGAACTGAATATGTAGCCTTGTCTTGCATACTCTCAGGGATAGGAAACTCACTGTCTCCTAAGATAGATACCCTATTGATAGATCTGACTGTTCTACTGTTCTCTGGACTGGACTGTGATCAGACTTTCATAATAGGCATAGAAATAAAATCTTCTCCCATGTCCCGCCACAGAGAAGTCCTTCAGGGACTTGACAACAGCACCTAGGACCTCCCTGAACTTGTCATCCTCAAAGACAATATGGAAGGCAGAGTCTACTGACTGGTCTCTGATACCCCTGTGAAATGACAGGGTCTTGGGATAACTGACCATTTTGTCTTATATCCCAGAAGGTTTTGGAGTGGTAGACAGACCTTGGACTTTCAAGTCAGATAGACCTGGTGTCAAACACCGGCTCTGCTGTTTACTAGCTGTTAAACATCAAACAAGTACCTCAACCTCTCTGAACGTTGGCTTGTTCATGCGTGTAATGGGGATTGAAATCGATGATCATTAAGGCCTCTTTGAGTTGTGACTCATGGAGTTCCATGTTGCTTGTCTCTGAGCCTCCTGCTTCTATTTCAGGGACTTGTTTCTGTCTCTGTCTGCTGACTCCTGTCCCCTGCCCCTACCCCCGACCCTCTGTCATAGTTCTAGTTTGTTGCACTAACTCTTTGGCTCCCTTCACCAGGTTTTAAAAAAGAATTCCGTTCTGACCAAGTCACTCCCTGCTTCTGTCTTTATGGCTCCCAGAAGTTGCTGGTGTGTGTCCAGGCTCCCTAGAGTGGCCCTCAAGGCTCCAGTTTCAGGCCTTGCCGGTATCTCCAGCTTTCTAAACAACAACTCTCCACTTTCCACTTTTCCTTTGGAATTTTCCAAAAGCACTTTCACTCCATACTTCGTAGACACTGTTACTTCCACCTGCAAACTCCTATTGATCCTGCAAAACCCTATTCTGGTATCACCTTTAATATCTGAAGCTTTTCTAGACTACTGTCTCCCCTTGAGACAAAGTTCTTCATTTCTCCAGGCTCCTTTGTAAGCATGATTACTGAATGAATCAGCGTTTCAATAGTCATTTTCTGTGGCTGTCTTTCCTTTGTAAGCGTTGCAAGGCAGGGAGATACTGATTCTTCTCTGTGTCCCTAGTACTGGGGACAGGGCCTGGCAGGCTGAAGTCCCTTACCTTCATGACTTTCGTTACTGAACTTTTGATCCCAGCCTCTTTCTTCACCTTTTCCAAGTGAAAATGACAGCAGTTCTTAATCAGAACCTCTTAATCACACCACATTATCCTTCCGAGATGCTTTTACCTCCAGGAACCCATTGATTCACCACTAAATTACTATAATTACCACAAATGATAAAATAGCAGATTTCCCAGTTTTCTTTACCCTTGCAAATTTGCATATGCTAATGTGCTAATGGCTCCCATTGGCCCCCCTCCTGCTGGCTCTTCAGAGACATTTTCTGTAGTTGGCGTTCACTTGTCCCACACCAACTAGGACCAGATCGGAGCAAGGAAGAATGAAGTTCCCTGGAGTTCCCAATCCACCCAAGCAATAGAAGAAATAAATTTTTGGACATTTAAAACAGTAAATACATTGAGGGAAATCTTTGTGCTGCCTTACGAGAGGGCAGGCTGGTGTGAAGCAAAGGGCACTGTGGAAATGAGAGCAAGAGGGACCTGGGTTCAAGGCCCTGCGTCCAGCAGCCCTGGCCACACCCACCTCACTCTGAACCTCCTGGGCCTGGCCTACCTCACTGTCATTTCTCTTCTGAAAACTGGAGAACCTGTCCCCCTTTGGCCGTTTGTAATGAGAAAGAAATATGAATTCTTTTTGAATTTTTAAAAATTATAGTGAAGTACAAGTAATGTACAATTTGCCATCCTTCCCGTTTCTCAGTGTACAGTTCAGTGGCATTCAGCACATTCACGTTGTTAAGAAACCGTCACCACCATCCATCTCCAGAACGCTTCATCTTGCAAAACTGAACCTCTACACCCACTAAACAATAACTCCCCATTTCTCCCTCCCCCTAGCCCCTGGCAACCACCATTTGCCTTCTTGTCTCTATGAATTTGTCTACTCTAGGGACCGTTCATAAGTGGACTCACATAGTATTTATCTTTTTTGTAACTATGTCCTCCAGGTTTATTCATCTTGTAGTATATGTTGGAATTTCCTTCCTTTAAAGGCCAAATAACGCTGCCTTATAGGCATGGGCCACATCTTGCTTATCTATTCATCAGTGAACACTCAAGTTGCTAGAAATATGAGCCTACATGTAAAGACCAGTAAAATCTCAGGAGGTGGAGGTGGTGAGGGCAGTGGGCTTTGGTGCTGCACTTGACTTTGAGACCTGGATGGGCGTCCTTGAGCTCTGAGCCTCCCTGCCCATTGCGTGGGGCTGTCGTAAGGTCAGCAATCTAACGTAGGTCATTGGCTTAGCACAGAGACTGGGATTTGAGCATCATTCTTTTAGTTATTCATTCAACACATTTTTACTGAGCACCTACTATCTTCCAAACACAGCTAAGTGCTCAGGATAGTACGGTGTGTATCTTGTAGAATGCCTGAGGGCAAGAAGGCAAGACAAGTCATGATCAAATAAATAAGAGAATGTATATTATGGCAGATGGTGATAAGTTCTCTGGAGAGAAATGGAGCAGATTAAGAAGGGTAGTGAGTGCTTGTGGTGATGGCTTTATTCGATACAGGGTGAGCTGGGAAGGTCTCCTGAGGACAGGAGAGTTGTACAAGTGAGCCTGGTGAGGATGAGAGAGTAGAAAAGGCAGTGACCACGAAGGGAAAGAATGCCTGAAGTGTCCTAAAAATAGGAACATGTCTAGTGTGGCTGCAATACTTTGAGGCAGAACGTAGCTGAAGGTAAGGACGGAGGGGCAGCTGGGAGCTAGTGCTGCAATATCAGGTGAGCTGGGGTGAGTGAGATCAGCGGGCGCTGAAGAGTTCTGAGAAGGGAAGTGAGAGTCTGACTCATAGTTTAAAAGCCATCACGCTGCCTGCTGGGTTGAGAATCAGCTACAGTGGAGACAAGGGTGAAATAGAAGGACCTATGATTGTAATGATCTAGGCCAAGGATTGGCAAACATTTTTTTGTGAAGGACCAGAGAGTAAATATTTTCAGCTTTGAGGGCCATATGGTCTCTGTTGCAATGACTCAGTTCTGCCCTTGGAATGTAAAAGTAGCCACAGATGACATGTAAACAAATGGATGTGGTTGTGTTCCAATAAAACTTTATTTTCAAATAAGAGGTGGCAGACTGAATTTAGCTGATCCCTGCTTTGAGCAAGATGATGGTGGGTTGGACCATCAGTGGGGCTGTGAGAAGTGGTTGAATATGGGATACATTTTGAAGGTAAATATCAACAGGATTTGTGTCAATCTGGAGGTAATGTGTGAGAAAGAACAATCAAGAATGACTTTAAGTTTTATGACCTGAGGAAAAGAAGGTCAGAGTTGCCAATTACTGAGAAGAGAGACTCTATGGATGGAACAGGGTTTTATTATTATTTTTTTAAAGGTGTAGAGAGAATTTAAAGTTTGGTTTGAGACTTACTATGTTTGAGATGCCCCTAAACATCCAAGATAGATGTCAGGAGAGAGCTTGAGGCTGGAGGAAGGAATTTTGGAGTTGTCAGCATGTGGATGGGCTCTGAAGACATGAGGTTAGACAAGATCACATGGAGAAAAAGAGTGTAGAGAAGAGAAGACCTCTGAGGGCTGAAACAAGGAGCCACCAGCAAAGGAGACTGAGAAGGAGTGGTCACTGGCATGGGAGGAAAGCCCAGAGAAGATGGTGTCCTGAGAGCAAGAGAAGAAAGTGTTTCTTAAAAGGAATAATCAACTCTGGTAAATGTTGCTGTAGTAGGTTGAACAGTGTTTCCCCTAAAATCATGTCTACTAGGAGCCTCACAATATAATCATTTTTAGAAATAGAATCTTTGCAGATGTAATTAGTTAAGATAAGCTCATACCAGATTAGGGTGGACGCTAACTCCAACAACTATTTTTCTTGTCAGAAGAAGAGAGGGCCCGAAGAGACACAAAGGGAAGAAGGCCGAGCAAGGACAGAGGCAGGTGGAGAGATTGGGGTGATTCAGCTGCAAGCCAACAAATGCCAAGAAAGGCCAGGAGCTGCTAGAAGCTGGAAGGTGCGAGGGCAGATTCTTCCCCAGGGCCTTCAGAGGGAGCATGGTCCTGTTGACACCTGGATTTTGGATTTCTGGCCTCCAGAACTGTTACAAAAATATTTCTTTTGTCAAAGTTACCTTCAACACAGCAGCCCTAGGAAACTAATATCCATTGCCAATGGCTTAAGGAAGATCAGAACTGATGAAAGATCTCAGATTTGGCAATGTCGTTGGTGGAGAGTATCATGGGTGACCTTGATAAGTGTTGTTTTCAGTCAAATGTGGGGGGAGTGTGAAGTCTGATTAGAGTGGGTTCAAGAGAAAATGGGAAGAAAGGCATTAGAGACTGGGTATGAACCATTCTTTTATTTTAAAGGAGGAAAAATGGGTGGTAACTAGACAGGAATGGGAGAGCTAAAACATGTGTAGCATTGGTAAGAATGATCCAGCAGACAAGGAAGAAATGATGATGCAGGAGACGGAGAGACTGAGTGGTGTCCTTGAAAATGGGATCAGTGGACACGGAGGGGAGGTTGGAGCATGGGAGGGTCATCCATGGGAACAGGAGGGAGAGCAGTGAGTGTGGACGGGCTTGGTTGGCACACGTGGTGGAGGAACTGTGAGGGTTCTCTTCTGATTGCTTCTATGCTTTTCATGAAATAAGAATCAAGGATATCATCTGAGACAGGCTGGGGAGGAGGCAGTGAAGATATGAGCAGAAAGAAGGGGCAAAATGGCCAACTGGGAGAACAGGGGAGTGATTCTTACTGGGACAATGTAGCTAGCTGGCTGGGAGGCCACAGGGCCCACTTGAGCTTAGTGGCTGTGAATTTAGACTGGGCAGAGTCAGGGGGGTTGTTTCCCTCTTATCACACTCAGCTGCTGGGTCCAGGTTGAGAGCAGCGGGAGAGCTGGATAAAGCCAGCAAAGATAATGAAGCAAGAAAGGAGCGAGGAAGGTGAGGGCTGTATCTGTTATCTATTGCGGTGTAACAAACCACCCTAGCATTTGGTGGCTTAAAATAACAATAATTGTTCATTTTGGTTGTGAATCTTTAACTTTTGGCAGGGCTTTGGTAGGAACAACTTGTCTCAGCTCATCTGGGATGGTTTAACTGGAAAATGGAGGATCCACTTTTAAGACAGTCTAGTAGGTTGATAATGGCCCCCAAAGATATAGGATCTTAATCCCTAGAACCTGTAAATACATCTTTATTTAGGAAAGGGGCCTGTGCAGAAGCAATTAAGTTAAGGATATTGAGATGGGGCGGTTATCCTGGATTATCCATGTGACCACTACATGCAATCACAAGTGTCCCATAAGAGACAGTAGAAGGAGACTTAACAGATTTAACATACAGAAGAGGTAGAGGCAATGTGACCACAGGGAAGGAGACAGGAGTCCTGTACCTACAAGTTAAGGAATGCCTTTAGGACCAGAAGCTGGAAGACACAAAGAACATGTTCTCCTCTAGAACTTCTAAAGGAGTGTGGTCTTGCTGACACTTTGATTTTGGACTCTTAGCCTCCAGAACTGTGGCAGAATAAATTTGTGTTGTTTTAAGGGCCACCCCCCCAACTCCACCCCAGTTTGCTGTAATTTAATACAGCAGCCCTAGGGGACTAATGCAGATGGTGGATCGCATGGTTGGCAGGTTAGTTCTGCCTGGCATCTGTGAGCTGGAGCTGAGGGCTGAGGGCTTTCATTCTCCTCCACATGGGCCTCTCCTGGTGCTGTGGCTGGACTCTAAGAGAGAGGCAGAAGCTCTCTTGCCTTTTATCACTTGCCTTGGCATCACCCATGCCATAGTCATAGCCCCATCTAGAATCAAAGGGAGGAAGCACAGACTCACGTCTCAGTGAGAGGGGTGTCAAAGTCACACAAGAAGGCAATGTGAGATGCACATGCATAAGAAGTGCATGTGAGATGGGAGACACTGTTGTGGCCAGGTCTTAGGAAATATAACCTGCCACAGAATAACACAACATGATGATAATGATGGTGGTGGTGGTGGTCTTAGTGATGACGGACTGTGACCTCTTAGTTGGGTAAAGAGGGAAGCAGGAACATATGGAATAAAGGGCAGTGAAAATATGGCAGAATCAATGGACCCTAGGACCCAGTGAGGTGGAAGAATCATTGACCTCTGAGTGAACAGAGGTGAGAGAGTGGGATGCTTGAAACTGAGTTATGGAATGAAAACAGTTCTTGTAATAATAAGTTACACAGCATGACCACAGAGGCAAGTGACTGAGGTGTGGCTTTTGGACAAGAGGAATTCAAAGAATGATAGACTAGGCTTTTGGGAGGACACCTATGTAGCTATTGAAACAAAGTGTGTGTTGAAGAGAGTGACAGTGATCCAGGAGAGAGAATCTCTATGGGCTGAGGGTCAGTGACCTCCCGCAGGGCTGAAGATGTGGCCATGAAAAGGAGGGGTCAGTAGGGAGGAAATAGGGGAGGGACGGTGGGGGGTGGGGACTTGGGGAGAGATAGCAAGGGGAGAGATGCCAGATGTAGGTGATGGGGAGGAAGGCAGCAAATCATACTGCCACGTGTGTACCTATGCAACAATCTTGCATATTCTTCACATGTACCCCAAAACCTAAAATGCAATAAAATAAATAAATGGAAAAAAAAAGAAAAGGAGAGGGTAACAATTGCTCTAACGTGATGGGATGAGCTTCAAACCTTGAAGTTTTGGGGAGGGGAACAATGTCCTGAGAGCATCAGGGAGGAGCAGGGAGGAGCAGTATGAACGACAGCAGGCGTGTGGGAGAGAAAACAGGTGCTCTTGAGGGAGCTGAGGGAGCAGAGGATCCCCAAGGAGAGTCAGGTTTCATTTGAAACCAGAAAGCAAATGTTCACTGAAGAAGTGTAGTTGAGAGTAGAAGGGATTGCAGAGGGCATGGTGGGAGATTTTGAGGAGTTAGAGGGGGTAGGGATAAAAGTCCCCAAAAGGGGCAATGGTCTCGAAATCCTTGGCTTCTTGGGGTGAGTGATGTGAACCATGATGCAGGGCATGATGGAAATAGATTTTGGATTCCTAAGGCAGACAGTAATGGTGCATCCAGGCCCTGAGGGATGGAGGGAGGAGGGAGAAAGGGGTAATACCTTGCCGGGAATCCCAGAGCTCTGGGGCTCCTGCCTTACTCCTGCTCATGGCAGTGGGAGGCCAGGGGAGATGCCAGTCATCCAAGAGGACTAGGAGCTCAACAGACATTAGTTATTGCAACCATTGCCATCATTTTTCAGGGTAAGCTTCTGATTTTGTAGATGGGGAATGGGTATCATTGCACTTGTCACATTGTGTTGTAATTATCTGTTTTCCTGGCTTCCCCACAGGATGCGAGACCCTGGGGAGTAGGGTCTTCATCTTATTGTCTTGGAATCTATCCCCAGTACCCAGAATTTTGCTCAGCCTAAAATATTTACCAACCAGCATATATTGAAAGAAAAAGGCCCAGAGGGATGTACTGACCAATCCAAGGTCATACAGGAAAAACAGAGCCTGGACAAATCATTTGGTCTCCCAATGCTCAATTTTTCTTTGCACTCCTGCAGTATCTAAATTCCTCTAATCCTTGTAGTGGTTACTTCTTCCATCTCTCTCCCCTTTGCCCATTTATTTTTCAGTGAGATCTGCAGCTCCAGCTGGAGTTGGAAGCACAGAACCTCCATCAATGTTCAAAGCCTCTCTCTTTTTGCTCATGTTTAATCTTCAAAAGGCCCTTTTCTTCCACTGGTGATTTCCCCTGGGGTGCCCTTGGCTGGCCCTACTAAAATAAGAATTGCAGGCTGGCTAAATAGGGATTTTCAGCTAACAGAAGAAATTACTGACAGGGGAAAAAATAGGGGAAAAAGGCAGGTAGTTATGGAGCTTCCTTGTCATCTGCATTGGTGTTGGCATTGGGCGTTGCTTAAGTCCATTAGCCTCTGTTAATTTCTCTAGTGCTTTATGGTGAAGGGCATGTAATTGGCTGGAAATAGTCCTTAATTGGAGTGGTTCACATGTGAAGCTGACAAGCTGAGATCAACCCATTTAGGAAAAGAAGCGCATCTTATCAACCCATCCAAAAAATTTGAGGAGTGGGAGGAGAGAATCCCATGGTCCAATGCCATCCTCTTGTTCACAGACTCCCTTCTGGGATGCTGTCAGCCGGGGCCTCAGTGCTCCAGTACTGGTGAGTTCCTGCTTTGTGATCAGCTCAGACAAAATGGGTTCCATTCCTCAATTTTCCCTCCTGGAAACTTCAAAGCCTGGATAGGCACCAGGGTCACAGCTAGAGATAAGCCCCAAAAGGAAACATTAATCCTACCATTACAGCGATTCATGAGTGCATGTACGTGTATGTGCAGGCGGAGGGTGTGCGTGTGTGCATGCGTGTTTACTGGATGGGTGGGGGTGTGGCTATGAGAGAAGAGAGAGAGACAAAGACAAAAGACAGAGAAGCAGGAACACCAGCAAATGTCAGGATGTGAGAGTCCTTCCACTGGCCTCAAGAGAGAACATCCATGATATGGTTTGGATTTGTGTCCCTGCACACATCTCATGTTGAATTGTAATCCTCATTGTTGGAGGAGGGACCTCGTGGGAGGTGACTGGATCAGAGGGGAGGACTTTGCCCTTGCTGCTCTCATGATAGTTAGTGAGCTCTCATGAGATCTGGTTGCTTAAAAGAAGGTAGCACCTTCCCTTTCTCTCTCTTCCTCCTGTTCCAGCCACGGAAGACATACCTGCTTCCTCTTCACCTTTTGCCATGATTTTAAGTTTCCCGAGGCCTCTCCAGCCATGCTTCCTGTATAGCTTGTGGAACTGTGAGCCAATTAAGCCTCCTTTTAAAAATAAATTACCCAGTCTCAGGTAGTTCTTTATAGCAGTATGAGAATAGAATCCATTTTTTGGAGCACAAAATGCAGGCAGGGGATGAAGTCTTAAAGTCTGTGGAGGGAGTGCTGAGGAAAGGAAGTGATTCTCCTTGTGCCTCCAGAGCAGAGGACTGGAACTACATAGAGTAGATGTCTCTGGAAGACAAAAACCAGCACACTCTGGAAAGGCATGTCCTATCACGTTGGGAGTCTCCAGTGGGCTGCTGTGGGGCATGGGCTCTAGTACCCACAAAGTGTGGACCCCCGTGTGAGGACCAGCCAACACCACATGGCCAGGTGACCTCCAAGGGCCACCTGGGGCAGAGTGGGAAGAGAATGAGCTCAGGGATCTCCTATTCCCTCACCTCCCATACACAACCCATGGGCAAGTCCTGTTGGTGCCAGAGCCCAATTATATCCATCCTGTCTGTGGCTTCTAGCTTAGCTGCTGGCATCCCAGTCCAAGCCATTCTCTCCTCTCCTTGGACAGCTGCAATAATCTCTTAACTGATCTCCTGGCCTCAACTGTTACTACTCTGTGTCTACTGTCTTATAAAATGTAATTAGATCATGGCTCTCTTTATTAAAAAAATCCTCTGGCCAGTCTCTGCGGCTCACACCTGTAATCCCAGCACTTTGGGAAGCCAAGGTGGGTGGCTCACAAGGTCAGGAGTTTGAGACCATCATGGCCAATATGGTGAAACACTGTATCTACTAAAAAAATACAAAAATTAGCCGGGCATGGTAGTGCATGCCTATAGTCAGCCACTTGGAAGGCTGAGGCAGAAGAATCGTTTGAGCCTGGGAGGCGGAGGTTGCAGTGAGCCGAGATAGCACCACTGCACTCCAGCCTGGGTGACAGAGCGAGACTCTGTCTGAAAAAAAAAAAAAAAAATCCTCCAAAGGCTGCTCTTTAGGATAAAATCCAACTCTATTCAACCCAAGAGACCATGCACCATCCATGTCTGCTCACCTCTGACCTGCAGTGAACAAGGGCCACACTCTCTCTCTCTTCCTTAAACGGGTCCTTTTTAGCTCAAGGCTGCTGCTCCTGCTGGTCCCTTTGCCTGGAATCCTCTTCCCACAGATCTTTGCATCATTATTTTTTAGGTCTCACTGGCCCTCCCATTTTAGCCCCCAATTGGAGTTACTCCCCCTTCCCCACCTCAGTCACTCTCTGTGACTTTATCTGGTTTTATTTTCTGTTATTACCTCCTGTTATTTGAAATAATCTCATGAACGTATTAGTTTGCTTGTGGATTTTCTGACTTCCATCATGGAAATGTGAGTTTTGGGAGAGCAGAAAGCTTGTTCCAGTGCCACGTGTGTAGGAAACTCCTAAGACATAGTTATGGAATGAATGAATGAATGAATGAATGAATGAATGAGTAAATCAGGAGCACCTGGGTTTGACATCTGGATCTACCACCCGCAGGCCAAGTAACTGAAAAGGTTAGTTCACAACCTGGGGCATTGTGTGTAGAGTAAGGACCGTGATATTTACCCTAAGAGTGCCATGTGGCACCAATGCAGGAATTATGGGAAACTTTCAGCTCAGTACTTGCATCCAGAAGGTGGTTAATTAAATCCAGTTCCAAAGGAAAAAGAAAAGTCAGGTCCCTTTCCTTCCTGATTTTCCAGGCCTGGATTCCACCTGAGGTGGGAGGATCAGGGAGGACCACCCTCTCTCAGAACTGCCACTTGGAAGTCTGGCCAAGGGGAGGGACAAAGGAGCACCTATCTTCCACGTGCCTACCTGGTCTCCTAGCCCTGAACTTGTTCCCGTTTTCCACCTTACTTACTGAGTCCCAGACTCTAACCATGTCCCTGTTGCCACTCCTCTTCCAGCACGCTTGTTCCTTGCAGCGTCTGTTTCATAATGCTCAAGCTTCTAATTTAAGCCTAGCACTCAAGGCTCTTTAAATACAGGTTTCATTGTATCTGTCCAATTTTATGCCTCTGGGCTTTTAGCTGCCCTTTTACTCTGCTCAGGCTGTTGTCTACCTCGTCCTTGGCAGTTCAGTTTCAACCTTCTTTTAACGCACTGAGCGCTGGATTATTAGCATGCGAGCCATTAATGTGCTGATTACAAAATGACCCACTTACATTCCTTAAAAGGTACTGGCAGGAGTTTTACTAGAACATGCATTCAAAAGTCACTTGAGTTGAGCATTTCTTTTCTGTTTTGATGCTGCTTTTCTGGTAACATAAACTTTCAGAGCAGGGAAGAGAATCTTGTCTAACTCTCATAACAGAGGGGAACGTGGGACCCAGAGAAGTAAAATGCCTTGCCCAGGTCACACAGCAGGTGGGCAGCAGAGTTCAGACTAGAATTGAAGTCTCTTGCCTCTGCACTATGAATTTTGGTTGCAGGGAGCCAGTGGCTGAGCTCAGTTTGGATTCAGCCTGGGAAGGAAGCCCATGGTTCAGCATGTTTGGCTGTGCCCACAGGCAGAGTGTGGATGGCAGCAGCTAGACGCCATTAGGGGCGTGCGAACCTCTCTTTCTCATACCGCCATCTACAAACATTATCCTTGGGGGCAGCCTCAGCTGGGATGGTGCACCCAGGTGTCTGTCCAATGTGCCAGCTTGCCTGCCCCACAGCCTCCTCTGAAGCCTATTTGGAAGGTTTGAGCTAAGCTTTCTACCAGGAGAAAGGGGACAGGGCTGAGTCCCTGATGGTCCTACCCAGGCTGATGAGTCTTCTAGTGGTTCTCCATGGGAGAAGTGCTACCTCCTGTTGGATATTTTGCTTATAGATTTGGTGTTTATGATTGTCTCAATGTTTGAGAGAGCTCTTAGCAATTGGTAGGTGAGGACCAGGGATGTCCATCATACTGCTTTGTGCTGGTAAGTTCCCTGTCACAAAGAATCAACTTGCACCCTGTGAGACTTTCACATCTCTTAGCAGACATGTGTGTGAATGAAAAACCCATTTATATATGCTTAGAACTTTCTCTGTATCTGTCTGTCTGTCTGTCTGTCTGCCTGTCTGCCTGCCTGCCTGTATCTATCTATCTGTCTATCTATCTATCTATCTATCTATCTATCTATCTATCTATCTATCTATCTATATGTCCGTCCGTCTGTCTGTCTATCCATCCAATCTATCAATGAATGTATATAAACAAAGCATTTTCTGTGTAGTTTTAAAATTCATTTAGCTTTCCAGGATTGCAACTACTGAGTAGAACAAGTAAAGACTGTAATTTGTTTTGTTCAGAATTTTGTCAAGAATTGTTCACCATTTCAGAAAATCATGCAGAGGTTGGCAAGGCCACTGTGGAATTGAAGCCACCAATACAATCTCCCCGTCTCAACCTGCCTTTGTTATGACAAATATAGGAAGGTACTTATTTAGCCCTTATTTCAAAATGTTAGATAGAGAGGAAAAAGTGTCAAAAATATTCAGTTAAATATTGGTTTCTGTCTCTTCAGTCCCAGCCTACTCATTAGAAAGAGGTGCAAACATCTGATTACTTAGGGTGTCTTCTTTGTAATCATGTCTGAACATTTACTTATTGAAATATATATTATTTTGTTATAAGTTGTCTCCTTTTATTTATCTTTATAATACATTTTATTGATTTTTAAAAAGTATGTAGGTAGGCTCTACTATCCATGGATTTTATTTCATCATACTAAAAGGGATGCTACAAAATAGTTCTATACAAAGGGGGCTTTGAATCTGAGGATAAGAAGTCCTGATATCTACCTTCCAGGGACATACATCTGATTTGTCAATAGCACTTAAATTCTGTCTTCTGGATGAAAACTCTCCTGTTTTTTTCTGCTTTGATTCTGGAATAACCTCTTGATGTGTGATCCTCACCCATTCATGTATTCATTCAACATATATATGACCATCATGTGCCAGGCATGTTGCTAGGCACTTTATGCACAGTTTCTCATTTAATCCTCATGGCACTCTGCAGAGCAGGCATTTATTAGCTCTCTCTTGCAGACACAGATCCAGGTCCCAGTGAGGTTCTGGGCCAGTGGAGGACACAGATGAGTAAATGGGTATTTAAAGTCCAGTGTGATCTGTGAGTTCATGGGGCAAGCACAGGAGCTGCAGCACCCAGAGGATGGGTTGTCTAACCCTATTCCAGAGGCAGAGCCGACTGTTTTCAGGATAGATTTCTGATGGATCAGTATCTGAGCTCTGTCTTGACAAATGGGTCAGGCAGATAGAAGGAGAAAGTAGTTCTCAGCTGAGGCAATGCAGTTGCAAGTTCATGGTGGCAGGAATTACCACGACAGGCCTGGAGTTCTACATGCTGTTCACTATGGTTGGAGTCCGGAGTGTGAATGGGGATGGTGAGAGAGGACGCTTCTGGTAGGGAGGAGGCAGTCTCTGGTGGTGAAGCATGCCATGATCCTCAGGTGCAGCCCCGAGTTGCTCTCACTTTGTCCCAAAGGCAATTGGGAGCCATGGAAGGACATATGCAGTGGAAGGCTGCGGCCAATGTTGTGGCTTAGAGTAATCACTGATGTTGCAATCTAGAAAGTGATTGGTGGGAACTAAGGAGACTAGGTCACAGGCTCTTAGCACAACTGAATAATTAATTAATTAATATTTATTGAGTGTCTCCCATATTGTAGTCACTGTATAAAATTGGCCATAAGGTCAACAAGTCAGAAGTCTAGCCATGTGTTAATTCCTATTAACCCAGTATAAGCCAGGGTTAGAGTTAGGGTTAGGGTTAGGGTTAGGGTTAGGTCCCTGTGCTACACTGGCCCCATAGATTACTGTGGCCCCAGACACTGGGTACCCACATCATTTATTTACAACACTAATCCAATTACCACTTCCTCCCCTAAAGCAGCAAGAAAGCCCTTTGGTTTTGGTTGCAGGCTGGACTTAATTATGGATAATTTACTATTCTTCTGGAGTATTTTCTTATCGACTGCATATTAATTGACTGGAGCTCCACACAGGAAATGAAGATATTAAACTGTCATTACAAAAACGCTTGTTTGTGTTCATCCCCACACAGTGCAATCATTAGTTCTGGTTGCCTTGAGAAACATGTCCTATATAGAGTTCCCCCCAGAAGCTGAAATTTTTTGACTTTAAAGGCCAGTTAGTCACAAAAGTGATGCAAAGACCTGCAGGTGAGTAGGTGACTGGAGATGTTGTAGGGAGCAAAAACTAGATGTCTGATCCTTAGGGAGATGAAAAAGGAAGATCATGGGGCTGGAACAAACTGACTGAGGGAGCCTTTCTGGCTAACGGCTTCAGAGACCTGCTTACCTTCATTCACCCACTCAATAAATATTACTAAAGTCCCTGCCATGATCACAGAGATCAAAACGACACAGCTCCCTCATGGAGCTTATAGTCTATTTATTGAGGGATACAGACATCACACAGCAAATTATAAAATGATTATTTAATCAGAGTTATGATGGATGCCATGAAAGGAAAGTTCAGGGTGGTGAGAGAGAATGATGGGTTTTGGGGCAGGCTCGTTTGAGGACGTGATGTTTGAGGTGAGACTGGGGGCACACAGGGGATAGCAAGGTAGGGTAAAGAGTGCAACAGGCAGAGGAATAGTGGTTGCAAAGGCTCAGAGGTGGCCACACCAAGAAGGCCAGCAAAAGTAAAATGCAGCCAATGAATGGGATAGGAAGCTGAGAGAAAGGGCTCAGGCTAGAGCATCTTTAACTCTCTCTCAGCTGATATAGGCAGAGAGAAAAGAGTGATGGCTTGGGTCTTCTCAAATACTTCAACAACAACAACAAAAAAAAGAGTCAGACTCTGAGATGGTAAGTAGGTGATATTTTGATCTATTAATGATTGGGTTTGCTCAGGAGTGCTCTGTTGAGAAGGATTCAGAGATTCTATTCAGGTTTGGTGATAAAGAGTGGCAGGATTGTGTAGTGAGGTCTGCATGGTAAGGGAAAGCAATCGTTTGCCTATGAGGCCATTATTTCTTGTCCAAGTTACTAGCACTGTTAGCCAACCACCCTAAAATGTAGTGGAGTAAAACAACCAGTTTACTACACTCACAGATTTTGTGAGCCAGGAGTTTGGATGGCAGATGGCAGCAGGGATGGTTTGTCTCTGCTTCATGTTGTCCAAGGCCTCAGCTGAGAACACATGAAGGCTGGAGGTAACTGATGGATAGGAACTGAGATCATCTGGGGACTTCTTCACTCATATGACTGGCACTGGGCTGGGCTCACTTAAAGGTTGTTCTCTGCTTGGACGGTTGATCAGAACATGCGCACTTGCCTCCCCAAGTTGCTTGGGCTTCTCTCCTATCATGGCAGCTGTATTCTGAGTGGAAGCACCCTGACTGATGTCAGGAAAGGGAACACCCCAAAATAACCATCCAAAAGCTTGCATAGCCTTTGCTCACCTAATCTCTAAAGTCAGACACTGTCACTTCTGTGACATGCTGTCAGTTTTAAGCCCAAACTTGAGGAGAGAAGACAAAGACTCCACCTCTCAGTGAAGAGGTCAAACAGGTATCAAAGAATCTGCAGATATGTTTTTAAAATGACCACATTTACTGACCACTTATATTAATAAGTTTCAGCTGCCATAAGGCTGAGTAATAAATAGCTCTGAGAGTTCAGGGGCTTACCTCACATGTTCATTTATATACTCTTGGGTCTGTTGATTGGCTGTGGTTTGACTGATCTAGGCTGGGCTTGTTGACTCACTCTAGACTTCTGGTTGGGTTTAGGTATGCTCCACATGAATTGATTCCAAGATCTAGGCTAAAAAATCAGTAGCACCCCGGGTCATACTCTTTTCTTGGTAGGGCAAGAGGTCAAGCCAAGCCATATAAGCATGGCCACTAACCTTCCACTGGCTCCAGCAAGTCACATAGCAAGCCCAACATTGATTGGGTGGAGGGATATATTACCAGTTACTTTATTGGGTGGCACTGCAGAGCCACATGGCAAAGGGTGTGGCTGCAATTCCATAACAGAGAAAGAGTAAAGAAATGTGAACAGTGATCCAGTCTGTCACATTTTTACAGATGAATTTTAAGAATGTTTGTAGCTTAAATGTGTGAACTATATTCTAAATATGTGAATCAGTTACTCAGGATGAAAGTCCAAGTATAGTTTTAACTCTTCTCTTCTTGTACACCAATCACAAATTTCTCTCTGGTCCACAACCTTTTTGCAATCTATCTACCCATCTAGCAATTTAACTATCTGTCTGTATCGCTTGGTTTTTCTACTCTACTTGCCTTAATTTAAAGAATGAATCATGACTGCTTTTCTAGACCATGAAACTTGACTTTATTTATTCATTCCATAAACAGAAATAAAATGTATTTATCGATTGTCTACTATGTATTAGGCACTGTGCAGGGGGCTGGAGACGTGAATCAGAAAGATAAGTTTTCTGCTTTCATAGATCTCATGATCTAGTGGGAGAGAGAGATAATAATGCATAAATAAATAGAAAATTTATATATTATAGCAAATGCTTCAAAAGATATGGCATTCTGAAATGCAGAATGATGATGATGGTGTGGGGAAAGTTTTGTTAGATGTGGTGGTCAGGGAAGGCCTCTCTGAGTAAGTGTCAGGACCCAAGGGAAGAGGGATAGCTAGGGGTAAGATGAATGGGTAGAGGATAGTGTTTCAGGCAGAGGAAAGAGAATGTGCAAAGGCTCAGAGGTAGCAAAGTGCTCAGTGTAATCAAAGAACTGTAAAGATTCTAGCGTGAAGAAGTCAAAGGGAAAGAGAGGGAACATGGCAAACATGTGATCAGCCTAGCCACCAATCTCTTTTCCTCCAACTTGCCCCTCATATTCATCTAGGCTGAACTATATGAAGTCCACTCCTGAAACTTCAGGGGATTCTACTGCTCTCAGGATCAATCTAAACCATTCATTTTTATCTTTGAGGCTTTGATAATGTAATAACAATTTTTTCCTCTGCTCTTACGCAGCATTTGTTCTGGTACAACTGGTCTACCCAGCAGCCCATGGAACCATATTAAAAACAGGGATTTTCTCCACCCCTTCTTGTTGAGTGAACAAGAAGGTCTCAGCCATAGTGGAATTGTGTTTAGGTTTATAACTCACTAGGTTGGAGGGTTGACACACTGGAGGACTTGGTGGGGAGGGTGTTGGAGCTTAGTACCCTGGAACCAGGGTAATGTTTAGCCTAAGGAAAAGTAATATCCATGAAGCTAAACTTCATGGAATGCTTCTTTTTTGTCAAGCACTTTGCTGAGGTATGAGGCAGATACTGTTTTTATTCCCGTTTTTCAGATGCCAAAGCACAGGCTCATAGAGTCTAAGTAACTTGCCACGTGGAGAAAGTTTTAGAGTGAGGATTCAAACCCAGGAAACCTGACTCCAGAGAGCTGGCTCTTAGCTACAATGCTAGCTTATTTTATGATAGACCTGTGTTACTCAACAATAAATAGTTAAAATGCTATTGCAATCTTCCTTTGTGCCAAACACAGGGCTACATTTAAATGCCTGATTTATTCTTATTTGTTCATGCTTATATCACTTTCCTCTCTCTTTAATTCAGGTATTTAGTGAGTGTCTACTATGCTTCTTGAGGTTAGCCCAGATAAGGCTGAAGAGATACATCTCATAAATGAGGAAGAGGTAGAACTCACAGGAGAGTTTTTCAACTTCTTGGAGGCAGAGATCAACTCAGTTATCAGGAGGCACTTCCTGATAAACAGAGGCCTCTCCCATGGAGAGGACTTCTTTGCTAGGTAGAGAGCTTACCATCTTTGGAAATGTGCTAGTGTTGCTGAAGGAACTTCTGCCTTGATGGAGTTGGGTAAGCAGCTTCTAAGGCTTTTCCAGTAGTAAAGTTTCATTATTCAAAATCAATGTTTCTCAAAGGGAGTTTCCCCAAATGACCTTGGAAGTATAATATGCATATTTAAAATGAAGATTCCAAGGTTCACCTCAGGCTTCTGAATCAGACTCTCTATTGGAATAGTACAGGAATCTGCATTTTAACAGTTTCTCCATGACTCTTGCAAATCCTGAGGTTTGAAACTCTCATGATACCAAGAAAGAGCTAGCGATGGTACAAACACTCTGGATGAGTTTGGAAACTAAGCATCAAGCTCTGCCCTTTCTAATAACTCACTCACGGTGTGACCCTGGGAAAGTCTTCTCTGGACTTCAGTTTCCCTTTCGACAAAATAAAGGTGTCATTCCAAGATTTCAAAAAAGTAAAAAATTCTTTTGTAAAGGAAAAACCTAATCTCTAACTCAATAAAGCTCTATATTTTATAGATTACTGTAAAAGTAAAAAACTGCCCAGAGACTCCACACATTTATTTTAATTTTATTATGTAAAAACACTTAACGTGAGATCTGCTCTCTTAACAGGTTTTTAAGTGCATAATATGGTATTGTTGACCATAGGCACAATGCCATACAGCAGGTCTCTAGAACCTATCCATCTTCCATAACTGAAACTTCATGCCCACTGATTAGCAACTCCCCATTTCTCCCACCCCTTGTTTCTGGTGACCACTATTCTACTCTCTGCTTCTATGAGATTGACTATTTTAGATCCCTCATATAAGTGGAATCATGCAGTATTTGTCCTTCTGTGACCAGCTTATTTCACTTAGCATGATGTCCTCCAGGTTCACCCATGTTGTCTCGTATTGCAATATTTCCTTTTATAAAAGGCTGAACAATATTCCACTGTATGTATAGACCACATTTTCTTTACCCATTTTTCCATCAATGGACACTTAGGTTGTTTTCACATCTTGGCTATTGTGAATAATGCTGCAATAATCATGGGAGTTCTAATATCTCATTGAGATCCCAATTTCAGGTCTTTTGGATAAATTTCCAGGAGTGGGATTGATGGATCATATGGTATTTCTATTTTTAATTTTTTTGAGGAATGTTCGTATTGTCTTCCACAGTGGTTGCATCATTTTACATTTCAACAGCAGTGTACAAGGGTTCCAATTTCTCCACATCCTTGCCAGTACCATTTTTTTGGGGTGATAATAGCCATTCTAACAGGTGCAAAGTGATAGGACCCAAAGCTTCATGCTTCTTTAAAGGAGCTAGATAGGCTTGTTGTTGTTTGTTATTTCTTATTGTTGGCTTGGTGATATGTGTATGAGACCTAAAAACAGGTAAACAAAAACTTTGAATTCCTACAACATACAATAAAGAAAGAAAGAAAGAAAAAAAACAAAAGGACTTTAGAAAAAAATGTTTAATTGACAACTTAAAAACAACTCTTGAAAGAAGACTCTGCCCTTCCCCCATGGTTCCCTTAGTGGTAACAGTGATGCTGACAAATCCTTAGCAAATTCATCTTGAAACTATCAGATTTTACCCCAAAAGATGCCCACATGGTTTGGAAATGGATCCTGTTGGTGGAGTGGGGGGAGGTAGCTGTCTTATATTAGGGTTCCTGAAGATGGACTCTGAGAAGGAGATTTGCAAGCAGGAAGTATTGGTTCAATCACGAGGTCATATCGATTTAGTTTTTGGCATGACTACCACAAGAGAGAAAGGGAAGCAGGACAGGGCAGAGGAAAGACTTGAGCTACAATGTGTGTGCAGCAGAGGCCTCCACGGATCCTGCAGAAAACTCTGAAGCTGGGATGATCCCTCAGAGTTGCTCTTAATCAATGTAAAGTAGCTAGGTCTTCACACCCTCACATGGAAGTGGGCTGCCCCTGAGGAGGGGGAGTGGCTGTGCATAAGGCAGCCCTTTTGACTAGGGGCACTTCCTGGAGAAGGATGCTTTGTGAGCCACCAAAAGCCCAGTGCTCTCAGAGGAAGCTAGGGGATTGAGTGCCTTGGTCCCACAGGGGCAGCTGCGAGGCAAACAACAGTGTCCTCTATAGCAGTGAAGAAGGTGGGAAGGCATTCTTGGCAAATCTGCCATCCATCTGGGAGGGCACTTACAGGAATGTGAGGCTCA
The DNA here is from genome assembly GCF_001604975.1 of Cebus imitator. NCBI lineage: Eukaryota > Metazoa > Chordata > Mammalia > Primates > Cebidae > Cebus > Cebus imitator. The sequence continues at coordinate 372,030 of NW_016107624.1, read as the reverse complement.
TAGGGCAAGATCCAAGCCTAGTTTATCTTTCAGGTTCATTTAGCCCCACCAGATTCTAGGATGGGAGTACTCAGGTGACTTTTTTTTTTTTTTTTTTTTTTTTTTTTTTTTTTCATGAAAGCCTCTTAATATTCCTTCCATATTATCCAGTGAATTCACGAATATAGAACCAAAGTTGTGTACATAACTGTATAAATTTTTTTTAACAATGAATGAATGAATGTAAAAGTAGGAAGGTGAAGTTAAGTCATATTGAAGAATTATTCTGAAGGATGCAGCTGCCCCATGAGAGGAATAGAAATCCAAGTGTTTCAGTTTCATTTCTAGTCCACATGTATTATTGTTTTATTTCATTCATTCATTTACTCATTCATCCACTTAGCATTTATTGAGCAACTTCTGTATTGTAAGTCTTATATAAACACTCTTGATGCTAGATACTGAGGACCTTATAGTCTAGGGACAAAAATGATTCCTGTGGCAAGATAGGAGCTTCAAAAGAGGGATGTATAAAGAGCAGAGGGGACACCTAGTAGGAAGAGAATGACTGCCTGGGGAGTGGTATCTTGCAGGAGGTATATTTGAATAGGACTTTGAAGTATAAGTAGGAGTTTACCAAGCAGGCAGGAAAATCCAGTTCTTTTCCTAGTACTATTGCACTCATTTCAATCCAGGACAAGAAAGGCCATTTTATATTTTCATTGCAACCAACAAAGATTGAATGGAAAGAAATACAGAAGATTTTGAGTAGCTTTGGGAATGGTATGACTCAGTTTCTACTAACCTCAGGCTTTCGTGGAAGTAACAAGGAGACCTATGGAGAGGAATGTGCTTTATGTATAATTGGTTTGGTTTAGCTCAGATGTCTCCTGCTGCACTGTATTGCTCTTCAGTAAAAATCCAATCCCAAATCACTAAAGAGATAGATTAACATATCACGGTGAGCCCTTTTTCTCCATCCATGCCTTTTCCCTAGGATTTAGCGTCTAATTAGCCAAACATTCGTTATCCAGGGAGTTCCAAAGTTTTCAATGTAATGCATTGGCCCTAAAAAAGAAACCAGCATCATATTTTAAAAGTCACGATTGCAGTTGTTTTTGGTGAATTACCATTTATACATTTTCCATCTGTGAGTATTTTTCTGGAGTACCACCTGTTTTTCCCTCACGTTGGTAGTAGAGAATCCAACAGATCATATCTCAGAATAAATGCATTTTATCTATAGTAGTTTTCCACATTTTCAGCAACTTTTTTTTTTTAATCTCACAAAATAATCTCCTCTAAATACAAACCAGCTTTTAGAGCTACAAATAGACATGGAGGCTTTAAAATTTTTTCTTTCTTCAAACCTCTCAGGAGAGCCCTGGGAAGTCAATTTAAAGAGAGAAACTCAGTGACAGTGAAGATGATGAGAAACCCAAGGTGGGAGATACATCTTGTACTAAGAGCGCTTCAATAAACTGCGAAGGAGACAGACAAGAGAGACTTCAGCCTTGTGGGGCTCCTGAGACAGAACAAATCCTTTCTTAGAATCTTAGGGTCCTGATTTCACGTTTCCTCGGTGCTCCTTATGTTTGTGAGACCTTATGTAAGTTACTTAACCTCACTGGCACTTTATTTCCTCGTCTGTAATATGAGGACAATGATGCTTACTCCAGAATTGTGATTTGATGAAATGATGCAACATATCATAGGTACCCAGTAGTGTTAGTTTCTTTTCTGTTCAGGTTGCTTGCTATGCAGAGTTTCTGGGTGAAAATTTATCTTTCCATTCTCAGCAAGCAGCTCCCATCTGATAACAGCAAAGGCCTCTGGGATTGTCTTTCTGAGAAGCTTGCCAGGGGGTATCCAGAGCCCCAGAATAAACATAGAGCATCTTCCAGGTGGTTCAGTTTTATACCTTGGCAACTAATTTAAAGCATAGTTTTTAAGTTAAAATAAATATGCATATACTGTAATATAGACAGAAAATTCTATGTGTCTCATTTGAAAATTCATAATTCAGAACCTCTTTTGAGAGTTGAGGGCAGTGCCTGGGGCCTCCTGGGGCCACAACTTTCTGCTCTTTGGGGTTTAGGGACTTATGATTCTGGGGAAGGGTTTGGAAGCACTGCTTAGGAGCTGGCAGAAAGACCTTTGATCATTTTGTCATCATCACGTGCCTTCCAGGGGAGAATCAGGAAAGTTGTGTCAAGGAGCTGAAAAGAACTTTTGAAATATGATTGCTTGTTTTGACAGATGGGTATAAGAAAAATGTGCAAAGATTATAGGACAGATGGTTCCTAAGTAAAGCATCCTGGTCATCCTTTGGTGAGAAGTTGGGGCTCCTAAAGGCAGATTTTTTTTAGTGCTGTATCAATGGGGTGATCATGTCATCTATCATTCGAACTGGGACATTTGAGAGTAGAGGGGGCAACTATTAATAATTACTCTGGGACGACAGGCACAAACCAGGACCATAGGGAGATCAGGGCATAGAGTGGCCCTATGCACAGTACGATTTTTCCTTGATTCCAAGAGCCCATGAGTCACATGACACATTATTAACTTAATAACAGCCTTTTGGAAACAAAGAGAAAAAAAAGTACAGCCATTGTAGGAGGTATGCTGATTTCAGAGATGTCTGATATCAAATGTTTTAGAATTGAGAAAATTCATATGTCTGCACTTTGTGAAACTGGCAATTCTCCTTAGCATATTACAGCTCTGAGGGGTGGTGTCAGGAGGAAGGCTCTTTAGCTGGGTGTAACCTACCCTTCACAAAACAGCCCCTCACATCTTCTAGACCCCTAGGTAGGCTGGCTAGGGAATGTTGCTGTAGGTAGCTGATCCACTCTCCTTCCCCAAGCTCATGCCTACAGGCATAACCTGCTTCCTTCCCTCTCATCAGCAGCCATCAAGGAATGGCAGCCACCAACATATTCAAGAAGGTCATCTGAAGCTTCATCACTGATTTATTCATTCATTAGTTTATTCACGTCATACCCTGTGCCAGGCACTTCCCTGGACACTGGGGAGGTGGAGGAGAGACCCTCTTTCTGCTTTTCAAGGGTTTTAGAATCTAGATGAGGAGGTAGCCAGGTAAACAGGGAATCACTGTAGTGGGAGATACAGGGATGAAGAGTGTAATCCAGAGTGTGGATTGGATAAAAGTTCTCTCCATCCTTAGGGATAACTCAAGACTGGAGGTGTTGCACTGGATAGGTTGGGTGCAGGGTTTTAAGGAAGGGAGGGCTCCAGTCAGATTCACATGTTAGGAAAAGCACTCTGGCTGCCTGCTCTTGGAGTAGGCCAGGCTAGAGGCTAGAAGACCAGTCAGAAGGTACCCATCTAAGCCACTCACTAGACCATGGTCTGGGTGAGAAATCATGACACTTGATTAAGTAGTAGTGATGAAAGGAACAGCCAAGAAAGTCCCTTTCAATCTCACCATTAGGTAAGATTCTAAAGGTGTGTGTTTTAAGATGTATTTGATGAGTCGACCTTACAACACAGATTATATGCATTCATTCATTTGTTCATTCTTTCATTTATTCATCAAGTATTTGTTTGGCACCTCTTCCCAGGACTTCAACCCTATTGACACACAGGATGAGGGGCACAGTGTCTTTATACAAATAAGAAAAAGGCATCCCTTTCTCCAGATAGTTGCAGCCCTGTGTCAGGGCTCAGGGTTGGCCAGGAGTCCCCGCTTGGCTCCAAACTGAGGTGCCTCTGGGAGGACACAACCTTTACACAGGACACAGAGCTGCAGCAAAAGAAAATAGACAGAACTTGGTTATTGGGTATAGGAGTGGCTGGGAAGAGGGAGTGGAGGATGATATCTAGGTTCTGGGTTGACCACTGGCAGGGAGGTGATGGGCAGCTTAGCAGAGGAGGAGTGATATGGGAGTGGAGGGAGATGATGAACTCTACTGGGAACCTTTTGAGGAGGGGGTGCTGCCAGCCTGCTGGAGAGATGCCCATCAACTAGTGGCTCTGTGGACTTGGGACTCAGGAGAGAGCCCAGCTAGAGAACTGATTAGGGAGCCTTGGATTTGTGGGTCAGAACTGAAGCCATGGGAGAGATAAGACCACCCAGAGAGGGGATGCTGAGTGAGAGAGGAGGAGGAGAGCATCTTCTTCAACATGGCACCCACAGGAGAGACCAGTTCCCCCAGGAGATGTGGAGTCCAGGCTTGGACACATTGGCTGGAGGTACCTGTGGGCCCTCCAATGGCAAGAGCCAAGAGATTTAGGGCTTAAGAGAAGCCAGGAAGGAGTTATGGATTTGGAGGTCTTTATATCTCAGATACTGGAGTTCTGGCCATTTACTCACAGTATGACCTTGAGAAGTTAACTCTTCCTTAACCTCTGGTTTATTCCTCTGAAATAAAGGTGGTTTGACTAGAGGTAAGATTATAATGGTGTGTGTTTTAAGATGTACTTGATGAATCGATCTTATAACACAGATTATATTCATTCATTTTCTCATTCTTTCATTTATTCATCAAGTATTTATTTGGCACCTCTTTTGTTTTAGGCCCTGTTCCAGGCACTGGGGGCAGAGCTGGGAATAAAACAGGAAACAACCTGCTTTCCAGGAACAGAGAGTTTAGTGCAGAGATAAGTAAACATAAGGGGATAAACAAGTACTTGAGCAAGGTCATTCCAAATGCATGTAAATTCTCTGAAACAATGAACCGTGGTGCTGTGATAGAGAAGGATGAGACAGGGGTAGGCTCTATTAGACACAGTGGTCTAGGAAGAACCCTATGAAGACAGACATTTGAGCCAAGACCTGAATGATAAGGGCTGAGCTGTGCAAAGGTCTGGACAGAGTGTCCTGGGAAAGAAAGAGTAAATGGAAAGGACTTGGGGTCTGGCACAGATTGGTCAAGGCCAGTGAGGCCAGAGCTCAACTGGGGAGAAGAAGATGGGCTACAGCCAAGGTCCAATAGGAGGCCTACCAGACCATGGGGAGAAGTTTAGATTTCATTTCAGATGTGCTGGGGAAAACAGTGGAGCATTTGAACACAGCGGTCACAGGTCTGATTTGTATTAAAAGTGGCAAGTCATGTTGGCTGCTGTATGCATGGTGGATGGAATCCCGTCAGAGTGGTAGCAGGGAATCCAGCAAGGAGGTCCAAGCATGGATGGCAGTGGTGACCCCACATTTGCCTAGCATTCAAAAGAGCCTTGATGAACTCTTGACTCCAATAGTTCATGTTGCCAGTGTCTGTCTCTGAAAGCCTGGGTCGGGGTGGTTTGCCCCATGTGGCAAAATGGAAAATGAGACAGACAACATCAATCACCCAGATGAAAATTTCAGGACATTGGACAGGGGGACTAAGGCAAAGGATAATCCTGAAAAAAACCTCTCTCCTGGTTATCCCAGTTGCTTCAGTGATGTAAACAATGCTGGCCTGGCAAGGAAGTGTCAGAGATGCAAAAGGCAGCGAGGACTCTTCTTAGCCCCAACCCTTCTGCTTTAGGGGAACATGTTCATAGTGCCGTTTAGAAGCACAAAAAGTTTTTGTTTCTTGGACCCTTGTGAAAATATTCTTTGGATTGTAGGGCCAAGAGTCACCCTCACTTAACACTTACACATGTTCCTTGGACATAGGAAGGTGGATAATGGGGAGGAAACATCTGCTCCTTCTTCCCATGCTCTGTCTTCTTCCCCATCTCTAGGCTGTTCTATTCCTAAATGGAAAAAGAACAGAACAATTGTCTTATGAATGCCTTGACTTTTGAGCAAGCAGAGGAGAAGGTGCTAATCTGGTAGGTCAGAACCCAGTTCATAGGACAGTATCTTCCTATTGTCTATTTCAATGGACTTTCTTACAATGGGTCCCACCGTAATTAGGATAGAGACTTAGATCTTTAAATGACCTTTAAGACCTTGAAGGACATGGTTCCCCCCTCCCTGTCTAGCTTCAATACCCACTGCTCTCTCCTGTTCTTGCTAGAGTCAGTCCATCTGCTATTATTCCAGTCTTTCATGCTTGCTACACTGTTTCTAGCCCCAGAGCCTTTGCACAGGATGCTCCTTCTTCCTGGAAAGCCCTTTTCCTCACTGCTCACATGACTGGCTCTTTTTCCTCTGAGTGTCAGCTCTGCACCCATGCTCTGGGTGGTCTGCCCTAGTTAGCTCAACTGAAATAGGTCTTCCCCTTGTCATTTGCCATCTCAATTTTTGTTTTTTTCTAAATTTCAATAGCTTTTGGGTGCAGGTGGTTTTTGGTTACATGGATAGATTTTTTGCTGGTGATTTCTGAGATTTTAGTGCACCTGTCACCCAAGCAGTGTACACTGTACCCAATAGTAGTCTTTTATGCCTCGCCCCCTTCCCAACCTTCCCTGCAAGTCCCCAGAGTCCACTATACCATTCTTATGCCTTTGCATCCTCATAACTTAGCTTCCACTTATAAAAGAGAATATACAATATTTGGTTTTCCATTCCTGAGTTACTTCACTTAGAATAATGGCCTCCAGCTCCATCCAAGTTGCTACAAAATACATTATTTCATTCCTTTTTATGGCTGAGTAGTATTTCATGGTGTATATATATACGCCACATTTTCTTTATCCGCTCGCTAGTTGATGGGCACTTAGATTGGTTCCATATCTTTGCAATTGCAAATTGGACTGCTATAAATATGCGTGTGCATGTGTCTTTTTCATATAATGACTTCTTTTCCTTTGGGTAGTTACCCAGTAGTGGGATTGCTGGATCGAATGGTAGTTCTGCTTTTAGTTCTTTAAGGAATCTCCATACTGTTTTCCATAGTGGTTGTACTAATTTACATTCCCGCCAGCAGTGTAGAAGTGTTCCCTTTTCAATTTTGTGGTTCTTTGCATAAACCTGACACAATCTGCCGGCATAGTAGCCTGCTTCTTTGTGTCAAGTGTCTTCCTTTCTAGAAGGTGAGCAATATGAGGACAAAAATGGCTTCTGCCTTGTTCACTCCTATAGCCTGAGGGCCCAGAAACAGATCCTGGGATATATTAGGAGCTCAATACATATTTGTGGAATGAATCTATGATTGCTAAATTAATCAGAGGATCACAGGAGATCTCTGCACTCGTCTCTGTCTCTAAGAGCCTTTGTGTTTAGAAATCCTTTGTTACTGAAGCAGTGCTGACCCACCCCAGAACCATGACACACGAAAATGTAAATTATTTCATCTGGATGAAGAGGCCTCTATACCAGACACAGAGAGGCTGACCTGGAAGGCAGGGAGTCTGCACATCTCCCTTCCAGGGCCCATTCAGGAAACTGGATGTCATGCCCTTCTTCCTGGCAAGCACACCCCATACCAAACATGACATTAGATCACACTGACCCCCATGCCAGCTGGAAGTCTCGGGAGCAGCCCTAAATCACACAGCCATCCTGAAGTGGGAGCATAACCCGGGCCTGAGCCATAGATTACCAGGCACGTGGCGGACGTCGTTTATCACCTAACTCCATAAAGCCTCCTCATGGCGCCTGAGGAAGCTCGCTTGAAGCGCTTCGCTAAACAGCGGCTTGGGGAGTAATTGTCCTCATATGTAAATTTCCCTGTGTTTCAGAGGACTGTCTTTTTTTTCCTTTTCATTCCCTCTCTTTTTCTTTCTCATTCTGTTTTCCTTTCCTGACCCCTCCTTCTCTTCTTTTGTTTTCTAGGAGGGAGTGGTGCTACTGTTGCCTTTGTCTAGAAAAATGTGTTGTTCTCAAGGTAGGTAAACTGAGGCAAGAGATGGAGGACACACGGGGAGGGGGTCACAGAGCACAAGGATAGCAAACCCAGGAGAAAACCCCACTCGGAAGTGAACCTGCAGGGAAATTTAGTGAGGCTGCTGTGTTGTGCTGGGTTCTCCAGGAGAGGGTGTGTGGTGGATGGTTGGTGGGGGACAGGAGTGTGGTCTTGGGACCTGGTTCAAACCCTGGCTTCCTCCTTTACTTCATCATATGTGGTAAGGAACTTCACAGCATCTAGAAATGAGGGTGGACCCTGGAGGCACTCACGTATGCTTCCAAATGCCTGTCCCACTATTGTTGTAAACTGAGCACCCTTTCTCCTGCCCCCCTTTTCTCTTGTCTGAGTAGTGAGATAGGAACAGTGGGTCTCCCACAACGCTGTGGTGAAGAGTGGAGGGAATGACAAGCGAGATGGTGCCTGACACGCTGTAAAGTGCCCTACGGACAGACGATGGCCACGGGCATGCTCATGAATCTCCTGAACGATGCAACAGCACCGCTTACAGGGAGTGAGGTCCAGAGCGTAGTCCTCCAGAGCTGCCTCCTCCTGAGGAGATTCTGGTGCCTTGTTCTGCTTCACCCCAAGCTTTTGCACATGCCGGTCTTTTCCCGGCTTACCCCAGCATAACATGAGAGGGAGGAGGTCCTGACCTCCAGGTCATCAATTACTTCCAGCCGCCTCTGTTCTCCTCTACCTGACAGTCCATTGCACCCAAACCATCCTCATCCAAACTGTAGTCCATCAGTTCTTCTGAACCCGGTCCTCCTGCAGGATGCCTCATCTCAGTGTTCAGCATCACCCCATCCCCAGACCAGACACTTGGCATCTGTGACTTCTCCCTGTCCTCCATTCCACATATACTGTCTGTCACCAGGTTGTGCATCTTTACCTCCTAAATCTCAGCCCCACTCCCTGCAATCCACATCCATTTTCTCTGCCTGTGCTGAAGCCTCATCTTCTCTTTCCTGGACTTCGCTACATTTTTCCGACAGGTTCCTTGCCTCTGGGCTGACATCTGCAATCCATCCTGCCTGCATTCAGACTAAAATTCCTGAAGCATAGCGCTGGCCATGAGCTGCCCCCAATCAGAATCCTTCTGTGGCTTCCTCTTACCTTTGGAATGACATTTGAAACATGAGACCTTGTGCTACCTGGCGCCACCCTCTCTTACTCCTCCTTCCGTCATCCGTCATCCTACGCTGAAGTCAAATGCCTGTGGGTTGTTCCCACGCATACCCACTGCCTCTCTGCATCTGAACCTCTGCCAACTCTGTTCCCTCTTTCTGGAATGTCTTCGTCTGCATCTCTGTATGAGCAAAGACTCCCTTCTGAGATCAAATCCCAAGTGGCCTCCTCTTGTCTCTCAACCAGGAACTTTGTTTCCCATGAAGTCAAGCAGGGACATTTAGTACCTAGAGCATTCCCTGCCCATTAGGCTAAGAGAAGCTTCACTGTTTCTCTCACATCCTTTCCCACAGCCTGTTTTCTTCCTGAGTCAGCCAATGAATGAATCCCCCCATTAATCTCAGGGTTGGAAGGAACCCCAGAGGTCAACTATTTTAACCTACCCCTGGGTGGTTGAAAACCTCTGAAATAATCTGTTTCTGAATAAATGAGATATATTATCAGGGGAGGGGAAAGAAAGATGATAGATCCTGGGCCATTTGCTGTTTGCATGTCGCCACGAGAGCTTGGGAAAGGAGTCCCCATGTGGCTCTATAAAAAAAAAAAAAAAAAAGGCTTTTGTTTTCTTTGGCCACTGGTTGACCCAGGAGATGGCAGACACATAAAATGGTTATGTATGACATCTGTTCCATATTTAGCAGGGCCATTGGAGCAGCTGGACTGGTGGCAGGACTGGCTTCTGTGTCAGTGACAGCAGAGGCTCTGGAATCCCACAGATATGGGTATCTGTATGACCAGAACATGTCATTCAAACGTTCCAAGGCTCAACTCTTGTACCCATGAATCACTGTTGAAGTCTGATCTAAAGTCCCTGAGGGCTTCTGAGAATTCCCTGGGTCAGGATGGGGTGGGGTGGGGAATTCTAATCCCAAGGTCTCCCAGACCCCTGGCTCTGCCTTGTTTTCGTTTTGTATATTAACAGTTCATTGAGCTGTGAGATGAACAAGACGGGCGTTGCAAAGGAAACCTGAGCTGAGAGTACATTTCCAGTGTTAATAAAGCTTCCCTTTTGTTGCATGTTTCCAAACATTGGTGTATGCTGTATGATGGTTCAGGTGGGAAAGTCCTCATTTCCCCAACCTCCTCCTGACACAAAACACTTGGCCCCCAGTTGTGAAGATCTAGGAGGGAGCTGGTGAAGATGTTTCTATCACAGGGATCCAAAGACTTTAAAGTGGACTCCAGGCATCCCCATCCTTAAAATGTTGGCTATCTGCTCTCCACCCATTGGTTCCTTCAGCTCTTGTATCCCTCTCAGCATCGCCTCATCTTGTTGGGTTCTTGTATTGGTTTCCCAAGGGCTGCCATACAAAGTGGGACAAACCAGACATCTCAAAACAACAGAAATTTATTTTCTCACAGTTCTGGAGGCTGGAAATCTAAAATCAAGGTGTTGGCAGGGCAATGCTCCCTCCAAGACATCGAGAGGAGAATCCTTGCCTCTTTGAGCTTCTGGTGGCACCAGGCATTCCCTGGCTTGTGGTTATGCAACTCACAACTCCAGTCTCAATCTCATCTTCCTCTGCCATCTTCCCTCTGTGTCCATGTGTCTCTGTCTTCATATGACATTCTCCTCCCTGTGCCTCTGTTTTCTTATCAGGTCACCAGCCACATTGGATCAGGACCCAGTGTAACTAATTATAATGTCATCTTGGCTTAATTACATCTGCAAAGAACTTATTTTCAAAAAAGGTCATATTCACAGGTACCTGGGATTAGGACTTCAATAGATTTCTTTTTGTGGGGGCACAATTCAACCCACAACAGTCTTCTTTTATTTATTTATTTATTTTTAAAATTTTATTTATTATACTTTAAGTTCTGGGGTACATGTGCAGATCATGCAGGTTTGTTACACAGGTATACATGTGCCATGGTAGTGGTTTGCTTCATCCATCACCCCATGACCTACATTAGGCATTTCTCCTAATGCTATCCCTCCCCAATCCCCCCACTGCCTGCTATTCCTCCCCTAGTACCCCATCTCCCAGGCCCCGGTGTGCGATATTTCCCTCCCTGTGTCTGTGTGTTCTCATCGTTCAACACCCACTTATGAGTGAGAACATGTGGTGTTTGGTTTTCTATTTTTGTGTCAGTTTGTTGAGAATGATGTTTTCTGTTTCATCCACGTCCCTGCAAAGGACATGAACTCGTCCTGTTTTAGGGCTGCATAGTATTCCATGGTATATGTGCCACATTTTCTTTATCCAGTCTATCATTGATGGACATTCAGTCTTCTTTTTTCTTATTTCATCTCTGTACTTCCTCACCTTACTCCTCTTGGAAGGCCCCCAAAAGCTCTACTTCCTTCTCTATCATGCAGGGCCCTTTATCCTTCCTGGGGACCTGCAGCCAATGCCTATTTTCAACTTATCTAAGGTGACCAAGATGACTACGGCTTTCAATTATGCAGAGCCCATCCTTCCTAGAAGCTAGACCACAGCCCCCTTCTTTTTCTTTCTTATTATACATAGTGTACAAATGGGATCCCTACAGTTATATATCTTGCTTTCTGAAATACTTCTTAATAAATCATGAACATCTTTCCATGTCAACAAATGTATTTCTGCCACAGGCTTTTTTTTTCCCATTTATTTATTTTATTGCATTTTAGGTTTTGGGGTACATGTGAAGAACATGCAAAATTGTTGCATAGGTACACACGTGTCTGCCACAGGTTTTTTAAGGGCCACAAATAACTTCATCATGCATGTCTCTTCCATAGTTTAGGTTAACCAATCACCAATTGTCGGGCACATATGCTGCATCTACTTTTGCCCAGCTGATTGAATTACTATGACGAACACCTTCACACACATCTGCAAGTCTGAGTTTTGGAAATTGGTGGTTTCCCCGGTGGGCTGCTATCCATGTGCGCATTCTCTGGGTGAACAGGAGGCACGTGCTTTGCTAAGCCAGCAAAATAATTGCAGCCAGAGCTAAAGACGGGGGCAAATTCCTGATGCAGCACCTTATGCTGTCCATTAATAGAGCTGGATGATGCTCCTCCATGCCTTAAATCTGCAGGCCTGTCTCATTCTAGAAGGAAACGGTTGGTTCCCATCCCGGAGTCAGTGTTTGGAAAGATACAACAAAAGGGAAGCTTTATGAACACTGGAAATGTACTCTCAGCTCAGGTTTCCTTTTCAACACCCATATTTTTCATCTCACAGCTCAATGAACTGTTAACATCACATATATCTTTTGTTCCAGCTACGAATCCAGTTACTCCAGGCTTCTGACTAACTGCAGACAGATGAGATTTAGTTTTCCCAGGGAGCAGGAGAGAGAGAAAGAGAGACAGAGAGGTGGGATGGTTCATATTGGTCTTTTGACCTGAGCAGCAGCAGACGCTTCCATCTTCTTGTGGCGTGATTGTAAACTTCCACTTTCCTGTGTTGATGAGGGCCTCTATTCAGTCCATTCTTTGGCAAAATGTGTTGTGTTGACTATGGCCGCTGCTTGTGTACGTACAGAGATGCTGAGAGCCAGTGGGATTCAAGAAAGGGGCAACTTTCCATTCAGGCTCAGAGGAGGATCTGTCATTTAACCTCAATTTCCCTTGTAGCTAAGTTCACCCCAGATGAGGCAATGAGATTATGATCAATGGCAAATTGCAAGACAAAAACTAGGGTGCATTCTCTTACTTTCCTGAATAGGGCTGGCATCCTCCTTGACTCAACCTTGAAGACTTACTAGCTGATGTCAGTCCTTGCCTCTAATCCTTGCTCTTAAGCTCCCTGATTCCCTGTCAGAACTTTTTCTTGCCTATCCTAATCTGGTGGTGTAATGTGTTTGGAAGCAAGAGAGATGTTAGGGCTTCACGATAAATTTCAAGTTCAGAAGAGCCCTCTCAGTTTTGGTTGCGTTTTCCGAACAGTCACCATCCCTAGGTTACTTCATGGACCTGTGGCAACGAGGCTGGAATTCCTGGAGTAAAATCAGGCCCTGAAAACAACAGGGCTTTAGAAGCAGATATATGGGCTCCAATTCCTCCTATAGTTTATTAGTGCTTTCATTTTGGGTGAGCCAAGATCCTTCCTCCCCTGCCAAATAGGGCCTATGAGAAATCTAACTTCTGTTCACCTCTATGGACTTTTGCTACTTTCAAGGAAAACGTGAATGAAATAGCACTTTGGAAAACTGCCAGATGCTTGACAAATGAGACTCACTGATTTCTGGGCAACAACTGAGAGTGGTGATTTGGAGTTTGGTGGATGTGGGTTTGAGTACCATTTTCACCACTCTGAGCTGAACTTCCTCATGTATAGTATTTCTAATAGCTAAGACTCATTGAGAGCTTACTCTGTGCTATGCAAAGTCTGAAATGTTTTATGTGGGATAATGCATCAATTTGCAATATAAATCTTGTTGGGTAGGTACCATTAATATTCTCATTTTTGAGGAGAGAAAACCGAGGCACAGAGAGGCGATGTGCTGAAGGTCATCCAGCCAGTAGTTGTCATAGCTGGGGTTTGACAAACCAGTCAGAATTCTACCTCCCTCATTGGGTTTTTGTGAGAATCAGTGTCTTCCAGATTTCTCATCTAAAAAGTTGCCATGTTCCCCTTTGTCATTGGCATTATGTGGTGAAATAGTCCAAGATTATGCCAATATCCTATTGCTTATAAAACCTCCACCCACCAACCTTAGCATCCATTGCCAATTCCTGCCTAAATAACCTCTACCATGATGGTTGCCAAATGGTGAGTTTCTGTTTTCATCATTCCTTGACATTTACTGGTTGACATTCTATGTAAAGGATAATTTTTTCTTCTACTTCATTTGCTAATTAATTAATATCAGTGCAGAAGTCATAAAGTCCTATATTTTTTAGTGGGATATAATCTATTGCTGTTATTATTTACTTTGAAAATTGTCCCAGATTTTCCTAGTGGAAGCACCTTCAAGGTGGCTCTCATGTGCTCTTGAGCACGTCTTTACTTTCTGGCCCAAGATGTTCCAGGTTTATCTTGTACTTTACTACCCTGCCCTGGGCCTGGAGTCAGCCATTTCTTCAAAGGTTCCTGGTTTCTGTTAGTGAACGATGGTATTTAGAAACCAAGAAGTTGGGGGACTGAATGCTCATTTCTACTGGAACATCATTATTTTTTATGAATATTTTATTTTTAGTTATATGTTGTGCATACATACATAGCAGTAAAAGCATATATAAATCCTAAAAGAATATAAATTCTATAGGAATATATTAAGCTGATAATTTTGTCTGTTCTGTTTGATTCCAGAGTTGCAACAAATAGGCTTTGCTCCCTAAGTTGAGGAAATGACTTGTCTCATTTTATATGAGACTTGTGGTATGGAATTATAAGGTAGAACCAAAATGTGTGGGATGAATATTTCTTTTTCTTTCTTTCTTTTTTTGTTTTAAATGTTATTTAATGAAGATACATAAAGTTTCTTTTAAACTAATTTTAACAACTTATTTCTTTTGCATTTTCATTTTTTTTTTGAACAACGAGAACATGTGGACACAGGGAGGGGAACATCACATACTGGGGTCTGTTGGGGGATGGGGGGCTAGGGGAGGGATAGCAGGGGGTGGGGAGATTGGGAAGGGATAACATTAGGAGAAATATCTAATGTAGGTGATGGGGGGATGGAGGCAGCAAACCACCATGGCATGTGTGTACCTGTGTAACAATCCTGCAAGATCTGCAAATGTACCCCAGAACTTAAAGGAGCATTATTATTTCTAGACCATCTCATTGGACAGAGCTAGGAAATATTTATATGTATATATGCATACACATACACCTCTATGTCTCTGTGTCTTTATATCTCTCTCTAAATCATAAGTTCATAGTGATACTTCCAATTACAATTTGACACCACAGTTTTCATTCTAGACTCCTCCCTCCTGTATTTTTAAATCCCTTCTCTGATAGTGAGCAACCGGTTCTTATTATTCTCAACATATTTGCTTATTTGCTAATACCCTTGTATTTAACCAACCTCTCAATCAGATCACGCTGACTGCTTCTAGGATCAGCAGGATCCACTGTCTCCCATCTCCCATTGCCCATTGGACACCAGGCATGCTTCTCTTCTTCTCAGGGAGGAACTTTTGATATGAAGGGTAGGTCTTCCATTTGGGCCATTGAAGGAGATAAAGGGTCATGGTGACATCTTTGTATATCCAGGTACATTTATTGACCTTTCACTTGGTGACACTCATGGTGCCAGGTGTTGGGAACATACATGGACATTTACCCAGACCTGAGCTTCAAAAACCTCACTGTTTCATAAAGGAAGCAGACACGTGGGCTGATAATGCTAATCATAGTGTTAAGATGCCATGTAGAGTCCCAGCTATGCGACTGACACTTCTGGGGGAAAAGGGAAGGCCTAACACAGAAGGGACCTCACTGGGTGACTATGAGTCATCCAGGTGACTAAGAAGGCAGGAGTGAACAGGAGCAGGAAATGCTAGGCAGAAGGAACAGCAAGTCAATGGTGCATAAGCATAAAACTATGCATTGGTAGTGTGGCCACTCACATCACCATCTGGCAGTCAGGAAGTTGACTCTTTTTTTTAAACTTTTATTTCAAGTTCAGGGGTATTTATGCAGGTTTGTTATGTAGGTAAACTTGTATCATGTAGGTTTGTCGTACAGATTATTTCATCACCCAGGTATTAAGTCTAGTACTCATTAGTTATTTTTCCTGATCCTCTCCCTTCTCCCACCCATCATCCTCCAGTAGGTCCTGGTGTCTGTTGTTTCTGTGTCAATGTGTTCTCACCATTTAGCTCCCACTTATCAGTGAAAATATGTGGCATTTGGTTTTCTGCTCTTGCATTGGTTTGCTAAGGATAATGGCCTCCGGTTGCGTCCATGTTCATTGCAGCACTGTTCACACTGTCAAAGACATGGAATCAACCTAAATGCCCATCAATAGTAGCCTAGATAAAGAAAATGTGGTACCTATACAGCATAGAGTATAATGCAGCTAAAAAAAGAATGAGAGCATGTCCTTCACAAGAAGTTGACTCTTGAAGGTCAGATGATTGATTACTCTTGGTCAGGGGCAGTCAGAGACATGTGTGTCCACTTGGAAGACGAATAATTTAACATCCCATCAAACTTATGGTCTTTAAATATTAATTTAGTATTGATTTGGGAGGGACAGGAAAATGGTGGTTTCCAATTTATTAAAAATATGTACCTCTTCATTTGATTAAAAAATAAAGTACTTGTTACCAGATTTTCCAGGCTGCACAGCCCTTTTGAAGGTATCCTAAACAATTAGACGGCTGTCGCAGGGCTGGCAGTATGGTGTGCAGTTGCATTGTACCTTTTGTACAGATTTAGGCGGGAGATTGCAGGACTTTCTATGACAAGGGAGCAGAACCAGATGACTCTTTTCCATTATGTAAGGAGTTGCAGGTGAGAACCTGAGTTATTTCTCTAAGATAAGCAACACATTTCAGGTGGATTTCAGCGAGACTTATCTAGTACCTCTTATCCACTGGTATCCTGAGCAGCTGTCCATTTGACCCATTGCTTATTCCAGTTTCCATGGTTCCAGAGTGAATCAGAGACACAGCTAATTCTTCTAGTTGATGGTGATATTCTTTCACTCTTGTGCTTTTTATTTTTTCTAAAACCCATCACGTCTGTTCCTATCCAAACATTTACTCCATAAGATATCATTTGGTCTGTCCAGCTTGGACCAAGAACAGAATAGAAGAAGAAAAAAAAAGGAAAACATTTCTTTTAAGGTGGGCTCCCTCCAAAAGCTCTTGAGATCCCATCTGTCACCACTGAAACTGGAGGCGGCAGTTATGAATTGGTTATGATTCTCTCATACCTGGGCCAAGTGCTCCTCTGTGCAGGCCATGGAAGCGAAAGTTGGAGAAGCAAGCTGGTGTTGTAAACAAGCTCTCCAGGGCAATGTTTTCTCGTGAAAAGAAGTTGTTTACAAGCTCCACGGGAGCATCATTTATATAAAACAATCACTATACTCATTACCCAAGCATTCTCATTTATTCATTAAAACAGGTACCTGCAGGACTTGGCAAACCTGTATTCACTGGGTTCTATGGATTCCTGTTCCTCCAAAGCGACAATATTCACTCCTTTAGCATTTTCAACATGGTGACAGTAACAGTAACATTTACCGAGCACTTACTTGGCCAGGGCTTTTTGATGCATGCTCTATAGTTTAATCTTCACAGCAACCTGGTGAGGTAGGTATTATTATCCCACTTGATGTATAAAGAAAATGAGGCTCACAGGTATGCAGTGGCTTGCTCAAGGCTTCCTAGCAGGTAAGCAGCAGGGCTGGGCTGGCTGCTTTTCTGGGGACAATTGGATAGGATGGAGCTTTTGCTACCCAGAAAGAGGGTATAGACTAAAGAGCAGGCAGGAAACATGCACACTTGTTTGGCTTATTTCTTTGTATTGTTCCACTTTCTGCAGAGGGCTAACAAACTCCAAAATGTTTTACAGTTAGTGAAAAATAACCCATGACAGAGTCAGTTTGGGTGTAACCTTGACCTGAGTGAGGACATCTGGGTCCAGCCCTGCCATATTAATTTGAATCCCATAGCCTCTCTGGGCTTCTGGTTCTTTACCTATAAAATGAGGAGGAAAATAACTGGTTTGAGGAATTCATGGGTCCTGATGGGATCCATTGATAGGGTTCTTGGATGAGAAATCTACGAATTACTTGAAATTAAATGCAAAATGGTGTGTATTTGTCCATTTTAGGTTCTCAAAATGATTTGTGGCCTAATAATTATGATAACAATGACAATAATGAGGACCATTTATTAAGTGCTTCTTAAATAATGAATCTCACGCTCTTTACATTATCTCATAAAACTCTAGGAACTAAGTATTATTATTTTAATTTAAAAAACAATTAGAACTGAAGCTCAGGAAGGCTGAGTAGCCTAGTTAAGACCATGGGTGGCAGAACCCAGGGTAAGACCCCAGGGATCCCTTGCTCTTAATTGCAACAGTGTGTCTTACCCTTCTTACTCCAAGCTGTTTCCTCAAGCCTCAAAGATGTAAGGAATGACTGAATGGAATGAGAGCCTCAGGCAAATTGTGGTTTGGAAGAGGGGATTATTAGGGGTTGTTGATCAGTATACCCCTTAAGCATCTCCTTGGAAGGAAAGCCCACTGTTTTGTGGGGCTACTCAGTCATTCATTCAACAAACACCAAACTCCCATGAGGGGCTGACCTTGTGCCAGATGTTGTGGAGATGGAGATTTCCAGGAAATGGCCTGGCCGGAGAGTCCTAAGTGACAGCCAATGGCAGGATGTGATCAGGACCAAGGCTGGGGTCCAGGAAGGGCAGGAAAGGTCTTGCCAAAGAGGCAAACTAATTTGGGTTTTGAAGAGCTTTCATGAGTCTGGGACAATCCTCAGTGTCCATCCCAAGAGAGTTTCATGACAAAGAGAATAATGACAACAAACTAATGTTTATGAGCCTTTACTATCTTCCAGAAACTCTTCTAAGTGCTTGCAAGCCTGATTTCATTCAACTCTCACACCAATTCTTTGAGTGGATACTGTCGTTCCATTTTACAGTTGAAGAAACCACAGCTCAAAGAGATGAAGTAACTTGACAAAGTTCATGCAACACATAGTGGCAAAGACAGGATTTAAACTCATGTCTGTTTGACCCCCAAATATAGGCATGTCCTCACTGAGCACACTGCCTCTATCATTCTTTCAGGAGGCTGATCAGAGCCCAGGAGGGTGGCAGCCTTTGGAGAGAGAAGGATTCCCATGTTTGGCATGCCCTACACAATACAATGTATTCTCTCCATTTAGAAGATACAGAACTGAGGCCCAGAGAGGCCGAGCGCCCTGCACAAGACTGTATAGGTAATCAGCTCCAGAGATGCCAGAGTCTGAGACTTTCCTGCTGAGCTACAAAGCAAGTATTTTTAAACTCTATGCCCCAACTCTAGGCTAAAGAATGCCCACCATCAGCTTCACCCATCCCAGTGGGTTATTCCAGTTCAGGGCCTTCACATAATTCAGGCTGCATGTGAATCTATGCTGTGCTTCTTATTAGCTGTGTGACCTCAGGCAGATTATGTAGCCTCTCTGAGCATCTCATTTCTCAACTGTAAAATGGGAGATAATAGACTATACCAACTTCGGAGCATGAGGAGAAAAATGAGGCAAGGCACAGCGCCTGGCTAAGAGTAACTGCTAAATCATTGCTCGCTTTCATTGTCATTGCAAATGAGAAGGCATGGCATTCAATAAATGATAAAGTTGCTATACTGATGAAAGAAGGAGGAGGGGTGTTAGAGTAAAGACCTTCCAACCTCTCCTGAGTCTGTAATTCTCAGATTCGGTTATTATGCTTGTATGTGACATTTCTCACACGCCTTCTCTGGGAAGCTAAACCAGGCACCTAATTAGCAAAGGCCATTTAGTTCCAAGGGGCTGGGTTGTGCAGTTGCTGGGTGACGGCCTGATGGGGGACTGTGGAGCTGTGGGAGCGGGTACTGAGGGCCTGGTTCCTGCTCTTTCTCTTTGCAGCCAGCCTCCTTCCACTTGCGTCCTCCACCACTCTCTCCCCCATCCCACCCACTTGAACTCTGGAGCTGCAGCTGTTTGTTCCCAAATGGGAAGAAATCCAAGTCACTGGCCTGTCCCATCACACTTACCCAAATTAATCTAAGAAAACAAGCCAGGCGCGGTGGCTCATGCCTGTAATCCCAGCACTTTGGGAGGCCGAGGTGGGTGGATCACAAGGTCAAGAGAGAGAGACCATCCTGGCCAACATGGTGAAACCCTGTCTCTACTAAAAATGCAAAAATTAGCTGGGCGTGGTGGCATGAGCCTGTAGTCCCAGCTACTTGGGAGGCTGAGGCAGGAGAATTGCTTGAAGCCGGGAGGTGGAGGTTGCAGTGAGCCGAGATTGCGCCACTGCACTCCAGCCTGGGAGGCAGAGCCAGACTCTGTCGTAAAAGAAAAGAAAGATGAGGACACACACACACACACACACACAACACCACATACACACACTTAGGGTTAGTTGTAAGGAAACTGAGACCCGGGCATTTATGTGAGGCTTGGGATTGCAAGAGGCAGAGTTGGAAGGCAAGTCCTGGTTTTTGTCCCCAAAGGAGTTCTCTTTCTCCCACACATACTGCCTGTCTTCTTTTTGTCTCAGTCTCTTCAGACGGAATATACAAGTGGACGATGACCAGACCATCTATGACAACAGAGCTCTAACCCGTAACTTTTGCAGCAAATTGTCCCAAATGGTCAGGACTTGGCCAATGACTGCCAGCTTCTCTTTGTCCCTGCTTCAATCTGTGAGCAAAAGTTCTCTGAAAAGGAACTCAGAGGAAAGAGACTTTATTCCAGTGAATAGTTTGCAAACCTGGTACATGCAGCCTCCAGCAACCTCCCGCACAATGTCAAAGGAAGGTGCATTTTGTTCTAGAGAACAAAGGGAAGCTTCCGGTTTTATAGCAAAACTCCTGCCTAGGTTCCCAATCAGATCCATTTATGCAAATAAAGGATTGAAACTCACTTAGTTCTGATTGGCTGATAGAGTGGAGCCCTGACTGGCCAGGGCAGGTGAGCTCTGATCAGTTGGTTCAGATGAGCACTGAAAGTCCCAGAATTAAGAGTTGGTGACCAGCCTGGCCAACGTGGTGAAACCCTGTCTCTACCAAAAATACCAAAATTAGTTGGGTCTGGTGGCAGGCGCCCAGCTACTCTGGAGGCTGAGCCATGAGAATTACTTGAACCTGGAAGAGGGAGTTTGTGGTGAGCTAAGATCGTGCCATTGCACTCCAGCATGGGCAACAGGGCGAGACTCTGTGTCAAAAAAAAATAAAAAAATAAGAATAAAAAAGAAAGTCCCAGAGTTAAAAAGGTACAGGTTTTGAGGGGAGCTCAGACTATGTGCATTACCTTCAGTCAACACATGGATGCTTGGCTCTATTTTAAATTTAGTCCCAGTTAGCCACTTGGGATCCATCTTGAAGGAATGGCTTTTTTGGGTTCACATTTGTTCACATATTTCACCAGCCAGAGAAAGCAAATATATATGCTCCCCAGGCCAACTGCCCACTTATAGTCAGCCTGCCTCTTTCTCATTCCAACAGTCTCTAATCTGAGTATGCCTGAAGCCTCCATCTCTTTCCCCATTAAAATCTTTTCAATTTTCCTGCCTTCTCTTGAGTCTGAACCAAATGCCAGTGATGGTGGCTGACTCCCATGCTATGGAAGCTCTGAGTAAGTAGCCTCTATTCGTTCTCATGTAGGTGGTCTTTGCTTATTTCCACACTCTCCAGCCCTGCAAATGCACTCTCTAGCCCAGGACAGCCTTCATTTGGAGACGAACTATTGCATGAGCCCCTGGGGAGTCTCATGTCCCCATTTTACTCACCACTCATTCATTTCCTCATGAGTCTTCCTCAACTTCTGTGACTCTGTCACTCAATTAAATTAAATTAAAACCTACCATTGACTCCCCATACCTCAGGAAGCAAAGCGTTACTCCCATTTTCCTGGAGCAGGATGTGGTTAATGTGCTCATTTCAAGGTGGATGGCTGGGTTCAAATATTTTTTCTATCACTTACCACAAGGAAAACTGTAAGTGTGTGCTCTCATGGCTCTGGGTCTCGGTTTTCTCATCTGTAACATGGGCAGAATGAAAGTGCTTCCATTATGAGATTGCATTGAGTTGTGAAAATTAATGAGTTCATTTCTTAAACCAACAGATATTTACTAAGTGCCTACTGTGTGCCAGGTGTAAGGATACAGCAATGAGCAAAACAAAATCCCTACTCTCAGGGAGACTGCATTCTACTTTGGGCAGACAGAACATGCCACCCTCCCCACTACACACATGATGTGTCAGGTGATTAGTGGGAATGAAAATGA
The DNA here is from genome assembly GCF_001604975.1 of Cebus imitator. Classification (NCBI taxonomy): domain Eukaryota; kingdom Metazoa; phylum Chordata; class Mammalia; order Primates; family Cebidae; genus Cebus; species Cebus imitator. The sequence goes on along the minus strand of NW_016107624.1, from coordinate 350,223 downwards.
TACAGCCACTTTGGCAAACATTTTGGCCTGCTTCTTAGAAAATTAATGTATCTTTACCATAGGCCCCATCATCTCCTTCCTATGCATTTGTTCAAGAGAAAATAAAAGCATTGGTTCACGCAAAAATCTGCATGAAAATGTTCATTTATAATCACCCCAAACTGGAAACTGCACATGTCCTCCACTGGGGAATGGATATATAAACCATAATACATCCCTGGCATGGAATACTATTCAGCACTGAAAAGGAGTAGACTACTGCAATATGCAACAGCACATTACGCCAAATGAAAGGATCCAGACTCACAGAGCTACACACTGTGTGATACCATTCATATGACAACCTCAAAAAGCAAAGCTAAAGGAACAGAAGACAGATCAGTGGTTGCCAGGGGCTGGGGTCAAGGGAGGGTTTGACTACAAAAGGAATCTTTTGAGTTAATGGAAACTCTTCTTGCTTGTATTCGTGGTTACATGACTCTGCATCTGTCAAAACTCACAGAACTTACAACAAAATAGATGAGTTTTGCTTTATGTAGGTTGTACCTCAAAAAATATATTAGTGCTAAGAGTATAAGATATAAATGTTAGAAGAAAAGTAAGGCAGGATAAAGCAGGCCAGAACATGGCAGAGAAAGGCATGCCAAAAAGGGCTCAGGGAAGACATTGGGGCAGAGACCCAAGTGCTGCGTAGACATTTGGGATGAGACCTTTAGGAAGCAGGAATGATGCCCAGAGTTCCTGAGCCTGAGGCAAACTGTCGGGGAACTGGAGCAAGTGGTCAAGAGGCTGGAGTGGGGGTGGGTGAGAGGCTTAAGAAGTTGCTCTGAGCAGAACAGACTGGCAAATGGGGATGGGGTATGCCTGGAAAGATGGAGAAACCACACAGGAAGTAAACGCAGGATTGGTCAGCTTGTATCTTGCACACTCTATGTGCTCAATAAACTTCAGTCATATTATTCTTAATTCCTTTTGCCTGCCAATGTGAGGAGTCTTCCTTCAGTCAATTGGGTCAGTTGCTGTCTTCAAAATATACCACGTGAACATCTTTCTTCTCTGCCTTTGCTCAGTTGTAACCCTGCCTGGGATGCCTTCCCTCCTGCCCTCCATCTTTGGACCTTGGAGAGAAGAGCTAAACCTCTCAGAGCCTGGGACTGGAGCAGTATAGCTGGCTTCCCTGGGCTTTTGTGAGCGGAAAATGACATGCATGTGGTCATCTCATACTGAGAAAGACTCGAGTCTTTCTGATGATGAGTCCCTGGTTATGACATGGCCCTGAGACTGCTGAGTGCTGAGGACTTTCCTTGCGCTCCAGGCAGAGGGGGCCGACGCATATGCTCTTTAAGAGTTTTGAGTGGGTTAAAGGAGCTGCCTTACTTGAAAGTGCTTTGATAGCTCAGCAGTGCTTTATATATAGAAATGAAGGCTTTAAAGAATTATCACTCGTTTACTTGGCCTTTCCTAGCCTCAGTTTCCATTTCTATCAAGTGGCCTCTTGAGTGTGACCTCTCTCGGGCCATCCTATATAAATGTGCACCCCATAACCCCCATCTTTATTCTGAGTATGATCACTATATATGTTGCTTATCCCGCCTATTGTCTGTCTCCCTCACTGGAACGTGCGCAAGGGCTTTTGCTCATTCTATTTGGTGCTGTATCCTTGGCACCGAAACAGTGCCTGGCCCACGGTATCTGCTTAATCAATAATTTTAATAAATGAATGAGTAAATCTTATGGATCACCCTACCTCAAACAACTAGCTCAGAGGCTGACCAAGAGGAAGTGGTTCCACATGTTTGCTGAACCAATGAATGAATGACTATGCATGCATGAAAGCACAGACCCACAAGATGCAGAAACAGAAAACAAAACCCAATTTCACCTGAGGGAGAGTCCTTTTTCTTTTGGTGTCTGTGACTACTCGGTTTTTATTAAAATTTGCTTTAGCAAACAAACCCATCTTTTGTTCTTTAACCTCCATTGTCATTTGTTGGCACCTGTGCCCACGGCCACTAGCATCCCAGTTCCTGCAGAAAGGGTGGGTTTTGAGATGCCCACAAATTGCTGATGAATCCTGCCCATCCACTTCCTTGGGATTTACATCCACTTCACCCCAGGGCCCTTTCTTGCCCACTCGATTTATGATAATCCTTTTTAAGCAAGGGTGGGCCCTGGCCGCAGCTCCGCTCCATCTCCGTGTGGTCACCAGGCACATTTCCAGACTGTTTCATATGGATTAGGCCGAGGCACGGAGTCCTCGCAAGCTTCTCGGTGCATTTTGGAACCTTGTGAAATTACATTATAGATTTATTGTGTAAACAGGACACTGAGCATAGCCATTGTCAAGCAGCCCCACATCAAATGGCCCCCATCGGGAGGGCGGCTGAGGCCCAGGCTGGCAGCATGCAAACCTCGCAATAAACTGGTCACACGTTTGTTTATTTAATCTCCAGCTTCTAAGGGCCAATTTGCTAGTGAAAATAACCTTTTCACACACTTTATCAGGAAGATAATGGGAAGAGGGAAGTGGCTGGCAGATGCAATGCAGAAAGTATCCCCTTTCAAGTCTAAACATGGGGAAGGGGGGCAGAGGTTGAGGTGCAGTGCAGAACCAGCTGCTCACCGGCTGTGTGGCATTGAGCAAGGAACTAAGCCCCTCTGAGCCTCAGTTTCCTCATTGTCAGAAAAGGGATGATACTATCTGCACCATCGTGTTTTAAGAATTACGCGATGCATGTTGTGGATGAGCACAAGGCCTGCCACCTAGGAGGTACTTAGCAAATATGACATTCTATCCTCCTCCATGGAATCTGGTTTCAATGAACTTCACTCCTTCACTCATTCATTCATTGCTTTGAGTCCACGAATAATTATTGAGAACATAGCATGCAGCTACACTCATGCCTCCCCGTCCAAAGTGGCAGTTGTGCACCTGAAAGAGCTTAACCTTCACCATTAGAGTCCGGGGCTTGAGCTCTAGTTCTACCACTTACTGGTTATAGGACCTGCAGGAAGAAATCTTTCTGAGCCTTAGCTTCTACATTTGTCAAATAAGGGTTTCACATCTCATGTGATTGTTACTGGGATCAGATGGAATAGAGACTGTGAAGGTGCCATCGAAATGACAGGTGTGCTACTTGGGTTAATCATTAGCATAATGGTAATGGTGCACACTTAAAAGGCCCTCTTCTAAGCATCTAACATGTATTTAACTTACTTTTTCTTTTTAACAACCTAAAAGGTAGGTGTTATTATTATGCTCATACTGCATATAAGTCCATTGGGACTTAACAGGGAGGTTAAGTAACTTGCCCCAGGTCATTCAGGTGGTAAGAGGGAGAGTTAGAAATAGCAGCCAGGCAGTCTGACTCTAGAGTCCTGTCTTGTGACCACTATTCTATGCTGCCCAACACTATAACAGTCATGATAATGATAGCCATTCCTTATTTAGTGCCTACACTGCGGTGGATGCTGTTTTGGAGTATCTACCCATGTTTTCTCAAGTCTACACAGATCTATGGGTGCTGGCTCCTCGTTGGTTCTTTAAAAAATTATTTTAATTGAGAAAAATTACATATATTTATTATGTACAACATGTGGATTTGAAATATGTGTACATCGACCAGATGTGGTGGCTCACGTCTGTAATCTCAGCACTTTGGGAGGCCAAGGCAGGCAGATCACGAGGTCAAGAGAGGGAGACCATCCTGACCAACATGGCAAAACCCTATAGCTACTAAAAATACAGAAATTATCTGGGTGTGGTGGTACACACCTGCAGTCCCAGCTACTCGGGAGGCTGAGGCAGGAGAATAACTCAAACCCGGGAGGCAGAGGTTGTAGTG
>NW_016107624.1:323938-346363 GCF_001604975.1 Cebus imitator | reverse complement strand
AAAAAAAAAAAAAAAAAAGTGTACATCGTGGAATGGCTAAATTGAGCTAATTAACATAGGCATTATCTTACATACTTAACATTTTGAAATCTACTCTATAATTTCCAAGAATACAGTAAATCGCTATTAACAATTTACTGTATTCTTGGAAATACAGTAAATGGTATTGTATTTTGTACAATACAATACAAAATACTAGAGATTGCACCACTGCACTCCAGCCTGGTGACAGAGCAAGATTCCATTGCAAAAAAAAAAAACAAAAAAAAAAAAAAGTGTACATTGTGGAATGGCTAAATTGAGCTAATTAACATAGGCATTATCTTACATACTTAACATTTTGAAATCTACTCTCTTTATAATTTCCAAGAATACAGTAAATTGCTATCAACAATTTACTGTATTCTTGGAAATACAGTAAATCCATTGTATTCTTCAATGGATCTCTGAAGAATAAGTTTCAGAGATCCATTATATACAGGGTGACTACCTGTAGTCACCTATCTAGCTGAAATTTTGAATCCTTTAAGCAATATATCCCTGGTATAGCCTACTCAACTTATGACCAAATCATGTTATGACCGGTCTGTCGGAACCAATCATGGTCGTAAGTCGAGCACTAGCTGTATTCTATTCTTGACTTCTATGAGTTCAACTGTTTTAGATTCCCGCATGTGAGATCATGCACTATGTGTTTTTCTGTGCCTGGCTTGTATCACATAACCGAGTTGGTTCTTGATGACAGTAATGGAAGCCACTCTGATCCACTTAGAAATAAAAATTTCTTGGGAGGGTATGTGGGAGCTCACAAAATTAATATGAAGTTTGTAGAACCAAGAGGCAAGAACCAAGCTGGGTGTGGTGGCGCACACCTGTAGTCCCAGCTACAGGTGTGTACCAGTACAGGGAAGCAAATTCAGCCAAAGATCTGGCCACCTCTGCTCCCGAGCTGCCCGCAAGCACGTCTGGCATGCCTCAGGCCTCTCCACTCTGCTGAAGTCTATACATGATCTCTGACCCTGTGCCCTACAGGGTCCTGGGCAGAAAGTCGGGTTCTCCTCAGGTCCCATGCTGTGCTCTCAGCTCTGAGTGCCTTTGAGGTTGGGGAGAGAGGGGATTGGACTCTTTGGTTTCCAGAATGGGAAGACGGCTTCTTTTCTTTCTTAACTTGGAATTGACCCAGTAGGGAGGGATTTGGATATTCTGCAGCCTCAAATGGCAGACGGCAGAAGGTATTATCCCATTTAACAGACATGGAGGTGAAATACTTTGCTCCAAGTCTTGGAGTTGACAAAAAAAGCTCAGACCGTCCCTGCTCCTAACAAGTTCCAGGCTGCCTTTCTAAGGACATGGGGATATAATTCTCTCCAAGTTTCTTTCTCAATTTTCAAAATGCAAGGATTTCTAAAAAATATTTCTACCCTTTGATCCAGTTTTTCTATTTCAAATTTCCTGTGGTATGGAAATAAACAAAGACTATAATACAGATTTACACAGAAGGATGTTCAAGGCAACTTTGTTTCTTAGATAGTGATACTGGAAATAAACATCCTATATCAAGGGGATCTGATATGGAAATAGATTAAGACAGATGTCTATATGATGAAATGGTATGTATTCATTAAAGCTGATTGTTTCCAGTGACGTGAGAAAAGTAATAAGTAAAAGTAAAATAGAACAAAATAGAACTGAATATAGAATATAATATAAGTTTTTGGGAAAAACATTACCCATATGCATAGAAAAAAGATTGAAAAGAAATGCTTAACTTTTTGTACTGATGATTTTTGGTTAGAGGGGTTATGATGATTAGTTTATCCTTATTTCTATCTGGATTTTTTATAACATGTTTTTTTTTTTTCTGTTACAAACAGAAAAAAGATTGAGAAAAACAAAGTTAGAACATACAAAATGGTACAGCTTCATGGTGAAAATAGTACTGGTATACTCCACTGGTGTTGCATGAGTTGGTACAATCTCTTTGAAGAAAAAACGCAATAATAGATAAATGTTCTAAAGAGGTTTATGCCCTTTGACTCCAAACACCTACGTCAGGGAATTTCCTTTTTTTTTTCTGGGGATATAATTCACTAGAGCTATGTGTAATGAAGATGCTCATTATAATGTTATCTAGAACAACAAACTCTGTATAAAAGCTAAGTGTCCAATGATTGGTGAACAGTTCCATAAATTATGGTGCATCAACATGAAGGAGTATTATGGCACCATTAAAATGATAATTATGAAGACTGTAGAAATGCAGAATACATTTCTGATAGGATGCAAAGTGCAAAATGCAGAGCATCAAGTCTGCAGCAATATAACATGCATCCAAACCTAGAATAAATAATCAATACATGGAAAGCCAAACAATTATTATGATCAAGTGAATGGAATTCAGAGGGAAGATGATTATTTAGTTTTGTCAAAACTTGATTTAAATATTATTGATGCTTCCTCTTGTCGCTGGAGCTTGCATTTCCCTAAACAAAGCACTTTTGATACTGGTTTAAAGCAGGCTGGTGGAGTGGTGGGTGGGCTTTGTAAGATTCAGATACTTGAGCAAGAGGCAACTGGAGAGCCTGGGTGTGGTGTGGTGGGGCTTTACAACACTTTGTATGCCTGAGGTTTCAGGTTCACTTCTGGAAAATGGAGGGATGAGGAAGAGGCTTAGTCTGAGAGTCTCCCAGCTCTGATATTTTTCAAATCTATGTTTATTTAGCCCTCAGTGTCAGATACATTGTTATGCATTCTGCTGATCACCACTCTTTGGGGTTGGTTCTATCACGGACATCATTTTGACGACGCTGAATGTCAGATTCAGAGCAATGAAATGGCTCATACAAGGCTAACAGCCAGCAAGTGGTGGAGAAAAGGCCCAGTTGTTTCACCCCACCTCATATTTTATTTTCTTGGCCCATCATCACTTTAGCCTGTGAGGCCCATTGTAGCCTGGTCCTCATTCACTCCTTCCTCCTTTCCATCTCTAGAGATCTGAGACCCAGTTAACTTGCTACAATTGCCTTTTGACTTCACAGAGACTTCAGGTTCACCAGTCAGTAGGAGAATACATACTCATTGCCTGGGGCTGGAGTTGAAAAAGGTATCGGAGATTTGCTTTTACATATGGGGTTTAAAAAGTGGATTAGGAAATCATTGTTATGACCTTATCATCATTATTATTTTTTTGAGACAGGATCTCACTCTGTTGTCCAGGCTGGAGTCTAGTGGCACAATCTCAGCTCACTACAACCTAAGCCTCCTATGTTTAAGCGATCCTCCTGCCTCAGCCTCCCAAGTAGCTGGGACTACAGGCGTGCACCATCACCCCTGACTAATCTTTGTATTTTTGGTAGAGACGGGATTTTTGCCAGGTTTCTCAGACTGGTTTCAAACTCCTGGGCTCCAGTGATTCGCTTGCCTCGGCCTCCTAAAGTGTTAGGATTATAGGTGTGAGCCACCACACCCAGCCTGACCTAATTTTTTATTGTGTGTATTTTTTCCCTTAAAAGTGGAAAGGTCTGGGAAACAAATTGATTAAACTAGGTATAGTCAGTTATGGCTAATCTAAAAATGTCCATTTTTGTTAGTACAGAGAGTATTTTTAACCACTAATACCATTTGTATCTATTAATGAATTAAACCACCACGTATTTCTTGAGGATCTATTTATTAAACCACCATGTATTTCTTGAGGATCTATTTATTAAACCACCACGTATTTCTTGAGGATCTGTTTGGGGCTAGAGATGAGAGAATGAGGTCTGTAATTTGAGGAGGTCAACCAAAAGTGCCTTAGAGTATATTCAGGCTGGGTAGGAGGCAAGGAAGAGCTGATGTAGAGAAATCAAACACAGGATGCATTTACCAGCATACCTAAATTCTCCAGGTGGTTCATAAAGTGAAATAATAGTTTTCAAAAATTAAAAAGAAGAAAGTAAGACAGAATGGGAGTTTAGGAATTACACTGTGTGGTGCAGAAGCACATTCTCCATGGCAGTTAGAGTGCCGTGGATGATTTTCCAGTAGGTTATGAGCTTTGGTGAGTTATCACCTGCATTGAGAAGAGGCCCTTCATCTGTGGCGGGAAGAACCGTGGATTCAGCGACAGACCAGACCTGGTCTAGTCCCAGTGCTGCCATTTACTGTGTGACTTTGGGCAGGTCACAGAAGCCTAAGCCCTTGGTGGGATGGGATCTTAAAGGAGTAATCAGGTCAACCCCCATCTCATTCTGAGCCTGAAAATGCCTTTACCCCATTCAATGAAAAGGACAGTGAAATGACAGCTAAGACAATAGCCACCCCTGTTTGAAGACCTACTATGTTTCCTTCCAATCAGCCTATATTCAAGTTTTTCAATAATGCCGTGAGTTAGTGCTATTACCCAAGGTCTCAGGATTTTATTGGAGCACCCAAGATTGTGAGACTCAAAAGGAGAGAGGGAGAAAGAATGAGATGGAGCCCTGCTTATCCTGGGGAATGTTCTGGGTCCATCTAAAAGTTCTATAGCACAGATGAAAGGGATGGAAAGGGCTAGGGAGAGCAAGATTTCTGGGCTTCCCCTCATACAAAGATAGGGCCCTGGGCCAGATTACCAGCAGAAAGGAGAACTGTGTCCATGTGCAAGGCCTTTCATGCGCAGTCACCCTTCCTGGTAGCAAGCGTGACTGAGTCAAAACCCTGGAGTTGAATTACTCTATTTATAACTCTTTCAGGGGAGAGTGTATGTGGGGGAGAATAGTGTTTGTTGTGGTCAGCAACAAGAAGGAAGTGTTTTGAGGCCTCCTCTAGAGATTTCACAACTGTTGCAATGAGACACAAGCGAACAGAAAGGGCCTCCATAAACCGGAAATTGCTGTGTCCGTGAATGGGATGGTTAGTAGTCTTCTGACCATGTCTATGTTTAACGAGGTGTGCCCCAAGCAAATTTTCCAGTGGAGGGACTCACTTCCAGATCTGCTTTGCTCCCTACTATTTGTTGGGAAGACAAGAGAAGCACTGCTAAGTTTTGCTAGTCTTGAAACATACCAGGTGCACTCCCAGACCAAGGGCTATGCATTTGCGAGTCCTTCTACCCGGAACGCCTTTTCTTCAGATGTATTCTCCATGTCCTGCTCCTTCATTTCATGTATGCACCTGTTCAAATGTCATTTCCCCAGAAGCCACTCCTGATGGAATCTAGAAAGAGCTACTGGGGCCCTGTCCAGATCCCACATTGCTGTGAGTGTTGGCTGCTAGTGGGCACAGTTGCCTTCTTTCTCCAGAAGACTGACCTTGGCTGATGAAAGTCTTCTCACCTAGCAGATTATGCCCCTCAGTCTCCCTTATCCCTCACTTGGCCAAAGCTTGACTTAAGCAGATCCGTATCTTTAATCCCATCTTAGCTCCTTGTCTAGCCTTATTCTGCCTCCCTCCCTTCCAGGTGTGACTGTATGTACCCAAGTCCCAGTCTCAGGCTCTGCTTCTAGGGAATTCAGCTAAGATCAACTCCAACTAAAACCACCTGTGGTCACTCTTGAGCCCCGATATTCTGCTTCATTTTTGCGTCATGCCCCGAATTCTGCCAGACATTGCATCTCACATTTATTTGTTTGTTGTCTGTCTCTCTCCTGTGCAATGCAAGCTCCCTGAGAGCCCGTCTGTGTCATTTGTACCTGCTTCTTTGTCCCTAGGTCCTACTGCAGAGCTGGGATCACAGCAGGGTGATCCTTTCTGTGGAATAACGGGCTCTCTGCATGGGAGGACAAGAGCTCAGAATGTTCCAGAGTAGTCAGGCTAAAAGGATCCAGGAATGAGTTCTTCTGATTCTCAGCTCTAAAAGAATTTTACTCACTGTCAAGATAAGGTCAACGAGAGTGAGATTTCATACCACTTTACTTTGGATTTCTTTGTGTGTGTGTGTGTGTGTGTGTGTGTGTGTGTGTGTACTTAAAATGTGAAGGGAAAGGGCAGAAGATTTGAGACATGTGACATTAATAATTTTGAGACATGAGATATTCTGGAAAGGGCTCTGGTCTCACAGCTTTTAAGAATAACTTGTTTATTTATTTGGCTAACATTTCCTGAGTGATCACTGTGTGCTGGACTTGGAGCTGGGTCCTAGCGACCATTCAAAATATGGTCTCTGCCTTTGGAAACTCCCAGAAATTTGGGTTGTAAGTTTGGGTTTGTCCCTAATCAGCTGCATGACCTCAGACAAGGTCTGCCATTCTCTGGGCTTGTTTTCCCATTTCTAAAGCAAGGGCACTGGGCTGGGTGACCTCTAAAGCTCTCCGCCAGCTCCATGTCTCAAGGACTGAGTCTTCCTTTCAGACAGGCTGTCTGATTTTCATGGCCATCAATATTTCTCTAATCATCACCTTCCCTTATTTTCTCTGGGGACTGGAATTAAAGCTAACTGCCTTTACCAGATATAATTTCAACATTGTCACAGTCAATGCAATTGAATCAAACCTGGACAGAGGAGAAGGTGGGGCTCCCCACACATATTCAGCTTAGTTTGAGTCCAGCCAGTGGTCATGATGATGTCCCATTATCCACCGAGGCTCCTCAGACTCAATTCCCCTCTACTACAAATGCCTGAAACCAGTGCCGTCTGCATCCTGCCTCGTACCCCCAGCACATGCTAATGAAAGCATCGATTTTCCTATTCACCACCACAACAGTTATTTCAGAGGTAAATGCCTCCTGTTTGTGGTTGTTAAATCTGCTTTACTTTGGACAGCTGAGGGTGGGTGGGTGGGAAGACTGGTCTGGGTAGAGCTAAGCTGGGGAAGATCTGGGACAGATTGTCAATATCTGACAGGCTGCAGGACCTTGGATCAGCCGCTGCTCTCCCAGCCTTAGTATCCTCATCTTTAAGATGACTGTTGTGGTGGGTCTGAGGTTTAAAACAAAATTGTTTAAAGCTATGGAATGCTTTGATTACAGAAAATCTTGTGTATGTGACAATGTGTAAGCCATGGATAGGAATGGCTTCATTTGGAATGGGGTTGAGGTAGGAGGCTCCCCATCCGGCCTCCTCCTTGTTCTCTACCCAGAGCTCTAGGGCACGTTCAGCAACACTGAGGCCCTGGGGAGCATAGTTTGAAAACTGCCAGACTAGGCGGACTCAACTAGTATTTTAGAGTTCTCAATAACAGATGAGGAGATGAGGCACGGAGAAGTGGCAAAAGGAAAAGAAGGATCAAGGTGGTCTGACGGATAAACTCAGCCACATCTGAGGAAGTGGCTGATCTGATTGTTCTTCACTGAGAACTAATTTCTTAGTGCCTGAGTTTCACTGCCTTTTGTCCAGAATCCTCCTCTCTAGCTAAATTACAGGTAGAGGCAACCTGGCCCCTGTGGGTGGTTGAGTGCACAGACTCTCTGGTTTGAATCCCAGCTCAGATATTTTCTAGCTGTGTGATCCTGGACAAATCTCTTCACTTTTCTGAGACTCGGTTTTCTCATCTCTAAAATGGGCAAAATAGCTCAGCACTTTGGGAGGCCGAGGTGGGTGGATCATGAGGTCAGGAGTTCGAGACCAGCCTGACTAACATGGTGAAACCCTACCTCTACTAAAAAAATACAAAAATTAGCCAGGTGTGGTGGTACACACGTGTAATTCCAGTTACTCTGGCGGCTGAGGCAGGAGAGTCGCATGAACCCAGGAGGTGAAGGTTGCAGTGAACCGAGATCATGCCATTGTACTCCAGCCTGGGTGACAGAGCAAGACTTTGTCTGAGAAAGAAAAAAAAGGGCAAAACAAAACTCAGTTATTGCTTCCCATATGCACCATGTAGTTCTCTGATTCAATGCAATCACATGCATTTTAATCCTTGGAAACAATAATAATATAATGCTAATCATTTATTGATCACTTACTACCTATGAATTTCCCTGCCTTTTTTTTTTTTTTTTTTTGTTTTAGAGTTTTGCTCTTGTTGCCCAGTGTGAAATGCAGTGTGGTGGTGTGATCTTGGCTCACTGAAAATCTGCCTTCTAGTTTCAAGTGAATCCCTATGTCTGTTCTTCACAACCACTCAGCAGGAGAGGGGCCGTGGTAATTGTCTTCCAAGTAGGGCTTGGAGAGGAGAATCTAAAAACAGCTTCAAGATTTGAACTCAGGTTTGTTTGACTTCAAAGATTATTAGGTTCTTGATTCTGTACTAAGCACCTGAAACTCTTTTAACTACCCTTCTCTTCTATGGTTGGGAAGCACTGAAACAAACCATGTTTGTCAGAATCTTTTTGACGAACAGGTCCAGATCCTGGGCCTGGAAAAGAACTTGGAGGGTTGTTATATCTACTTTCTTCCTCTCAGCAGGCTGTACATTCACATTGCTTTGAAATTCCTTCAAGACGCAGAAAGCTGATCTTGACCTTGTCTTGGCAGGGTGTCACTGGTTCCAGTGGTCCCAATAAATCCAATTACTTGCAATCATGGAATAACTGAACCACTTATCTGTAGCAGTTACTATATTGCTTGTTGGGTACAAGGGAATCAATGAGACACAATCTCTGCCCTCAAGGAGCTCTCAATTTAATGAAAGAAACACACACGCATTAGAAAACAACCTTGCAGAGTAGAAAATATTATGAAAGAGGGGTTCTGGGAGCACAGAAAAGCCTGGAAGGCTTCCAGTTGGAGGTGGGCCTCAGCCTTAGACTAAAGGATGAATGAGTGATAGTCACAGCCAGGAGAGAAAAAGAGTTGGCAATGTGGACCTGGAAAAGCAGAGAAACATTATGTGCAAAGGTATAAGGGTAAGGAAGGGCATGGGGCATTTGGAGGAATAGCAACAGTTCAAATGACTGGAGGAGGAACAAGGGGCAGGTTAATGAGATAGCAGTGAAGAGGCCATGGTGTTCTGAAACAAGGGAGCCAAGTGGCTGGAACTTGGAGTCACTGGGAAGTCTAGAGCAGAATTCGGAAAAGATTATTAAAGGAGTTCCATGGAGGCTGTGCTGGAGCAGGAGCCCAGGGAGGAGGCTGGGGAAGTGACCCTGGAGTGAGATGATGGAGTTTGGACCAGAGTGGTGGCAGTGGGGTTGGAGTCAGGGAGGTGCATTTAATACATTTGGGGGCTTGAATCTCTAGGATATTGTGGCTTCTGGCTGTGGAGTCCGGTATGATTTTGAAACCATGCTCCCAAAAGTGAAAGAAACCTGTAACTAACAGAATTTCTTGAGTGTACTGGATGGCAGATAAGAAAAGAAACAACTTGCTGATATGCTGAAACTCTCTCAGCTTGTAAAGTAACAACACTAGCTGAAACCAGTTAGAACCAATATGGCCAACTAGTCTGCACAGAACCAGCTTGCTGACATCACAACCTGAGTTTCTACCACATGTTTCATACTAATTCCTCCTCCTATTTGCACTTGCGATCCGTGAAGGAACATGAAGAAATAACTGTGCATGCCCAAGGACTTTCCAGACCATCCCTTTTCTTCTAACCTAAGAATCCAACCTCTAAACCTTTTCTAATAAAATTACTGCCTTGAAGCCAACACAGGGAGACAGATTGGAGCTGGACTCCTGTCTGCTCATTGATTGACTTGCAATAAAAATATTTTCTTTTCCCAAGAAACCGCTGGGTTATAGTATTGCCTCTTACCACATCAGGCAGCAAGCTCCTTCTCCTCAGTAACAATTTCAGGATTTTTCTGATTTGTGCAATGGAGTGGGTAGTGATGCCTTTCCCCAGGCTGGGAATCCTGGAGGAGCAGGGCTGCGTGGCTGAGGATGAGCTCCGTGTGGGACACGCTGGGATTAAAAGGCTGGTAGTCGGGGGATGGCGGGGTATTCAAGTGGAGACATCCATCAAACTCTTGGCTACATGGGCCTCAGCCTCTAAGTTAGGAGAGGAGATTTGGATCACTAGCTCCCATACTGAGAGAGACTGACATGATTTGGAAGTATATGCAAAGAGAGAAGAAGAGACAGAAAAGGAAACCCAGACCCACCTGGGTGAATCAAGCCATAAAAAGATAAGAAGGCTCTTTGGAAGACAGAATTCTTTTCCTGGGGCATGTAAGGTGTTTTACAATTCTGTAGCCTCTTTACAGAGCAACACTGGAAGACACCTCCTTCTCAAGGTGCAAGTATCATGTTCTCACAATATTATCTGAGAACTGTTACTAAATCCATATCACATCCAATTTTTCCATTTTACAGAGGATAAAAAATAAAGAAAATAACTGTTCAGTTTGGTTACTATTTCTTTCTAACTATATTCCCTTAATGAGGCATTTGCCTGCAACACGGTCTGCTATGTATTCCATGTTTTATAAAAGATCTCTTGGGGAAAATAACCCAGGAAACACAATTTTTCGGCACCATCTCCTTTTATTAAGAATAATGAAAAGGAAACAAGAATCATTCTCCTAGTCAAACACACTTCTGTTGCCTCTTATTGGTGTTTTTATGACAACTGCCAGGTAGTACTGGCGGCCATGAAGCTGCTTTCACACAGATGTGCATCCATTTTATGGCCATTCTAATGCCCCGGTTGCATGTATATCAAGGCAGGTGGGTGTATGCATATAAATCTATTGCACACATATATTTATCTATTGCCCATATCTGAGTAACTGTTTGGGATGGTGCAAGACCTTAAAATCACACACACACAAAATAGGCTCTTTGCCCAGAAAAGCAATCATCCTTCAAAATGGGCAGAAGAGCAAACAGGGAAATTAACCCAGGAGGGGAAATGCAAAACAAAAGTGATGCTGTTAATTGGAAACTCTGCTCAGGTTTTTGGACATAACTGGGGATTCTTCACACCCTCTCTCCGGGTATGTTTGGCCACGCTCATGGCTGGACTGCTGCCCACACACAGACGGTTCGCCTATGACTCCAGCCTAGACCTCCCACCAACCCTTCAGATGTGTAGATGCTACTGCCAACTGGACATCTTCCCTTGCATGTTCCACAAGCACCTATACTCTGCCGGCATAAATGTGAGTCATGTTTTCTCTGACTCCTCTTCCTCAGTTGACAGCTCCACAGGACACCTCATGGCCTCAGGCAAGGGTCACTCCAGAATCCTCCCTCTCCTTTAATCAAGTCTGCAGACATTTACTGAGCTACTACCAGGTGCTAAGCACTCATCTAGACTCTGTGTATGTAAAGGTGACCTAAAACATGTTCCCTGTTCCTAAGGAGCTCATAGTTCCATGAGGAGGCAGAATTACTTAGTAGTTAAGAGCCTAAGGATTCAGATTCAGGAAGATCCAAGGTCAAATCCCAGCTCTGGATTTGCTGTCTGATATTGGGCTCTTAAGTTCATTTTCTTCAATTGTAAAATGAGAGCAATAATAACAGATCCTACCCCATCGGGGGTGTTGTTGTAAGATTCAAAGGCAATAATTCATGTAAACCACTTATCACAAAGCCTGAGCAGAGCAGAAGCTTGACAAATGCAAGTCCTTTTTAGGTATCAGCTGGACAATAAGACAGAGATTGCCTATTGCCTCCCATGTCTATTTTCCCCTTCTCCCTGAGTGGTGTTTTAGTGGGCTACATGGCTGCCCAAAATGAAGACACATTTTCTAGCCTCCTTTGTGATCTGGTGTGGTCAGTGTGGCTCAGCTATGGCCAATGAGACTTCTAGAAAGTCTGCTTAGGAAGGGGATGCCTTCTTCACCCATTTCTGTGACCTGCTATCTGGAACATGGATGTGATGGCTGGAGTCACAGAAGCTCTGCAAAGCCATGCTTTAGTCAGGGTAGATGTTGCAAGTTGGGTCTCCCAGGAGCAGACCCTGAGATACAGTTGGTATGCAGGAGGTTTATCAGGGAGTGCCATTGGAATCTAAACCCGAGGCATGAAGAGGGAGGAAGCAGGATTGGGCAAAGCAAGGGGCCAGTTGTGATGTAGTAGTGATGGGGTTGGACCTCTATACTCCTCCACTTCTCTGCTTCAGTCCTGCAATGTGAGCTGCTTTAGGAGGGGCATGACTCCAGAAGGTACCTCTGTAGCAGAGGCAGTCTTTGAAGAGAGAGTTGGGGGCTGTGTGCTGGCAGCAACTGGGACAATAAGCCTTTTTTGAGGAGGAACTGTGGAGGTGCCACTTCATGTCTATCTCAGTAAGTCACTGCTATAAAGGGGGAAACACAATAAAGTTTATTCTTCACTCATGTGACAGCCCATCACATGGATTCCTGGTCTGGTGGTGACTCAGGGACACAGGCTCCTTCCATCCTGTGACTCTGCCCTCTTCTAGGTCCTCAGAATCCTCTTAGTTCAACAGGCAGAGGGGGAAAGAGAAGGGAGGACTGTTTGGGAAGCTCTGTGGGCCAGGCCTGGCAGGGAGCTTCTGTGCACTTTTTATTGGCCAGAACTTGGCCAGTAGGAAATGTCGTTTAGATGTGCGTTCATGAAGACACTAGACAGGATTTGGAGAATGCCTGAGCAGCCTTTTTCAGAGACTGCAAAGATGAAGGCCACACTCTGGGAAAGGCAGAGTGGTGGCTTGGCAGGAGCTTGGGTCTAGGAGATTGGGGCACCAACATGCCCACCTTGGACAACTTTGCCTTTGGGCTTGGCTTATGTAGGACAGACATAAATGTCTACCTTTTCTAAGCCTCTGTTACGCTGTTTACAATCTAATCCTAATAAACCGAGAGGTAGGAAAGCAAACAATATCGGGTGATGAGTGCTGAGATTGGGTAAACACAAAGGAGGAGCAGTTGCTTCCTCCTCAGGGCTCAAGGAGGGCTTCTTGGAGCTGATGATACCTGAACTGAGATGTGAAGAATGAGTGGAAATTGACCAGTTGCCAGAGGTGATGGTGGGAGGGGGTGGTTCCAATTCATTGACCCAGAGCCAGGGCACAGATGGTGTTTTGCATGAGTCCGAAGACTGAAAAATAGGTGCTTTTGTGATAAACTCCCCTAGGACCAAGAGGTTCATAAAACAGGGAGGATACGCATTTTGTTCAGAGACTGGTGCAAAGAGAAATAAATAAATGAATGTGTAAAAATTTCTCAACCAGCCCCCAAGCAATTTGATGATCCATTGTTCCCTTGGGGTCTCATAATCTCCCCTTACATAATTCTATTATAGTACATATGATGCTGTGCTCTAATTACTATTTGATGTATCTGACACTCCACTTGACTTCAAGGTCAAGGACTTTTAAAACTCATTCCTATGCCCATATCACCTAATGCAGCCTGGTACATGGAGTTCTAAACAAATGTTTGCCACCTGAATGAACAACACAAAAGTCCATTTTGTTGCAAAGAGCTAGGAAGCCATTCTGTAGTTGAACTGAAATCCATTTCTTTTTACCACTCACCAATCCAACTTCGATTCTCAGACATTTATTGGGTGCCTGTGATATTCAAGGCTCTGTGTTAGATTGCAGAAGGTGGGTTATAAAGACAAAGAAGCCCCCCTCCTCCACCCTCTGGAGCTTACCAGACTCTGTCATAATAGCCCACCAGGGAAGAAAGAATAGTTCTTGTTCAGTGACTTCCCACTGGCTCTGTGTGTGTGTGTCCCTGAACCTGACTGACTCTTCACATACAGGTTGCTACACCAGGGGAGGTCCAGCCCAGGCAGAGGAAAGCACACTCTCATGTGTTGCTAGGACAGCCTGCTGCTTCTAAGCTTTTGAAGTAGGAGTTTCAGAATCTGCCCTTCACCAATGTGCAAGAGCTCTGACCCAGATGACTGCTCCTCATTCATTCATTCGTTCATTCCATTTCATAAAGCAAGCACTGGGCCAGGCACTGGGAGGGCGTCAGGGCTTTAGAGATCAGTAAGGTGTAGCAGATTCTCTACCCACTGTGGCTGTCACTACTCACATCTACAACTGCTTTCTATTGCCAGTACCTGTGAAATTCTACCTGAGGGCTTTCTCTGGCTGTTGGAGCACTTACCCATGTGTGGCATGGGCTGGCAATACTGGGAGTCAACCAGTGGCAGGTGGGAGATGGTGAATAAATATTTCAGCTGCCTTGTGCATCATGTGGGGCCACTCTGGGGCATGCCTGACACTACCTCCCTGAAGTCCCCAGGGCTTTGAGCTCTGGTGGCCCACAGTGGAAACCTGCTCATCAGTGCACCTGTCCTGTATTTCTGTCCCTGTATCATTTTCCCATCCTTCCTGGGATTGCCTCCTACATCAACTACATGCACTTAAATTCTGGTCTCAAGGTTTTCTTCTAGGGGGAGCCCAACCAACCTAAGACCCTAGATATCTGTCCTCACAAAGTTGATTCTCTAACAAGAAAGTTTGATGCTTAGTTATATGACTGGAGAGTAGATGCTATAATAAGGAAGATACAGGATCCAGAGGAGCTCACAGCATGGGTCCAGGGAAAGTATTTTGCAGGAAGCGACTTTAAGCTGAATGCATAAATTTTCTCAAATTTTTCCTTTGGATATTGATATGGTTTGGTTGTGTCCCCACCAAAATCTCATATTGAATTGTAGATCTAATAATCCCCATTTGTTATTCGAGGGAACTGGTGGGAGGTAATTGAATCATGGGGAAAGTTACTCCCATGCTGTTTTCATGATAGTAAGTTCTTACAAGACCCAGTAGTTTTATAAGGCACTTTTTTCGCTTTGCTTGACACTCAATCTCTCTCCTGCCACCCTGTGAAGTGATGCTTTCTGACATGATTGTAAGTTTCCTGAGGCCTCCACAACCATGGGGAACTGTGAGTCACTTAAACCTCTTTTCTTTATAAATTACCCAGTATCAGGTGTTTCTTTACAGCAGTGTGAGAATGAACTAATACAGATATCTTCTATCTACCATACCTTGTTATGCAGCAATGGGTCTGAATAGCCTCCCACCCCTGGAGTTGTGTAGCACACTCTGCTAGGATTCCTTTTAAATTCCTTTGGAAGGAAAGGTGGATTAGTGAGAACCAGTTGCAGGGACCAGCCAGGAAGGTGATTTATATTGGCCATCTCATCTAATTTCCAGGTCAGTCTTGGAGTCATGATTCACATTTTAGAGACAAGGAAACAGACTCAGATAGGTCCTTCTTGCCCAAGAGCACACATCGTGCTTTGGAGATGACCTTGAGGTGGGAATTATCACTCTGATGTTACTGATGAGGCAACTACCATGGTCAGAAGGAGTGATGGCCTCAGAGGCACACTGTGGTGAGCTGGAATCAGAGATCACCACTGCCTGACTCTGCTCCTCCACTCTCTCCTCCCTCTCAAGCTGCCTGTGAACCAGGTGGGATGCCCCTGGAGACCACCATGGGAAGTCGCTACCAAGCACAGCCCTCCATGGGGCCAGGGAGGCTCCAGGGAAAGGATGGTGCTACAATATAGTGTCATGTTTAAGAAACAGCTCTGGACTTGTATTACCTGAATGCAAATCTTGGTTCCGTAAATTAGAGTGATATGATTTAGGCAAGGCATTTACCTTCTCTGAGCCTCAATTTTCTCATCCATGAGATGGGGATAATAATAGTAACTACCTCAATAGTGTTGCTGTGAAAATAAATAGAAGGCACGTCCTTCAGATAGTGCCAAAACAATATACAATCCATAAAGCACTATAGAGTCAACTTGTTTAATGTTTGGTAGGAATGGACACTGAGTTGAGATACTTAGAAATGTGATTCCATTTCATTCTCAAGAGTCAGTGAGTTTTGGTTTCTGTGGCCTTATAGTATAGTTCAAAGTCAAGTAGCGCGATGCCTCTAGCTTTGTTCTTTTTGCAAAGGATTGTCTAGGCTATACAGGGTCTTCTTTGATTCCATATGAAATTTAAAGTAGTTTTTTTCTAATTCTGTGAAAAGTATCAATGGTAGTTTAATGGGAATAGCATTGAATCTATAAATTACTTTGGGCATATGGCCATTTTCATGATATTGATTCTTTCTATCCATGAGGATGGAATGTTTTCCCAGTTGTTTTCTTTCCCCTCTTATTTCCTTGAGCAGTGGTTTGTAGTTCTCTTTGGAAGAGTCCTTCACATACCTTGTTAGCTGTTTATTCTCTTTGTAGTGATTGTGAATGGGAGTTCATTCATGATTGGGCTCTCTACTTGTCTATTGTTTGTGTAAAGGAATGCTTGTGATTTTTGCACATTGATTTTATATCCTGTGACTTTGCTGATGCTGCTTATCAGTTCAAGAAGCTTTTGGGCTGAGATGATGTGGTTTCTAAATATAAAATTATGTCATCAGCACACAGAGACAACTTGGCTTTCTCCCTTCCTATTTGAATACTCTTTATTTTTTTCTCTTGCCTGATTGCCCTGGCCAGAACTTCCAATACTATGTTGAATAGGAATGGTCAGAGAGGGCATCCTGTCTTGTACAAGCTTCCAAAGGGAATGATTCTAGCTTTTGCCCATGCAATATGATATTGGCTGTGGGTTTGTCATAAATAGCTCTTATTATTTTGAGATATTTTCCATCAATGTGTAGTTTATTGAGAGTTTTTAACATTAAAGGAGGTTGAATTTTATCAAATGCTTTTTCTGCATCTATTGAGATAATCATGTGGTTTTTGTCTTTGGTTCTGTTTATGTGATGGCTTATGTTTATTGTTTTGCATATGTTGAACCAGCCTTGCATCCCTGGGATGAAGTTGACTTGATTGTGGTGGATAAGTTTTTGATGTGCTGCTGGATTCAGTTTGTCAGTATTTTATTGAGGAGTTTTGCATCCATGTTCATCAGGGATACTCGCTTGAAGTTTTCTTTTTTTTTTTTTTTGTTATGTCTCTTCCCAATTTTTGGTTTCAGGATGATGCTGGTTTCATAAAATGAGTAAGGGAGGAGTCCCTCTTTTTCAATTGTTCAGAATAGTTTCAGATAGAATGGTACCAGCTCCTCTTTGTACCTGTGGTGGAATTTGGCCATGAATCCATCTGGTCCTGGGCTATTTTTGGTTGGTGGACACTTAATTACTGCCTCTATTTCAGAACCTGTTATTGATCTATTCAGGGATTCAACTTCTTTCTGGTTTAGTCTTGGGAGGGTGTATGTGTTCAAGAATTTATCCATTCTTCTAGGTTTCCTAGTTTATTTGCGTAGAGGTGTTTATACTATTCTCTAATGGTAATTTGTATTTCTGTGGGGTCAGCAGTGATATCTCCTTTATTATTTTTTGTTTTGTCTATTTGATTCTTCTCTCTTTTGTCCTTTATTAGTCTAGCTAGTGGGCTATCTATTTTGTTATATTTTTTAAGAAAAACAGCTCCTGGATTCATTGATTTTTTGGAGGGTCTTTTATGTCTCTAACTCCTTCCCTTCTGCTCTGATCTTAGTTATTTCTTGTCTTCTGCTAGCTTTTGGATTAGTTTGCTCTTTCCTCTTTAGCTCTTTTAATTGTGATGTTAGGGTGTCGATTTGAGATCTTTCTAGCTTTCTGAGGTAGGCATTTAGTGCTATACATTTCTCTCTCAACACTGCTCCAGCTGTGTCCCAGAGATTCTGGTACATTGTCTCTTTGCATTGGTTTCAAATAACTTCTTAATTTCTGCCTTAATTTCATTACTTATCCAGGAGTTATTTAGGAGCAGGTTGTTCAGTTTCCATGTAGTTGTGCATTTTTGAGTAAATATCTTAATCCTGAGTTCTAATTTGATTGCACTGTTTTCTGAGAGCGTTTTGTTATAATTTCTGTTCTTTTGCATTTGTTGAGGAATGTTTTACTTCTAATTATGTGGTCAATTCTAAAATTAATGCCATGTGACACTGAGAAAAATGTATATTCTTTTGATTTGTGGGGGAGAGTTCTGTAGATATCTATTAGGTCCACCTGATCTACAGCTGAATATCCTTGTTAATTTTCTGTCTCATTGATATAATATTGACAGTGGGTTTTAACATCTCCCAGTCTTATTGTGTGGAAGTCTAAGTCTCTTTGTAAGTCTATAAGAACTTGTTTTATGAATATGGGTGCTCCTCTACTGGGTGCATATATATTGAGAATAGTTAACTCTTCTTGTTGAATTGTTTCCTTTACCACTATGTAATGTCCTTCTTTGTCTTGTTTGATCTTTCGTAGTTTAAAGTCTGTTTTGTCAGAGACTAGGATTGCTTTTTGCTTTCTATTTTCTTGGTAAATTTTCCTCCATCCAATCATTTTGAGCCTGTGTATCTTTGCACATGAGATGGGTCTCCTGAATACAGCACACTGATGGATCTTGATTCATTCAATTTGCCAGTCTTTGTCTTTCAAGTGGGGCATTTAGATTATTTACATTTAAGGTTAGTATTGTTTTGTGTGAATTTGATCCTGTCATCATGATGCTACTTGGTTATTCTGCATGCTAGTTGATGCAGTTTCTTCATAGTATCATTGGTCTTTGTATTTTGGTGTGTTTTTACAGTGGCTGGTAGTGGTTTTACCTTTGCATATTTAGTACTGGTACCAAAACAAATGTATAGACCAAAGGAGCAGTATAGAGACCTCAGAAATAATACCACACATTTATAACCATCTGATCTTTGACAAACTGGACAAAAACAAGCAATGAAGAAGGAGTCTCCTATTTAGTAAATGGTGCTGGGAAAACTGGCTAGCCATATCCAGAAAACTGAAACTGGACCCCTTCCTTATACCTTATACAAAAATTAACTCAAGATGGATTAAGGACTTAAATATAAAACCCCAAACTGTAAAATCCTAGAAGAAAACCTAAGCAATACCATTCATGACATAGGCATGGGCAAAGGCTTCATGAAAAATGCCAGAAGCAACTGCAACAAAAGCCATGTTGACAATGGGATCTAAGTTGGCATTATTGACTTCTGTTTTACAGAGGAGAAGAATGGGGTGCAGGGAGGTTAGGTAATTTGCTTAGAGTCAAAGCAGAGCTTTGCAGTCTCGCTCAAGCTGGTGCTCCTGACCACTGCATAGTGACCCTTCTTCTTGGTCTAGCAGGGTCTGTGTTTGCCACTTGGAACTTGATCCAGTGAATCCCAGGCTTGTCCTTCACCCTATATGTCAGTACTGGCTCCTGGTATCAAGGCCTCTGAAGGCAGCTGGGCCATTTTCCTAAGTAGTGTCCATGGCAGCTCATTTCCTTTGCTGCCAACATTGGATGCTGGCAGGACTGACCAGAGCTGGATTCATGCTGTCTCCATCCAAAGTCCCAGATTGCACAATCTACTCTCATCTCCATACTGTAGGGACTCTACAGGCCCTCTGAAGGGTGCCCATCAGATAACTTACACTACCCACATCCCAGACTCATCTTCCCATCTCAACAGCACTTAGCAACGTGCCAATCTTTTAAATTTTGGGCCCTGCTCTAATATTAAGGCAGTAATTTATACACTTGGCTCCCAAGCTCCTGGCTGTTTCAAAGGCATTGATTACCCCCGAGCACTCATACATGATTCAGGCTTACTCCTCCAACTCCTGTGCCAGCTATTGATTCCAATGACATTATTTATCAATTACGAAAGGTTTATTCCTCACTTGCTTCTGCACAAAAGAATCTGCGCATTTATTTTACAGCATGATTTATTGACACGTCACCATGCATTACATGGAAAATTGAATTTTTGGAGGCTGGAGAACCTTAGGAAATTTCACAGGTTCAATTAGACAGGATAACATCAAAGAGTTTAATGATACAATTTTTCATCCATTTGCTGCAGCACTGGGAGAGGAGGAGCCCCAGGGCCAGGTCAGCTCAGAGCCCCAAACTATTCTTTAGTTCAGGTGTGTACACTTCATGATGAAGTCCTTACTGGCTGAAACCCTCTCTCTGCCCCTTTAAACCCTGGCTCAGGGCTTTTATTTATGACTCCCAAGGTCGGGATATTTCTTTAAGCTGGGTTCACTCTTTGTCCCCAGAGCAATAAACCTTTCCTTGGACTGTTGCGGGGGAGTCTTGGATCTTTCCTTGAACCGTGATAGAAGTAAGGACCATCTGCCTTAGTGGATGAGCCTGAGAAATGGTGTGATGTTTAGAGCCCATTTTGCATCATCTCTCCATCCATCAGACCCAAGCTCAATTGTAAGTTCCCAGAGGAAGGCTTCCCACATTGCCCAGATGGATCAGACCCCCATTCTGTACTCTCCCAATACTTTTCACAGCTTGTATGTATGTTGCTGTGATGATTTGACTATCGTTATCTGTACCTTGGACTGGGACTCCCTGAGCGTAGTGTGTGGGAGCCTGGCAACATTCCCATTCTCAGCCACTGCTGAAAACCTTGTTTCCTAGAATCTCTTTCTCTGTGGGGTTCCAGGTTAGAGTCTGCTGATGAGAGAAACCTGCAGGAGCTTTAGATGGTGAAGCAGAAGCAATTATTCTCATGATGGTCTTGTTATGGGAGCCCCTCTCCTGGAGTTCCCACTTTGGGACCTCACTTTGGCCACTGAATATAGTGGCCTCTTAGACATCCCTGTGAGCCCTGGCTCCTCCAGCTATTCCAGCATTTGGGGCTGAAATCTTATGGGACTATTACTCGGATCTTCCAGTTCTTTGCCTTCTACCCCTCCATTTTCCCAGTTCCTTGCACATGTGTGTAAACCCTACTTCCCACATTAAACCCTTTATTCCTGTCGTACTCCCGATAGGTCCATTTTCCTGATAGGACTTCAGACTGACACAGTAGTGGAAATGTCTGTTTTGGTTTCCTAGCATTCCTCATGGCCAGGTGGATAATAGATGGAATGTATCATCAAATATGTTGCCTTTAATGGATACATGACTCTGGCTGGTTAACTCCTACATGCCCTCTAAGACTCACCTCCTCCAAGAAGCCCTCCTTCATTCCAAGTGTGGGTCAAAGGCATCTCCTCTGGGATCCTGTGATCAGAGCATATGTGGTGGTGCTGGGTGACAAGCATCTGTTCACTTGCCTATCTGCTACAGTGGATGATGAGCTTCTCAAAGCTAAGAATGAACCTTAGTGGTCCCTGTTTTGTTACTTCTAGAGTGCCTGACCCTCAAAGGGTCCTCAGTAGAGGTTTATGGATGGACTTAATTATTCACTTGCTCATCCTTCACTGTTGGGTATAAGAACAATATATATGGGTTACTGCACCACCCTTTCACATCCGTCCTCTTAGTTGATCCACACAATGAATCTACAGACTGGGCAGGTGCTGGCTTCCTTGGGGGGACACAGCATGAGTGCTGTTCATCTGAAAAGTGAGATACTCAGGATTGGAAGGGAGCCATCCTTTTCCTGTTCAGGGTACACTCCACAAACCGAAGCCAGACAAACTTTGGAACAAGCATTAGGCAAATAAAAAGAGGAACAATAGTAAATTACATATTTGGAGCTAATATAGTGATAATCAGGCAAATTGGATATTAAAGAAGCAAATGGCATCTACAATTGTAAAAAGCTCAAATTTAACATTAAAACCGGTGCTTGAAATGTTTAAAAATGACAGATCATTTGGATCACTAGAGCCACCATTTATTTAATCAACTCTCTATTTTCTAAAATGGGCTAGAGATTAATTTATATTCCTTTGTAACTGTGATAAAGACACACGTCACTTGCTATGGATACACTTTAAGGAACAGATTCATTCCCATAAGGCTAGGCTTGAAGCAAATTTCTCTGAAGTGAATTAGATTTTCTCATTGATTTACATGATTAAATTAAAGATGTGTCCTCGTGGGAAAAGTTGACCAATAAATGGAATTAAATTTTTTTTTTTTTAATGCAAGAATGGGGTAGGGGAGCACTTGCAGAATATTATGGGTGCGGTGGTCCATTACTAGCACCGTGCCTGCCAGGAGCTATTGTTCTCTCCCCACCATTGACTTGCTATGTGGCATCATTTTTTGCAAGGTATAAGGCATTTTCTTTTCCAAACTTTATAAATGGGGGGGAGTCAGGCAGAAAAGGTGGCCAACATTTACTGAGTCCTTATTCTGAGCTGGTTGCTAAAGGAGAAACTTTTAAATTCTCACAACTACCTTCTGAAGAAAGTATTTTTATCCTTATTTTAAGACAGAGAACTTGGGGCTCAGAGACATGAAGCCACTTGCCCAAGATCCTGGAGCTGAGTGTGTCTGACTCCAAGGCCTACACTTAGCTAGCTTCATTATCAGGATGGAAAGCAATGGTAAAAATAATTCAAAGCCTCAGATAAAGACAAGACTGACTTTCTGTTTCTCTTTTGGATGAGATCATGTTCCTATACTCAAATATAGAAATGTCAATTGCCTATGAATTCTCTCAAAATAAAACAAAGATGTTGCTTTGTGGGTGCCTGGTCCCGCTGGCATGGTGGCTGCCTGCTTTGAACCTCCCCATTTCCGTCTCCAAGTTGGTGATAAGTGCTTTGGTCTTGGTCTTTGTGACTCACACCAAACACTGGCTCATGTCTCTGGGGAAGTAAGGGGACATGGGTTGGGGGAGGTGGGAGAAGAAGTGCGGCATTTTCATCCAGGTTTTGCCTCTCTCATTAGCTGCGCGATCTTGGCTAAGTCCCTTTTCCGCAGGTTCCTTTTTTTTTTTTTTT
>NW_016107624.1:265170-323923 GCF_001604975.1 Cebus imitator | reverse complement strand
TTCTTCTGTTTTCCTATTTTTTTTTTTTTTTTGAGGCAGAGTCTCTCTCTGTCTCCCATGCTGGAGTGCAGTTTTGCAATCTCACCTCAGTTTCCCATCTTTTTATCTTTTTTTTGAGACGGAGTTTTGCTCTGTTGCCCACGCTGGAGTACAGTAGTGCAATCTCACCTCATTACAACCTCTGCCTCCTGGGTTCAAGCAATTCTCATGCCTCAGCCTCCTGAGTACCTGGGATTACAGGCATGCACCACCATACCTGGCTAATTTTTGTATTTTTTGTAGAAATGGAGTTTCACAGTGTTTGCCAGACTGGTCTCGAACTCCTGACCTCAAGTGATCCGCCTGCCTCAGCCTCCTAAAGTGCCGGGATTATAGTCATGAGCCACCCACCACGCCTGGCCATCAGTTTCCCATCTGTTAAATGAAGGGGCTACACTGGAGATGCTCTGTGAGGCCACTTCTCCCTCAGATCTGACTCTCTTGCTTCTTTGATTTCTCTCTGACTGCTCTCAGTGTTCATACAAAACCAAGAATTGACTGTAAGTACAGAAAAAATTGATTGGCCATCTTGTGTATTTAACAACTGGCATTTAAACTGAGAGATATTTTGGGTTAAATAATGCTATTTGCAAACATAAAAAAATACCATAAAAGTCAAATATATGCAACCCATACACACACCAGCATCAAATCAAGTACACAAACAGAAGTTGAGTTGCATCATTATAAACTCCTGATTGAGAACAAAGCTGCAGCAGTTTCGAAGGCAATTTTCATATAAAAATTGATTTTCTTCATGCCTCTTCTATGATTAAAATGAGAGAGGATGATGGCTTTTGGTTTAAGTGAAGTAAGTTCTTTAGAAACATGAGTTTTGATGTTTAAGCTCATATTGAAATTTCTAAATCGAATGCATCAATGACAAATGTGAATTGGTCTAGAAAGACCCCAGAGATAGAGGCAGAGCTTTAAGTTTCATATTATATAGAATTAGTTTCTAAAGTGCTTTTCTGTGTCTCAATCAAGCTTCATGACCTTATCAAGGAGGTAATGTAGTTCCCATTCTACAGATGAGGTGAGCTCCCAAAGGAAAAGGGAATTCTCTGGGATTAAAAGCCAGTGACTGGCAAATTAAACAATTATTTGTCTAACAACTTAAAAAATATATATATATATATTTCCATAGGTTTTGGGGAACAGGTGGCATTTGTTTACATGAGTAAGTTCTTTAGCGGTGATTTGTGAGATTTGGGTGCACTCATCACCCTAGCATTATACACTGAACCCAATTTGTAGTCTTTTTATCCCTCACCCCCTTCCTACACTTTCCCCTCAAGTTCCCAGAGTCCATTATATCATTCTTATGCCTTTGCATCCTCATAGCTTAGCTCTCACTTATGAGTGAGAACATACAATGTTTGGTTTTCCATTCCTGAATGACTTCACTTAGAACAATAGTCACCAATTCTGACCAGGTTGCTGTGATTGCCATTAATTCATTCCTTTTTCATGGCTGAGTAGTATTCCATCATATGTATATACCACAGTTTCTTTATCCACTTGTTGATTGATGGGCATTTGGGCTTATTTGTCTAACAAAGTTTTATTGAGTGCCTACTACAGGCTGGACATTTATCTTAGATTCCAGATGAATAGACAGAGGTGCTACTTTCAGTAAGTTCACACAAGTATGTTCAGCAAAGAAGTCCACTCTTGCTATCTAATCCCAAACATGCTCCACCATCCTCAAATTTCTTATAAGTTACTATTGGGAGTTGCGGCTTCATGTTAGGAATGAGTGGCTATGTCTACAGTTCTGCTTTGGGAAGACCATTCTGGGCAGTGTGGAGTGGGAGCTTGGGGAAGGAGAGGAACATATAGAGGCCAGGAAGCCGGAGGGATGCTGTTTCAATAATCCAGGTGGGATATTAATTAAGGTGGAGAGGAGGGAGAGGACCCATGACTACTCCCAAGTTCAATTCAATGAGACTTACTGATGTGTTTGATGGGAGGAGAGGGAACATTTGAGGTGACTGTCAGATGCAGGGGGTTTGCATAGGCTTGGTAAATAGCAACTTCCTCCTGCCTAAGTTTTTAATCAACTGGGAAATAAATCAATGGGTAAGCAATATAGAAACAAATAGCAATTTTATTACAACTATAGCAGAGGCAGGAGAATGTGGCTTACATCTCATCCACGGGTGCTTCCCAATACTGAACCTCAGAATCAGGAAGAGATCTCTATCTTGCAGCATGGATGGGACAGTTTGTCCCTGGAGGTCGCTTGCTTCCAAGAGAAAGGAGAGAGGAGTCTGGGCTACTCATACGCTCTGTGCCCCAGGGCAGGAGTGAGTGACGGGTGGAGAGATGCTGAGCTTCCCTCTCACGGCCGCAAACGTCGGGAGTGGGAAAAGTTTGGGTTTCTGATTTGTGCCATTTATTTAGGTGGTGAACTCAGAACAGAGGGAGGTTTGGGGAGAAGTTGATGAGCTTGGTTTTGGGTTTGTGAGGAGCTTGTGTATCACCCAGTAGAGATGGCTGGCAGGTGGCTAGCTGGTTCCGTAGAGTGCAAAGCTCAGGAGAGATTGATGTAGAAGCTGTCAACAGACAAGTGTTTGGAGTCATGGTAATAAATAAGGGTAGCCAGGGTGAGAAATGGCTTTGTTGAAAAAGAGGAGAAGAAGGCAGAGGGCAGAATGTCAATGAGAAAAAAAAATAGCCTTTGAAGGAGATTGAGAAAATGTAGATAAAAGATAAAGGAAAAACAGGATGGCATGAGATCAGCAAAGGCAAAGAAAAAGAAAGTTTTAGGAAGGGGAAGAACAGACTAGGAGTCTTCAGTGCTGAATAACTTGGATTTGAAATGTATTTCTGTCATTTCCTTTCTATGAGTTATTGAGTTAGGCGGTTAATAAATGGTATCTGTGAAGAAAATGGTGACAATGATGATGATGAAGATTGAAGGAAGTGGTTGCAAGTGTTGCAAGAAATAGGAAGATAAAGCTGGACAAGGTCTAAAAAAGTAGAAGAGAATAGTTTATTCCTGTACCGTCTATTTTGAGAAACAAGACAAACACTCATGAAACAATTAGATTGTCTCCTCATGACTTCACCTTACACTTTCCTAACATACTCGTTCTAATAAGAAGGTTAAAAAAACCCCAAAACTAATATTACAGACATGGAGGCGGATGCATATGCAAGGAAGTTATTAAAACTGCCTTGATTTTAATAAATTTACCACCAGGTAGCAATCTCTCAATGTCGCCTCTTTCCAATTTGCATGTGTAACTGGCATCTCGTTAAAACATCATTAAGAAATTGAAAACCAGGAAGACATAAACAGACGCAGAGGAGAAACAGAGGGGCTGGGGGCGGCGGGGAGAGGCTGTGGGTAGCAGAAGAGAGGAATTCTTGCAGGAAACATTACAAGAAACCTTACTTTGTTCTCCAAACCCAACCTGATTAGCAAGTGATGGGAATCAGAGTTTACATAGATAAACTGTTTGCAAATCAGCAATTACAAGACTCTTGTGAAATCTTCATTTTCCCGGAATGATTGGAAATTGCAGTACAGAATGCTGTCACTTTTCTTCAGCTGGATCATCACTTAGGTGTTCAGGAGAGCTTCTTCCAAGAATGCACACAAGCCTTGGATACACAAGGTGTGTCCTTGGAAGAAGCTCTCCCGAACGTGTAAGTGTTGGTCAGGACAAACCCCATGGTGACTGAGCTCTTATTTTGCTTCTTCTTCTGTGACCAGATTAACTTTTATTTATTTATTTTTGTCTTGGTGTATATTTAAGTGTGCTTTTTGCTATTATAAAAGTAATATGTAACCACTGCTGAAAAACTAAAAAAAAAAGAAAAAAAAAATTGACACGATATGAAAAGACATTGGGCCAAACTAATCTTAACAGGCAAAATAGTTTAATAAAAAGAGCTCAAGCTTTAGAGATTGGCAGGGGTGGGTCTGACTCCATGCTCTGCTGTTTAACCATTGAGTACCATGGGACTGAATTTCTTGTCTTTAAAATGTGGAATGTGGTTTTGGGCAGATGAAATGAGAGAGTGTTAATGAAGTGCTGGCATATAGTATTTGTGCTTTGAAGCATTCAATATATAGTTGTTACTATTTTAAACCATCTTCTTTTCCTTCCTTCTAGAAATCACTCTGCCTCCTTTAATTTCTTTACTGGCTTTATGAACACTGACAAACACTAGCAAACAAGGCCTTCCATTATCTGGCCCTAACATATCTGTTTAGTACTTTTCTATATAAGTATCACTAAGACAGAAATTGTTATGTGTGTACATTTTACTGGTCTGTGAAGGCTAATGATTGAAACAACCTGGACATTTCAGGGGCTTAGCCTGGAATTAAAGCTTGTTTCTTTTCCATGCCACAGTACAGCATGGGATGGGGGTTGCTCTGCTCCATAGAGTCATCCAGGCACTCAGGCTCCTCCCACTTTGTAGCTCTGCTTTTCTCTAGGTCCATGGACTTCTCACCATTTACCCACAGAAATAGATAATGGCAAAGACGCAGCCACTCTTTATTGCCTGGGCCAGATGGTGCCACACATATCACTTGTGTTCACCTTCTACCAATGAAAAATAGACTCATGGCTCCATCAAGATGAGAGGGCAAGCTGACTACTATAGTTTGTCAGTGAGCTCTGAGAATGGTGAGAATTTGGAGATGGTGGGGGTTGGGGAGTTCTCCCAGTCTCTGCTCCACGTGTGGCTGCAACATGTAGAGGTTCAATCAAACAATCCGGAAAAGGCTGCAATTGGCTTGTCTTGAGTCATGCCTGTAGCTTCCTGCACAAGAGTTTCCACGTACTCAGAATAACATCTCCCAACCTCAGTCACATGACTCAAGTGAGAGAGGATCTGTTTCCTGGAAGGAGGAAAACCATGCTGAGCAGACCAATGTAGCTGCTGACCACTACAACTCAAGTATCCACGCAGCTGGGTGGCCTGAGGCATGGACATGTATGATGGAGAGGACATCATATGCTTGTGCCTACCAACCTCTTAGAGAATAATTCTGGCTGGGGTTGAATCAAGTGCTAGATGATAGGGATTATATCAATAATGCAAACTGAATTCAAAGAAGAAAGAAATGGTAGTGCAAATGGAGCAGCCACTATGTGGCAGAAAAAGGTTTATTTGTTTCGGTAGGAGACCATCCCTGTGTGACTTTGGGCAAGTTGACCAGCTGGGAAACTTTGGTTTCTTTCATTGTTAAACTGAGGGCTAATTCTATCCACATCACAGCATGGCTGACGTTGTAAGAGAGATAATATACAGTCATGCACTGCATAATGACATTTCAGTCGAGGGTGGGCAGCATATACAATGGTGGTC
Organism: Cebus imitator; assembly: GCF_001604975.1. NCBI lineage: Eukaryota > Metazoa > Chordata > Mammalia > Primates > Cebidae > Cebus > Cebus imitator. The sequence goes on along the minus strand of NW_016107624.1, from coordinate 318,550 downwards.
TCATAAGATTATATTACCGTGTCTCTACTGTATCTTTTCTATGTTTAGATATGTTCAGTTACATCAATACTCATCATTGCATTACAGTTGCCTACAGTATTCAGTACAGTACCAAATCTTACAGGATTTTAATCCACAGCAATATGCTATACCATATAACCTAGGTATGTGGTAGGCTACACCATCTAGGCTTGTAGCCTACCACACACCTAGGCTATATGGTATATTTCCATTGCTACTAGTACACTCTATGATGTTTGCACAACAGTGATACATTTCTCAGGATGTATCTCTGTCCTTAAGTGATGCATGACTTTACATGAACAATTCAGAAGAAAAATGTTCAATTTGATAATACTAGTATTCAGCAAAGACTTCATGGAGAAGTAGAATTTCTGGTGGTTGGGTGGGTCGGAGGAACAGGGTGGGTATGCAGAGAAGGGGCTGCTGAGGGCATCCTTGGTGGGGAACAGTGGAGGCAGTGGTGTGGAAGTGGGACAGAGCCGGTTGTGTTGGGACAGTGGAAGAGATTCCTTTCATGGACCTCCACTTACAGAGCTAAACTTTCCCCCTCCTTTGGCTCCGCAAGTCCCGCTCAAGATAAGAATTTGAAATCCAGACTAGGTGGTTCTGCCTGTGTGTAACAATTCTCCATCTTTCCACGGACAGCTGACCAGACCAGTTTCTGATCAGCAGTGGGTATGCAGAGAAGAGGGCTGCTGGGGGCGATTTATAAACCAGGGGCAGGGTTGCTGCCCGCCTGGTGATCCAGTGTAAATTTGGCTTTATGAGTCTATTTTTCTCACTTTACACACACACACACACACACACACACACACACACACACACACACACACACTCTGCAGATCACACGGACTTGTGAGTTACTGCCCAGGTTAATGACCTTCATATAAATGGCTCCTAACACTCCTCCTGGTGCTGGGGGCAGCGTCTCCTGAACTTGGACCCTTGATGTATGAAAGCTAATTGGGGCAAAATGGCTGTACCGTATGTATCCAGCTAGTGGGAGAGGAGGGCTGCCTGCAGAGTTTTGTCCCCAAGCTTCTTGCAGATGTCTGTCCCCGTTCACATTGTTGCCCTGGAAAGATGTGTAACAACATTCTCATTTCACCAAGGAACATAGCACATGGTGAAGACCAGAGCCCAGAGAGGGCTTGTTTGAAATCATGTGGATATATTTGTGGATTCTCACAGAGTACCTTCTACACACCAGACACACACTGTGTGTTGCCTCTGACCCTCACAAAAGTACTTCAAGGTAGAGGTTTTTATGTCCATTTTACTTATGTGGAAACTGAGGCTCAGGGAGAAAGCGATTTCCACAAGATCACACAGTAAGTGAAAAAGATAAACCTGGGATTTGAGATGAGATCTTTCCATTATAACCAGCAAACACTAGGGATAGCAGTTACTTTGATTATGAATAAGACTAGAGCAAATGTTTATTGCACACTTGCTCTGAGCCAGGGTTTGTGCTGAGTGCCTTTATATACAGGACCTCATTTCATTCTCACAACTATTCCAGGAGATTGGATTGACTGCTATTGTGACCATTTCACAGATGTGGAAACTGAGGCTTGGTCACTTGAATTAAGTAACTTGCCCAAGATTCTCCAGGGGAAAGTTGGGGTGTCAGGCTTTGAATTCAGGCTTTCTGACTCTGAGTTTTTCTTGCATAACCACGGCATTAAACTGCCGTGTTAAGGGTGATCCTTACATTTCTTTGATTTTATGTGCACTTTCATGTGTCCTAGAGATAGGTATATGAAGATAAGGGACTACTATTAGGTTGGTGAAAAAATAGTTGTGGTTTTTGCCATAATGGCAAAAAAAATGTGGTTTTTGTTCAGCATTAAAAGTAATGGCAAAAACTGCAATGACTTTTGGACCAACCTTTTAGTGAGCACCTACTCTTTTCAGTGCTCTATGTAAGTTACTTCAGTAACCGTCATGATGACTCTACATGGTGGGAATTACTGCTATGTCCATTTCTCAGATGAGAAAACCAAGACTCAGAGAAGCAGGGTGACTTGGCCAAGGTCACAGTGTGTGAACAAAGAGATCTTTGGTCCCTATAACCAAGAAGCCTGGAATCTCCCTGAGAATAGTTGGGTGTAAACGTTTATCCATTTATTGGTTTAGGTCAGTATGCCGCAAAAACCTGAAGAGTTCCTTGCTGAAACAAGTTAGGAGCATGGATGAAAAGGATTAGGCGATACCCTGCTAGCTGATAAAGCATGTTTCTGTGTGTCTGCTGAAGGTGTTTCCAGAAGAGATGAACATTTGTAATCTCCTGGTAGACTGAATAAAGAAAATCTCCCCTCGGCTGGGTGCGGTACTCTCACCTGTAATTTCAGCACTGTGGGAGGCCAAGGTGGGCAGCTCATTGGAGCTCAGAAGTTTGAGAACCAGCCTGGCCAAATGGTGAAATCCCAGCTCTACTAAAAATACAAAAATTGGCCAGCATGGTAGCGGGTGCCTGGAATCTGTTAGTCAGGAGGCTGAGGCAGGGGAATCACTTGAACTCAGGAGGTGGAGGTTGCAATGAGGCAAGATTATGCCACAGCACTCCAGCCTGGGTGACAGAGTGAGACTCTGTCTCAAAAAATAAAATAAAATAAACAAGAAAAGAGAAAAAGAAAATCTGCCCTCACCAGTGTGAGTGGGCATCATCCAGTCCATTGATGGCCAGGATAGAACCAAAAGGTGCAGGAGGGAAGAATTCACTTTCTGTTCTTGAGCTGGGTCATCCGCCTTCTCCTGCCCTCAGACACAGGGACTCCAGGTTCTCCAGCCTTCAGAACCAGACCGATTTATACCACCAGCTTCTCTCATTCTCCCGCTTGCAGACTGACATGTTGTGGGACTTCTTGGCCTCCATAATTGCATGAGCAAATTCCCATAATAAATTCCCTCTTATTTATCTCTCTCTCTCTATCCTATTGGTGCTGTTTCTCTGGAGAACCCTGACTAACACACAGGGCAAGGGTTCAAAATCAGATACATCTGCTGTCAAGGGTGTTTTCTCTAGTGTACATGACTGCCCTGTGTTTTTCATCGTGCTCCTAATTTGTTTCAGCATTGGGCTCTTCAGGTTCTTACTGCATATTGACTGAACCAACAAATGGATAAATGCTTCCACCAACCACCTGAAGGAGATTTCAGGCTTCTTGGTTATAGGAACCAGATGTCTCTTTGCTTGCGTTCCCCTAGGCTAAGAGCCCCATGAAATCAGCCAGGGAGAGATTTCCGTTTAAATCTTGCTATTCGTTGAGCACACAGCATATGTCAGATGTTGGCTTAAACACTCTAAATACTTTAATCCACCCATAACTCAAGGTAAGTATTGTTATTCCTGGACTCAGAGGGGATGGGTGGCTTGCTCAGGTCACCCAGCTCATGAGGGGCAGTGCTGTGATTAGAACCCAGACCTCCCACTACTAGGTCCTGACCGGTTTCCATTGCTTCACTGCCTTTGGGGTGGTGGAGGTTTATGAAAAGAGAGTTGGTACCAGAGTAAAAGCATGTCGACTGCCCTACAAGTTAGAAAAAAATGTATAGGTAACTTTATTTGACTCCAAACACTTTACTCTCTTTCCTTTTTTTCCTCTTTAATGTATTTGGAATTAGAGATAAGCTTGAAAGATGCCAGCAGCGCCTGCTAAAAGCCTGCAAAAATGACAAGGAAGATTACACAGCTGGAAAAAACTGTTTCAACGTTTCTTGTGACATAAAAAAGCAAAGCCTGAAACAACAAAAAACCTACACATAAGAGACGAGAACATCTGTGGAAAACCAGTGGGTGAAAATCACAGGAATCCTGGCTTTAAATCCATATAAAGAAGACCTCCAGCAGTCTGAGTCATCCAACAGCAAGGCAGGCGTCTGGAGAGGGAGTGAGGTCCCAGTTCCTAGAAGTATCCAAGGACTGCTTACCAGGTGCTGAAGGGGCAGAGTAGGAGGTAACTCAAACATCTGAGGGCTTGACTAGGTCACCCCATGAAGTTTATCCCAACGTCATCCTATTGTTCATAGCAGAGGCTTACCACGACCACTCCTGCTTATTGGGCACATTTTAAGTGACAAATGCTGTGCTAAGCAATTTTCTTATTTGACTAAAGTACCAGCAGGGCATACTTTACTCCTTAAGAGCTAGATAAGATCAACTTGGATCCTTACTTCATGATTTATAGAAAGCCTAAAACCCGCCTCGTGGTTTCTATATTTCTAGGGCAGTGTGTGTGTGTGTGTGTGTGTGTGTGTGTGTGTATGTGTGTGTGTGTGTTTTATGAGGAGGGGGTTCATTCAAAGGCATCTCTAATTCTGAGTTTCTGTTTCCACTGAGTCAGTTCACTTTCTGGAAGGTCCTTCTTTCTGCACATGTTCCTGTTTCAAGATCTGGAACTCAGTCTCATTCCTTGATTTCCACAAAGAGTCACTGGTGGACTTGGAGTGGACTGTCCGGAAGGTTTGCAGCCACAGAGATGATTTAAGTTTACTGTCAAATTGGTCTTTAAGGGGAAAAAAAGAGAGATGTTTGAAGCTGTGGTGATGCAAGCAGCAGGGATATCAGCCACCCCAGTTCTTAAAGGAGCCTTTTCGCTGCCCCACTCTTGGGTGTTCTGCCCTGGCCACTCCACCTTACATAGAGCCTGGTCACCTCCTCAGCTCTCTGGCTTCTTTCTTCCCTTCTCTTTCCTCCCTTCCCTGTCAAACAACCAGCCAATGCACCATCCAGTCCGCAGGCTAACCCAGCCGGCCAGCAAATCAACCAACTACCCAGCCTGCCAATCATAAGCCTATCACTATTTATTATTTATCTATCTATTTTTAGTTGCCCAGGTTGGATTTGAACTCCTGGGCTCAGGTGCTTTTCCTGCCTCCGTCTCCAGAGTAGCTGGAACTGCAGAATTGTGCCACCATGCCTGGCTCTTGACATCATTTTTTAAAAAAGTCACCATATGACAAACCGTATCAAACTTAAAAAAAAAATAGGAAGGAGAGAAGGAAGGAGACAAAAGAGAAAAAGCCTCTTCTTTACTAATGCAGAGCAATTCTGCACTCCCTTGGCCCTGAACTCCAGACCTGACTTCTGGTTTCCTTCCACCCAAATAGTTTATCAAGGTGTTTTCCAAAACTCACACCCACATTTACTTTGAACTTTATGCCTCCATTCCAGGCACTGTCAGGCACTTCAGGTTTCCAATCTGCAAAATCTTCTTTAATCCTTGTAATGACCCTGTAACACAGGGAAGACTGTTATCCTCATCTTCTATGTGAGGAAACTGAAGCTGGGAGGGAAGAAGTCAATCCTCCAGGGTGCAGGCTGGCGAGGGGCAGAGCGAGGAGTGGGACGGGGGTAGGTTTTTCCACACTCAGAAATCTGAAAGATCAGAGCCCTCTTCTTCCCACCTGAAATCTGGTGCCATTAACACAATGTTTTATTTTTTGACTCCATCAAGCAAACATCATCTCATTTTTTCCTTAGAGCAGCCCTGAAGGTAGGTATATTCATCCCCACTTCAGAGTTCCAGAAAACCAGGGTTTAGCAAGGTGGCTTGCCCAGGGTCCCAACCCCTCTGATGTGGTATAACCAGGGATTTGAATCCATGGCTTCCTGATTGTAAAATTCTGCTCTTAACCTCACTGTGCTGTGCATGCCTCCTGGATACAGACATTAATGAAATACAGAGATACAGAGGAGTGGGCATCTAGGGATATTTGCAATGATCAATTATGTAACAGGACTTCTTGGAGCCTAAGTATCATAGAGGACGCATGACCAGCTCTGCTGGACAGGGGAAGCGTCGCAGAGAAAGTGACCTGGAGCAAGGTTTGGAATGATGACTAGGAGCTTACTACACAAACACACCCGTGAGCAGGGGAAGGGCATTCCAGGCAGAGTAGACCTCCTGGGGAATGACAGCCTCACACTATAGTTGTGCCTTTGTGGGAGCTACCAGCAGGTTGGAAAGACTGGTTTCCCTGTAAGAAAGGGAAGTGGTACAAACTGAGGTTGAAGAGGGCAGCAGGGACCAGCTCAGGAAAGGCCTTGAATGCCAGACCAAGGGGTTAGACTTGACCCTCACGATGGATGGGGAGCATTGGGAGACGTTTAAGCAGGAGAAGGATGTGATTGCCTTAAGCGGGGTGCCAGGACTGCTGTGGGCACCACACACACGCAGGAACGTGTCTTCTTTTTCTCAACCACATTCATCTTCTTTTCAGGAAAGGGTACTGAGGTTTTAATGAACTCATTACTCATTCCACTGTCAGGTGAGTCCAATTGCACTGGGAGGGTGAGCAGAGGGCTCTTCCCGCTGAGTCCATGCTGCTGCGATCTCATCAGCAGCTGCCCTAGCCTTGCTCCTGGCAGAAGCTCACCCAACCTGTTCTGCCATGACCCTCCCCCTCCACCTCCTCACAGTCCCATGCTTTGCTGCCTCCTGAACTTGCCAACATCCGTTTCAATGGGCTTGATTGGAATCATGTCTCCCTGGAACTTACTACCATTTGTCTCCCTATGCCCTTGTCTTGGTGGGTGCCTCTGCATCTCTATCTCATGACTGGGTGCGGAAAGCTTCTATTTGTACCCTGGACAAGCAGTCTGTCTCTCTGTCTGTCTGTCCATCCTCTTTGCACCCCTGCCTCCAGCCTGGGCCTGCCTATCCAGCATCTCCTCCTTCCCCTTCCCTTCTCCTTTCCACCTTGGACTTTTGGCCTGACTTGCTCTTTCTTTCCTTACCTTGAACACCTTGTCTGAATGTCTGTCTGTCTGTCTCTTCACGCCTTAGTCTCTCTGATTGTTCATTTATTTCACTCTCTTTCTCTCTACCTTTTCCAGGCATTCTCTGGAAACAGACTGCTCCAAAATCTATTCAATAGAATGGTATAAGGTTTTGCAAATTCCTAACCATGTGGATTAGACTCAAGTAATCTGTGGAAGGGAATTCAGGCAAGAAAGGAAGTTGTCTTTCCGTTCATCACTATGGAGGCAGAGATGAGGCCACTAGAGACATAAGCATGGGGCACCACACTGTTCTGGGTATCAGGCACCTCCTTTTCTTCTCATCCTAAACTACATGGCCCTTACCCAGGCAGGAGCCACAAGCTGACCTGATGTTCCAACTTAAACTATAAGCAGCCCCAGGGCAAGGAAAACCCTCTGTTTCATGGACTCATGGGCTTCCATGGGTGAAAAAAACCTCTTGAGATTCAACTATTACCAATTTCTTTTTCCCAGATGAGAGCTCTTCATCCCAAAGAAGCAATGGCTTGTGAAGTTCCTGTCCAGGGCTTCAAGGCACAGGGTAGGCAGTGGTCTTCTGGTTTGCACGTAGCCTGACTTCATTCCTCTGTGGTAACACAAATGCACCACAGCAACTCTCTTCCTTCAGTATTTATGGCATAATGTTTACCAGAATTTATGTTTTTCTTCCTTAGGGCAGGGTTGTTTCTAGGGAATGGCTACCCAATCATAAACTACATTTCCCAGCACCCCTTGGATCTAGGGGGGATATGTAATTAGTTCTTGCCATTGGATTGTGAGTGGAAGCAATGTATGTCTTGTCTAGATGAAAGTGTTTAAGAAGAGGTTGTACCTGATTCACACACACATTTTCCTTTTTCATGAGCCAGATTCAGGGGACTCCAAGGTCCTAGGAGATGGCAGAGCCACAGACAGAAGGAGCTTGGGTCACTGAATCATGCAGAGAGCCACCTGCCAACGAGGAGCACCTACATTGACCTGTTACCTGGGGAAGAAGGGATTTATTTGTTATAGCAGCTGGCATCTCCCTAAAAAATGCAGTGTTGGCCATAGGTTTTATACTTATAGGGACTCACCAAATCTGCTTCCTAAGGTATAGTCATTCTCATTTGCCTATCTTTGATGAAGAGGCCCTATCCTGGAATCTTCTACATTGCCAAATTTCAGAGAAAAGTAAATGACAGAAGTGGGACTGACCCATCACTGCCTGACCATGGCTCACATGGTCCTCTGTGCTCTCCTGACTACCTTGAGCTCTCAGCTATCCCTTCAACTTTCCCTTTGTCATTATTTTGCTGCACCACTAGTCTTTAAAAAAATTATTATTTATTTAATAATGATTATTAATTTTTTATTTTTAAAATTGCTGTGTGAGGCTGTTTGTGTTGCCGTAAAAGAATATCTGAGGCTGGAAAATTTATAAAGAGAAGAGGTTTAATTGGCTCATGGTTCTGTAGGCTGTACAGGAAGCATGGTGCTCGGATCTGCTTTTGATGAGAGCCTCAGGAAGCTCGCAGTCATGACAGAAGATGAAAGGGAAGCAGGCAGTCACTTAGCGGGAGGGGGAGTGGGAGGGGGAGGAGGAGGGGGAGGGGACACACACTTTTAAACAACCAGATCTCATGTGAACTCAGAGCCAGAGCTCATACTCATCATCAAAAGGATGACCCAGGCCATTCATGAGGGATCCACCCCCATGATCCAAACACCTCCCGCTTAGTCCCCACCTCCAACATTGGGGATTACACTTCAACATGAGATTTTCAGGGGACAGATAACCAAACCCTGTCAGTTGACAAATCAAAATTGTATATATTTATGTCATATAACATGTTGTTTTGAAATAGGTATGCATTGTGGAATGGCTAAACTAAGCTACCTTTGGTCTTTTATTCTGCTCCTCAAACACATTAGGCATAATGCCATCTTAGATCCTCTATACCTGTTATGGTGTCCTCTTGGATTGCTCCAACCCTAGATCTTCTAAGGCTGTCTTTTTTCTTAACCAAATTCTATGTCAAACAACCCCTCTCCGGTGAGGTCTTTCCTGACCACCCAGTCAAATGCGCTTGACTCCAACTCACCATCAACCATCATCCAACCTCTATCACAGCTTCATGGTTTACATCTTTGATGGCCTTTGCCACAACTTGAAATTATCTTGTCCATTTACTCAATTATCATCACCATATACCTCCCTTCAGTCTTTGCTTCATTTAAGGAAACAGAAACTCGGAAAGGTACTGTAACTCGCCAGAGGTCACATTGCCACTGAATAGTGGTCCCAAGATTTGAACAGGTCTGACAGATTCTGCCAAAGATGGTTTCTGCTTTGCTACACTGTTCTCTAGACACAGCAATAACTAGAGGAATGCACTTGTTTTATCAGGACATAACTTTAATCATGAATCCCAAGGCAGGGTGGTATAGGGGAAAAGCATGAATTATCGGGTTGGCAGACCTAGTCTCATGTCCTGGCATTGACATTTTCCAGTATTAAACATCTCTGCATACTTTTCTTTCAAAACGGAATTAACATACTTACTTCAAATAGGTAATGTGAGGACAGAAGGAGACAGTGTATAAAGCAGGTAACCCCATGCCTGCACACAGTGGGTCCTCAGGCAAATACTTCATTTTTTTTTTCCTAACAAAGATGTCAACAGTTATCCTGAGCATTCCACCTTCATCAATGGAAAGGGAAAAATGCAAATTTGAGTAAAACCACAAAAGATTCTAAAAAGTGGCTAATTCATTTCTGACTTCTTTTCCAGGCGTTGTTAGGAAGTTAAGTTAAAATCCAAGTCAGACTCCTAGACCTCATCCCAGTTACTGTGCTGAAAGCAGGCAGACTTTAGGATTAAAAATTTTCCCTCATTTTCCCCCCTACAATGCACAAATGTCATGGACAAGGGGCAAACTCATTATAGCTAGGTTTCTATCTGCCTAGTCCAGATGCATGTGCTAAAATATGAGGCCAGTTCCAATGGCCACCATCCAGGACCATGAGCACTGTGACTAATGTATGTAAAACACACACAAGGCTCCTCTCTCCCAGCATCTGGACCCCAAAGCAAAAGTTAGCTACAGAGAAATTTCAGGCGGACTCTCCAAAGTCTTCATTGCTTTTCAAGTTTGGAGTCAGTGAATCTGGCTCAAAGCAAAGGAGCCCTTTGTTAGGACTGGGATTTATTTATTTATTTATTTATTTTTTAATATGGATGTTACTATCCTGACAGTGTTCATTGGCCCTTGGCTGTAAAGTTCACATTTTCTGTATCAGTCAGGACAGCCTAGGTTGTATACTGATAACAAATAACCTGATTTCTCAGGGGGTTAAAACAACAAGGGTTTATTTCTTGTTCATGCTACAGGTCTAGTACAGCTTGCCAGGTGTCCCATGCTTACTGTAACCACTTAGGGTCCTAGGCCAATGGAAGAGCCATTATTGCAAACTTTACCAGTTGTTGGGCCTGGAGGAGAAGAAGGATCTCACACTGATAATTAACTGTTCAGTCCAGAAGTGACATCTGGCACTTACACTCCCAACACATTTGCCACAGCTGGCCATATAACTCCATCAACCACAAAGGGAGCACAATCTACAAACCTACTGTGTGCCCAGAATGGGGGTAACCAGAAAGGTTTGTGCACAGCGTCTTATTTCTATTCCTCATGCTTCCTGGATGGGTTACCAAGTCAAGGTGATTCAAGTCTCATCATAAACAAACAAACAAAAGTCTGATTCCCTTTGCTCCATGGCTATGATCCCTGCTTCAGCTCAGGCTTCACAATAGTCAGGCTTCTCCCCTAACGATTGCATCCACCCCAATCTTGTCTCTTTGCCACTCTTCAAAGAGATGTTATTCTTCACCTTGTATTTCATCCTTGGCTTCTCAGTCGGAGTGATCACCCAGACCTCCCAGTCCACCAGGTCGTTCTCTTCCAGATAACAAAGCTTGGGGCCTTCTGACACCATCTTTCCTGCAATCCAGCCTAGATTTGTAGAGAGAGGAAGATAAAAGAGATGTTTGTCTGTTTGTAGGAAAAGTTCTTTCAGGACCCTTCTGCAGCTGTGATTCTAGGGCTCGATTATTATTCTCATCCAGGAAGCTGCAGACACACACCTCCTGTAGGGGGTCCAACTCAGACACTTAATTAGCAAAGAAAATTAACCCCCAAGGAACTGGGTTCTACAGTTGCTGGAGGGCTTCTTGTGTGACCTGCTGCTCAGCTGGTGGGAGGGACGTGAGGTGTCTGGGCCTCAGTGTTAGAGCATGATGGACCCTTCACAACCCAATGGCCTTACCTTGCCTAGCTGCTTTGTTCCCAGGGATGTCTTTCAGGCCCTGCTTCATATTCCACCCACTCTTCCTCAGGGGATGTTATTCTTCTCTCCCAGCAGAGGACATCAAAAGGCAAAATCCCTAATTCAGTCCATGCAAATAAATGATAACCCTCCCTCCCACAAGCACAGGCCTGCCCCATTGACAAAGCATGTTCACTGACAGTGGCTGACTGCATCCTTTCAGCAACACATGAGGTGGCTTTAATCACCATCCACATCTGCAGGCATGGAAATGGAGGCTCAGGGAGGCCAGGTCGCCAGTCAGGGAACCGTATAGTGGGAGCTGGAATCCAGGCCTTTGGGTTCCACTCCCAGGGTAACTTTCTGCTCCACTTCTTAGAGAAGAAACTCTGGATTGCACCTCCCACAGGGCTGGATGTTTAGAAAGCCACACCCAGACTCAGTTTCCCCAAGCCTTCCTGGCTTGGCCTGGAGCTGCGGCCAGATTCAGACCACAGGCCAGGAGATAATCAGGCCTGTTCTCTGTCTGCTCACAATGGGCCAATTAAGACAATTACTGCTGGTTTATATAACAGGAAGTAGGGATCACAGTGCTCAACTTGTTGAAAATCTCCTATAAAAGTGCTAATAATGCATTAATGTATTAATCCCCTTAATCCTGTCAAATTACCACAGAAGCGCTCTGCAGAGCTGACAGTGGCTCTCCCTGTCTCTGCAGTGGGCACTGCTGTCTGTGAGGCTCCAGGAACTCCTCTCTGGTCACCCTTCCCTGCTCAGCCCTCCTTAGGAAGCTCTCAGGGGCTGCAAGGACAGGATGGCAACTGAAGACTTTTGGCAGGAGATAAATATTGATTCTTTTAAAGACAGATGATGATGCATTCTTTAAGCAAAGATTCTTGATTCTTTCTCAGCAAGGAGAGACTCAGCTCTGGGCAGCCGACTCTATCACTTGCTCTGCGGCCTTGGGCTTCTTTTCTAGGTTCTCTGAGTCTCCAATTCCTCATGTGTAAGACGTGGTAATAATAGCTCATTGCAGAGTTGTTGGAAGATTCTAAAGCTGCAGGCAAATGACTGACACATGAAGGCATTCCATAAATATGCCGTCTTTTTTCCAGCTATAAAATGGGAATAAGAATTCCCACCATGAGGGCTAAATGAAATTGCATGCATCAGTTTCCTGACACACAGTAGGGCTGACATACATAGCAGTTCTTTCCCTTCTCATCCTTGTTCGTTGTTGTGGTTTGATTAAAATGCTGCCTGACTTTCAAGAGAGCTTAGGAGCAAAGACTGTGGTGCTGAGTGAGTTGTTCAGATATTTCATTTGTTGTAAAGCAGGTCATATATTTTCTGAGTCTCACTCTTCAAGGTGGAGAGAATTTCATCCCCAGGTCAGCCTACATGGGGTCCTCCTAATCTTCCTTATGGGCACGTTAGAGTGTGTGGGGAGGAGGGTGCTGGGATGGGTCCTGGACACCTAAAAATGGGGAAGAGGCTTCAGTCTCTGATTACATCTAATATACTGGCACAGCTTTGGTGTTAAGATGCTGTGATCAGCCTGGTCTTGCTGTCTGGTGGTCCTTGAGGCTCCCTTCAGGGCCCTGTAGGGGCCTCTCAGTGGATGGTGGGCTATGCCACAGAGACCCTTTGCTATGTTTGAGGCCTCAGTCCTATGACCACCTCACAGGCATCCCACAGTTTCCCCTGTTGGGGGGCATGTGGATATCTGTAGGCAGGACTCTGCCATTCTTTGGAGTTGGAATTTAGAAAGGAAGAATCCATACCACCATCCGTGTCGCCTATTCAATTCTGGGGAGCTCCTCTGTCTCTCAGAGTCAGCTACTTCTGTTTCCTCCATTCCAAGCAAGAGTTGGGGTTGGTGAGGGGGAAGGATTAAGAGTTATTATCTTCCAAGTGATTTTGGTTTCATACTCTAAAATATAGACACTCTTAAAAATACCCTCTGGCAATGTCATTAAGACACAGAAAGCTAGGGTTTGACTGCCTATTAAGATGGTGACAAGGGGAAAAGGCCTTCCTTCCTTCCTTCCTAGAGTAGTGTGAGAGTTTTAAAACATGTTCAAAAATTTGTGGACACCGTCCCTCCAACAGGTGAAGCCTAAGTCCCCTCCCCTTAAATGTGAGCTGAACTTAATGACTTGATTCTAATGAAGAAAATGTGACAGAAGTAGGGATGTGTGATGGTGTAGATCATAAAAAGTATTTGACTTGCTCCTTGCTGTCTCTGAAGCACTCACTCTGTGGGGGAGGCCAGCTTCCATGTTAGGAGGACACTCATGTAGCCCTCTGGAGAGGCCCTCATGGTGAGGAACTGAGGTCTTCTACCAATAGCCATGCAGTACGCCATCTTGGAGGCAGATCCTCCGGCACCAGTCCAGTGTTCAGATGACTGCAGCCCAGGCCAACATCTTGAGTGTAACTTCAACAGAGACCCCAAGTCATAACCACTCAGCTAAGCCATTTCTAATTCCTCATTCTCAAAACCTGTATGAGCTAATAAAAATGTTTGCCATTGTTTTAAGTCACTAAGTTTTGAGAATAACATACTATATAGCAGTAGGTAATTAATGTAATTAATAGTGAAAACAAAACACAAGTTGATATTTCAATAAGTAATCCTCAGTATGTGTGTGTCAGTCTGCAAAAATGGTAGACTGTGTTCACTCATTTAGCACCTATTTATTAAAGCCCCATAGCCAGGCATAGGGTAGGTGAACATGGGCAAATCACAGACACAGTGTCTAGGAGGCTCAGTTTAGAGAGAACAGACAGAAGAATACAGAACAATGATGGACAAGAGAACCCAGATGGCTGTGGCAGCCAAGGAAAAGGGGCCCATGACTCAACCCAGCTTGTGTCCAGGGAAGGTTTCTTAGAGGTGATGGCAGCTATTGTGAGACTCCAAGGATGAGTAGGAACCAGCTGGATGAAGCTGAAGCATGGGGAAGACCTTACACACTAGGCAGAGAGAACTGCTCATGCAAAAGCCCTGTGAGTGGGAGTTCATTGCCTCCCAGAGTATAAATTGGTTAGGTGTAGTCAAAGCTTAGGGGTGTGTGTGTGTGTGTGTGTGTGTGTGTGTGTGTGTGACGTGCATGTGTGTTTACATACTTGCATATGTGCATGGAGGGTAGAAAGGTAGATAGAGAGCACTGTGACAAGAGAAAAAGAAGGAGGAAGCAGAGAAACACAAATTCAGGTCTTTGCCTACCATGTCATAGGTGTGTGATTTTGGACAGGTCACATCACCTCTCTGAGCTTCATAGCTCCTTCTTTCTAAAATGAGAATCCTTTCAATAATATATTTAACAAAGATCTACTACATCCAGGTTCTGGGCTAAGTCTGGGAGCACAATCATGGTCACCAGAACAGCAAATCTTGCTCCCCAGGAGTGCAGAGCTGAGGGTGGCTCAAGTGTGTATCGTCCTTGATCTGTGCCAGCATTCTTCTGAGGCTATGTCTTCTTCCTCTTCTCATCTCCAAGGCCTAGCACAGACTACTGAGGGTATTGTTAATATGGCTGAGCATGACCTAATGGCTACGCTTTGAGTTCAGAAGGACTCTGATTTGAGTCTGGTTACCAGTCTTGGGCTCTGACATCAGACTTCGAGGCTTTCAATGTCTCCTTCAGCATTTGCCAGTTAGATGACTTGAGGCCAGTTGATTCTTCATCTCTGTGAGCCTCTGTTTCTTTATATAAAAAAGGGGAATATTATAATAAAATTTAACAGGTTTCTGTAAGGATTAAGTACCATAACATAAGTTTTTAGACATTCGGTAACTGCTCAATAGTTGGAAGCAATCTTTGTGACTGTTTGTTAGCACGAGAACTTGGTGCATATAGCATTCTGGTTACATGCTGGGACTCTGAAGCTTGGTTGCTGGGTTCAAGTCCCAATTCTGTTACTTAACAGCTCTATTATCTTGGGTAAGAATTTAATTTCTTGCTGCCTCTCCATTTCCTCATATGCAAAGTGGGAATAATAGGGGAACCTAACTTAACAGTTTTCTGTGCTTGTTAAACACACTAGTATATGTGGAGTGCTCAGAATAATGCCTGGCACTCAACAAGGGCTACATAAGTGTGAGGTATTATTTTTTATGATGCTACCTTATTCTTTGCAGTTTGAAAGAGGGTGTTGGACAGGCATCAGCAGGAAAAATCAGCCATGTTGTTGAGAGAGCAGAATCGAGGGTGTTTATCAACCCTTTGAGGGTAGTAGCACAAAGAAAGAGCCCCTGGTGTTTACGTAAAGTGATCTAAGCTGTGCCCCACCCAACCCACACTAAAGCCACCCCTCCTATTGTCCAGGAGACCCAGAATACACTGCGGCACAGGGCCAATCCCACGCCCCCTGCCTGCAGCTCTGTCCTCTCCGCCTTGCGACAGGTACTCAGGGATGTGTGTGCTGGCTTAGCAGGACTTGGGGGTTAGCCAGGGAGGGCGGAAGGCAGACACTCTCTCTCCTGCCCCCTGCCATCAGCAGGCTGGAGGACTCAGACAAGCCCTCAGCTTAATTGGCAAATGGATTCTCCAAGGGTAATTTCGTTGATGCGCGCCGTGGGAGGGTCTGCAGGCCTTAATGACCAGCTCTGCCTGCTAAATGTGTTTACCAAAAAATAAGGTTATTGATTCCACAGATATTTTGTTTGGCCCTCACCATCAGCCTATTAACGCGAGTTTTATGTAACAGGACAAATAGATCACCGTGTAAAGTCTTTTGAAAATCCCCTGTGAATGCTGTAATAATGCTTTAATGTATTAATCCCCTTAATCCTGTCAAACTTCCAAAAGAATTTCAGGACGTGCTGACAGAAGATCTCGCTCCCAGCCCTGGCAGCCGTAGCTCCATGTGGCGGCTGCTGCTTTCAACCTTTTGTGGATGGGCTGAGGAGAGGCGGTGTTAGTAATGGCTACAGGGTTATGAGCTGATGTTAGAGGGTGTGGGAATAGATGGAAGAGGCACCGGCGCCTGCTTAAGGAAAGGAAAGACAGCCTAAAGAAAGTGGCAGCCCCCAGGGCCTTACAGCATGGAGCTGGCTAGGATAGACTTGGGAGGCAGTGATGCCTGGCACGCACTGATCTCTTCATTCCTCCCTTTCATCTCACTCTGTTTCTGTGTCTCCGTCGCTCTCTTTCTCTGCTTGGCACTGAGCTAAGCACTTTACCCGTGTTGTTTCATTTAATCTCCACAACAGCCCCATGAGGTAGACACTGCTATTCTCTGCACGTTACACACGTGACTGGTTTGTCTGGATTGCTGGCAGGTGACAGAGATGGGGTTCAAAGCTTGGTCTGACCCCAAAGTCCAAGCTGCCTTCTTTCTCCTAGTTTGGGGCTCAGCAAACCTTTTCTGTCAAGGGCCAAGGAGTAAATAGTTTGGGTTCCTTGTGCCCATACAGTCTCTGTTGCAAGTATTCAGCTCTGTCACTCAGCATGAGAACAGCCATGTAGGTACAATACATAAGCACATGGGTGTGGCTATGTTCCAATAAAACTTTATTAAAATAAGGGATGGGTTGAGTTTGGCCTGCAGGCTGTAGCTGGCCCGCCCCTGTAATAACAGATATTGGGGGCCAGTGGGATTCCTGTAATGGTTTTTTTGGATGGCGCGTCTGAGAGTTGGGAAGGATAAACTTCCAGGATGGCACCTGCAGGGAGGTGCTGGATCTGCCTCACTGTAGGGGCTTTCATCTTGTGATACGGGAGAGACAAGCTGAAACCCAGACAATGGCTGGACTGAAGGCCTGCCCTCTCTTGGGCTCTGGGTTGAGAGGGCTGGGACCTGGTTTGGGGTAGCTGGGGTGCAGGCTGCCTGGCTGTGTGGTCCTGGTAAAGTCCTTTCCCCTCTCTGGGCCTCAGTTCCCTCATCAATGCCATGAAACAGTGGACTTTGCTGCTCTTTCAGAGTCCCTCCAGGTCTGAAAGTCTGCATCTGAGCAGCCAGACTCCAGCCTTTGGTAATTGCAATGCAAGGGAGCACTGCTGAACCTCGTGCACTGAGAAGTCTCTGAAGGCTGGACCTGCCTTTGTTTCTCCAGAATGTTTTATATCAACAACTAAAATTAGGACCATCAACAGCCACTGAACACTCCCCACTTCAATTCCCCCTGTTGCCCAGGCTTGGAACCTGTGCTCAGTCCTTGATGTCTTCCTTGCTATTCATACTCAGGCACCAGTCCGTAGAATCCATCCTGAATCCTTCCCCACTGCCAGAGCCAGATGGAGGGAGGGGGACGCTCCAGCTCATACTTGGTGATGGCGGAAACCTCCTGAGTCCAGACTCCATTATCACTCGACTGGATTGCTCCACATGGGACCAGCCTGCCTCCCCAAGCTGGAGCCTATCACCCTCCTTTTAAAATACTCCAGAGGCGCTCAGGATAAAATCCTAATTTCTGCTAATGGCCCTCCAGGTTTCTCTTGTCTTCCGGCCTGTTTCCTTGAGATACCCCATGTTTCCTACTCAAGCGTGCATTCCCTTCACCCACACTGAGTCTCCTGTGTTCCTTTACTGCCTCCAGGAAGAGATTACATCTGTGTGGCAGGGGCCGCCCCTCCCTTGTTGCCTGGTTAGCTCCTGATCATCCTACATGCCCCTTTTCCAAGGATCCTTTCCTCATCCTACACTTGGGGGAGGTACTGCTGCTCTCTGATCTTGTGTTTCCACCATGAGAAGGAGGAGGCCTTATCAGCTGGCTTTGTAATCATCTCTCTGAGCTTGTGGGTCTCCCCAGCCAGACTGTGAGCTCCTTCTCGTCAAGGGCAGATACTAGCATATCTCCCCACCAACCAGTTGACAGGTTCAGGATGTAGTAAGTGTTCAATGAAAACTGGCAGAATGCTGGATAAAGGTGGGTACCATGCCAGTACATGACATGCAGCTCACCCATACTCACTCTGGACTTTGAGGTAGGTCTCTTTTGGATAGAAGGTGAAATTTGCTTTTACATTGCTTCCTCAACTCAGGGTCACGCAGCCTAAAAGGGAAACAGAGGCAGAATCTGAGTCTGGGTCTGTCTGCTTCTATGCCCATGTTCTTCCCACCTTTTCTATATATCCTGTTATCTTGCAACAGTTTGCCAGGGTGGTACTCCTATCCCTGCCTTATTGTTAAATATTTGGCTGGGCAGGGTGGCTCATGCCTGTAATCCTGGCACTTTGGGAGGCCATGGCGGGCAGATCACTCGAGGCCAGGAGTTTGAGACCAGCCTGGCCATCATGGTGAAACCCTGTCTCTACTAAAAATACACATACACACACACACACAAATAGCTGGGCATGGTGTAATCCCAGTTACTTGGGAAGCTGAGGCAGGAGAATCACTTGAACCCCTGAGGGGAAGTTTGCCGTGAGCTGAGATTGCACCACTGCATTCCAGCCTGGGTGACAGAGTGAGACTCTGTCTCCAAAAAAAAAAAAAAAAAAAAAAAGCTGATTATTGGATATTTTACAGCTAGGAACCAAGGCTCAGAGAAGTGGCATGACTTGAAAACCGAAAGTCATACAACTACATACAACTAGAAAGTTGCCGAGCCAGGAATTGAACCGCACACTCTGACCTTTCCTTTTTCTGCTAAATCACGCTGTGAGCCACAGTTCCCAGGACCAAGCTCTGCTCTGAGCAGGCACCTGGATGATCTCAACGATATCCTGATTTCTAAAGTGCATTTCCAGCCTGGTGTAGTGCCATCTCCCCCCACTGCTGCCCCTGAGAGGAGGAGACATTCGAGTTAGAAGGAAAAAAAAATGCATCTTTAGAATATATTGTGAGTGATAGAAAGAATGCTTCAGGCGATGCCACCAATTCCCCATGGGAAAAAGGCAGTTTGCCCATGATGGGTTTTCCTCCTCTCTCACAAAGCTCAGGACACAAAAGCAAACTGCACAGGGAGGCCAAGGCTCAAACAACCCATGCGGGACTTGTCTCCCAAACAGATGGAGGCTCTAACCTCTCAGCCACCGTAGCTGCCAAAGGCGGCCTTGATGACTCTGCTCTCTCTCCGTGATGAAGGTGTCAGGTTAAAAACCAGCCACAGGCCTGCTAGGTATGACATTTTCCTGGGAGGGAGTCAGGTTATGGATTCAGTCCTAAAAAGCAGGCTGCGGCCGGCCGCGGTGGCTCACGCCTGTAATCCCAGCACTTTGGGAGGCCGAGGCGGGTGGATCACGAGATCAAGAGATCGAGACCACCCTGGTCAACATGGTGAAACCCCGTCTCTACTAAAAATGCAAAAAATCAGCTGGGCATGGTGGTGCGTGCCTGTAATCCCAGCTACTCAGGAGGCTGAGGCAGGAGAATTGCCTGAATCCAGGAGGCGGAGGTTGCGGTGAGCCGGGATCGTGCCATTGCACTCCAGCCTGGGTAACAAGAGCGAAACTCCGTCTCAAAAAAAAAAAAAAAAAAAAAAAAAGCAGGCTGCACCCCTTTATTAGTTTGCCAAAGCTGCTGTAACTTGGTTAGTACCACAACACAGCCACAAAGAGAGTGGCTTAAACAACACAGCTGTATTGCCTCAGTTCTGGAGGCTGGAAGTTCTGAGATCAAGGTGTTAGCAGGGTTGTTTTCTCCTAAAGGCTGAGAGGAGAATCTTTTCTGTGCCTATCCCTAGTTTCTGGTGCTGGCAAGCTTTGCAATTTCTTGACTTGTAGAAGCATCAGCCTGATCCCTCTTTTCATCTTCACATGGCATTCGCCGTGTGTGTGTGTGTGTCTCCAAATTTCTCCTTTTATAAGGACATCAGTCATATTAGATTCGGTGCCCACCCTACTCCAGGAAGACGTCATCTTAGCTAGCGACATCTCCACCAAGTCTGTTTATGAATAAGGTCACATTTTGAAGTATTGAGAGTTAGGACTTCAACATATAATTTTGGGGGTACACAGTTCAACTCATAACAACCACAGACATATGTCTTTTCTGGATTACTGCAAATGCCCCTTAATAGGCTCTGTCTTACCGTGCTTAAATCCATCCTTCTGTAGCTTTCAACTTTTTTCAAAACACAGATTTAATAATCCCTCTTTCTTTTCATCCTTTCTTCCATTATTCCTTTTCTTTTCCCCTTTATCATGGACCAGGCATTGAGTAGACAGAAAATCCAAAATGAAACAAGATACTGTAAGATCATTGGATCTTCCAGTGTCAGCAGCACCAGCATGAAACTCACAATGACAGCAGTCCATGATCAGACAGGAGCTTTCGAGCTATTTCAGAGGAAGATCCAGGAAGGGCTTCCTGCAGAAATGATGCTTCTTTGAGTCTGTGAGATGACGAGGAATTATCCAGGTGAGGAGATAGGGGAAAAGTATTCCAACCAGAGGGAACAGCACATGCAAAGACCTAGAGAGAAAATGGCACCATTGGTTTATAGAAAGTAGCTCAGTGAGGTTCCCTGTTGCTTATAAGATAAAAATGGAACTCCTGAGTATAACATTCAAGGCCCTACAAGTTCTGATCCAGATTCACCTCTGGCCACTTCCTGACATCCCACCATAACACAAGTCACACTGGATTCTGTGAAGTTCCTGCACTCTGTCTCCTTCTCTCTTGCATCAGTGAAGCATGACTTAGTTTATTTTATGATATGTTCATCCTAGGGCACAAAAAAGAATAGAATGCATCAATTCCTGATCTCAAGTTGCTCCCAACCTAGTTGAAAATGCATCGTTTCCAACCTCCAAATGGTATAGTAAATACTTGGCACAAGGTAGATATTCCATAAGTTTTGCTGAGTGAGAAAAATAAACGATTATGATAAAACAAAGAGCTGGGAAAGGCTGGAAGGTGGAGTGGCCTGCCACTAATTCTGCCTGAGGAGTTGGAGCATTCCAGGCAATGGAAATAGTGTGAACTAAAACCAGAAGGTATAAGGGCACAAGGCATGCTCGGGGAACAGTGGGAAATTAGTGTGGCTGGCGTACTGGCCATGTGTATGTGTAGGGGGTAGGCAGGGGGTGGAGGGGCAGATGGAAGGACACAGGAGCAGAGCAACCATAGGGTTTAGTAAGGGCTAATGAAGGCCAGGCTGAAGCATTCACATTTTTGCTGTCAATAAGGAGCCATTGAAATGATTTGATGTGGTTGGACCTTGTGCTCCAGGAAGACTGGCCTGTGGACGTGCAGTGCTCACAGAGGTCAAATTGAGGGGAAATGTGCCACAGAGTTACAACAGTGGTGCAGGCCCAGGAGATGGGAGTGGAGACGCAGTCCTCAGGTGGTAGGGGAAAATAACATGACTGATGTTAATGCACGCAGAGGAGGATTCAGGTGCCTCAGATGTTTCTAGCCTGAGCCTGGTGGACTGGGTGAGCCATCAGTTGAGAAAAGGAACAGAGACCTCATAAGAACATAATAACAGTTAGCATTACAGAGCATTACCTATGCATCAGGCTCAGTGCTCAATGCCCCACATGCATTACTGTATTTAGTCTTTACAATTTTCCTCTACGCTAGGGAATCCCCAGATAAGTAAATCTTACTGAGCCCATTGTACAGATAGAAAACTGAGGCCCAGAGAGGTTAAGCAATGTGCCTGTGTTCCTGTAGTTAGTGGATGGTAGATCCTTGATGGGATTCCAGGCCCCAATTTAGAGTCCTCCTCAGGGAGCTGGACCATCCTGGGGCCATCCAAGGCCTGATGGCTGTGTTGTGTATGGAGCATATAATACGCTGCATATCCAGGTCTCATACGGGAGTCAAGAGAGATGAAGTTAGTGAAAAGAATGAAGACCTCTTATCAGACTCTAGGACAGCTTCACCCTGGGCCAGGTGAGAACAGAAAACAGGCCTTCAACTACAGCTGCAATGAGGCCAAGCATAGCTGTACAAGAAGATAAAAGCCAAGGTATGGGTCCATGAGTGCTCAGCATCCTCAGAGAAAATGGAGGGCCAGACAGGTTAAGGTTCTGCTTAGCATCACACAGCTAGAACATGGCAACAGGTCGCTTCAAATCCAGGGCTGTTTGACCTGTAAGCCTGTTCTCTAGAGTTCCATGTTCTCTTAGCACATCTCCAGTGACTGAAGAATCTCTTAAAGGAGCCACATCAGGCTCTTTAGCACAGGGGAAAATCTCCAGGCAGACCCTGGCAGTCTGCAATGGAGGGATCCTCTGCTGCAAGCACAGGTGCCCCAGCTCCAGCACCCTCAAGCTCCAGGCCCACTTTTTTACTCTGATCCCTGCTCCCTGTGTGGGCCACAGTCCAGCCTCCATGCTGTGTCCCAGCCTCCCCATTCCACCCTTGGCCATCCTCCCATGCACACGTGCTGCAGACTGCTGTCCTGGCTTCCACTTATAACAGACACACACACACACACACACACACACACACACACACACACACACACCCCACTTATTTCCTTTAATCTTTCTGCCTAGATCAATTTCTCCATTCCCCTAATCATTTTTTCTTGTTCACTTTTGAACGCCCTCCAATTCGTCTGCTTTGGCCTGGTAATGAGGTGCCCCCAAAACAAAATGCAATATTCTGCATGTGATTTCGCCGGGGTCGTATAGATTTTCTTGCTAACTATCTCTTCAGACTCCAGGTGACGCACTTAGAGCAACAACTCTATTAGTGACTGGACCCTTATAAAGATGCTGTTACAAGTCACAAAATGTTAGAATGTACAGCCACATAGACAACAGAAGCTGTTCTGGTCCATATCTAGCTCCTGTCTTGCACTTTCCACCTCAGTTACTTGGAACTTTGGAGCTCTTTTTTGTTGTTTCTTTTTTAGACAGAGGCCCACTCTGTCACCTAGGCTGCAGTGCAGTGGCACGATTTCCGCTCACTGCAGCCTCCACCTCCCAGGTTCAAGCAATTCTCATTTCTCAGTTTCCTGAGTAGCTGGGACTACAGGTGCGCACCACCATGCCTGGCTAATTTTTGTATTTTTAGTAGAGATGGGGTTTCACCACATTGGCCAGGATGATCTTGCTCTCCTGACCTCGTGATCTGCCTACCTCAGCCTCCCAAAGTACTTGAAGCTTTTTCACTCCATACTTTTACTTGTAATATTCCCTTGGCTAGAGATGTCCTTCTCTCATCCCTCCTTTCCACCAATGCACATTGTCAGTGCTTAATCCATCTCCAAGACTGAGCTTGATGTCACCTCCTCTGTGAAGCCTGCTCTGGTTGCTCAGGCAGAATGCAGGTGCTCATCCCCTGTGCTCTTTGTACATTGGTACATAATGCCAGTGTCAGAGTGAACTCTCTAAACTCTCATTGTATAGCTGTCTGCCTCTCCAGGGAGGCTGCCAGTGCCTTGGGTAGCAAGGCCCATGTTGTTTTCTCATGATGATTGATTCTTCAAGAACATGGAAAGGTAAAGCAGTTGTTAGACTGTGTAGTGGGAATTTTCCCTTGAAATATGGTTTTTCACTCATATGCACATACATGCATTCATTTTTCCTGTTCTCAAAGACTGTTTGAGTGCTGTCTACGTGCCAGACATTATGCTTGGTGCTGGGGACCCAGTGACTAGCAAAATGGAAATGATCTCCGCCCTGGGTCTCCAGTCTAATGAGTAGACAGATGTTAATCTAATAAATGTACTAATATACAGTTGTAAAAAAGGAATTCTGATCTGACCTGGGTCTTTCAATAAAGTTTTCCTTGAGGAAGTTTCCTTTGAGTGAAACATGAAGGGTGAGTAGATGTTAAGTGGTTGGGGATGGTGGGGAGCCTGGGAAAGAGCATCTCAGTGAGTGGACACAACATGGGTTAAGGCTCTGTATCAAAGTACATAGTGTATTACAAGACATGAAAGCATTTCAGTTTACCTGGAGCTGAGTGGTGAGAACCAGACTGAGATGTACACAGAGGAGTCCTGCAGTGCAGCAAAAAGATTGTTTTTCTTTTAAGCCCAGTGCATAAGTATTGAAGGGGTCTAAGCAGGACAGTAGTAAAGATAATCATATGGGCATTCTGCAAAGGCACTCCAGTTGCAGCATGAGCAACAGGTGGGGGAAGCAGGTGTGGATCTCGGGAGGTCAGTTTAGAGGTTTTGGCAAATGCCAGATGGTGCTGACTTAGACTTGGGTGTCGGTAGTGAACCTGTTGAGAATTGGATGGATCAAAGGAGGTAAATGGGCAGGTCTTATGATAGACTGCCTGTTGTGGGGTGAGGGAGAGGTTTCAAGATGCCTCATAGATCTCTGGCTTGTAGGTGGCAGTATGGCACAGTAGTTATGCGTACAGGCTCTGAGACAAGTCTTGCCACTTGCTAGATGAGTGATCTTGGGCAAGGCACTTATTTCCTTTATGAAAAAAATGGAGCCATTTCTAATACCTGCCCCATAAGCATGTGACATGGATTAAAGGACTTGGCACATGTTGATACTTGGAGGACTGTCTGGAATATAATTAACACTCAGTGATTATCATTTTTGTAATGATGCCCCTCAGTGGATAAAAACATCAAGAAAGGACCAGTATTTCTTGACAAGATGGTGTACTGGACTTTGAACATGTTGACTATGTTGGGCCATTAAGATTTCCCAATGAAAACCTGGAGTAGGCACCTAGAGACAGGGATCTATTTCTTGGAGGAGAAGGCTGAACTGGAGCTTTAACTTGGGAGTTACCATTTTCATTCCTTGGAGTACAAGAAGGAACAGTTATACTACCCATGTTTATGGCTCAGGACTAAGCATGTTTTTGGCTTAGAGTATCTGTTGAATGAGGCAACCTTATGTTGGTCAACACATTATGGGCAGAGTGATGTTTGGATTTCTACTACTAATCAAGCTGTCTTTCCCCAAGTAAGAAGAACAAGTCAATAGTAGATGGTCCTGACTTTGGGTATAAGAGCCTTGGGACCTTGTCTGGAAGAGGCTTGTCTTGTTCTGATGGACAGAGCTGTGGGAAAGGTGGTGGCATGAGCACCATGAGGGGCTGAGCCTCAGTGTGTAGGGTTTCATGATACACAGTCTTCTTCAGGAATAGAAACTCAACTCAACTTCGCATTTTCCTACACAAGAACAAGCCAAACAAAACCCAAATGGGGCCAGCAGACAAATGGGGCCAGAGAGAAGTAATGGTTCAGGAGGGCAAATGAGCATCATAAAAAGAGCTTCCTGTCTCACAAGGTTACCCAATCCAATTTCAAAGTACTGCAGTTGTTAGAAAAGTCTTCCTTTGTTGAACAGAATGTGTCATCCTATAACTTTGATCCTCTTGGTTAAAGCCTCTGGAGCTACACAATTTTGGTCTGCTCTTTCCTGAGAAAACTCTTCAGTGATTTGAAGTCAGTGGATAGGTTTTTGGCATCACTTTTTTTCTTTGATTTTAACAGGATGTGACTATGGGGTCTTGAGTGGTCTTGGCCACTCTCACCTGCACGACTTCTATTTGTTCAGTCTGTTACAAAATGCGGATCATAGCATGAAATCCAACACTGGAATTGTAAGGGTTTGAGTGGGGAAAGAGAGAGTGATGGACAGACAGAGATGGAAAGAGACAGAGATTGATTAAGAATAAAGATAATGAATAAAATTATAGACAAAGAGATCAATAGATAGATGCTAGAGTTGGTTTCTAGTGATACTCAGAGCGTGATTGATGCATCTGAAAATTTACTCCAGGCAAGGGTCTTCGCAAATAAACAAATAGATTCTTTATATTTTATTTTTATTGTAATTCTCATTGTGAGGTTGGTCCTGTAGAAAGGTAAAATCTTCTCCAACTAAAATATCTGCTTTGTTATATGCCAATCAGAGACTGCAAATATATTTTCTGTATGCTGTTCTTCCGTATTTCTCTGCTCATAGTTGATATCACTAATTCATTGTGATACCTATCTCTGCCTGGCCTGGATGTAGACTCCGAATCTTTCCTAACGTAAAACTCCATATAGTCATGGCCAATGGATCTATAGTAGTTCATGTCTTATTACTTATTGCTATGGCAATAGTGCTGCATAATGGGCAACTATGAAACCTCAGTCGTATAGAAGATATTATTGCTTATGTGCCAGGATGGTTGGGGCTTGGCTGGCCTTGGTTGGACTTGGTTGGCACTGGCTGGACTCTCATGCGTCTGTGGCTGACTAGGGGCTCTGCTCTAGCTAGTCTGGGCTGAGTCATCTTAGCTGGTGCAGGGCTGCTTGCAGGATCTCTAATCCACCTTGTGGGACCAGTGGGCTTGTCTGAGTATGTTCTCATGGGAATGGCAGAAGCCCAACAATGAGCAAAAACATGCAAGTCTTCTTGTGGCCTAAGCTTGCATCTGGCCCACTGTTACATCAACTGCTTTCTAATAAATTCATACAGCTGGGCCCAAATTCAAAAGGTGGAAAATAGACTCTACCTCTTTAGCGAGAGGTGTTTCAAAGATGCATATCAGAGTGTGTGGATGTAGAGAGGGGTAAAAATTGGTGCTCTTAACACAGTCTATTGTGATATGTAAGATGAATCCAAACTGCTGTGTGCTATGTACTAATTACATGGCTTATTTATCTGTATTAATATATATTCATATATCTGCTCTAGAACGGCAGTCTGTACACCACGCTTTCAAGGTGCACAAGGGTCAAAGTCAAAATACAAGTTCCTTCTGCTTAGCTCCTGATAACACAGCTCAATTCAACAGGAGTCAATAAGATTACATTCCATAAAGATAGGTGAGGCCTAACACACAAGTATCTTCATGGGAGCAGGTGGTCACTATGGAGTTAACCATGACTCACTGCTACCAGCACCACCACCACCATCATCATCACCATCCTTGTTCTTGCTGCAATTTATTGAGAACTTACTCTATGCCAGGTGCTTCATCTCCAGTGTATCTCATTCTACAGAATACTCCAGCAAGGCCAGTTTATGTGTGTTATTTTGTAAACAAGGACACAAGGGTTCAAGGAAGTGCCATGATATACCCAGGACATTCAACAAAGTTAAGATCCTTACCTGAAACAGGCTCAACTGGGTCCCCAAAGAAAGCTCTTCAGATGACCTCCAGGAGATGCTCTCTCTGTATGGCTGACTCCCTTCTCACATCCAGAAGGGCTTCCTATACCATCCTTTGTTCTTCTATGCTTGACCTGGGTGCTGTACTTCCTTCTCTCCTTGCTTGGGCTTCTCTACCTTCCTTGGGAGAATAGCTTGTCTATATTCCCAAATCCCCACTCTCTAATTCTCTCTCACTGCTGATCAGTGGAGAGGAACCAGAACAATTTCCATTAGGAAAGGACATGAGTTATGATGATCAGGGACACTGGTCAGTGTTCTTCACTCCTTTTGAGAGGCTTCCTTAAAGGAGTATGGACCAAACAATTTTAGAAGAAGACTTGACATCCTAGTAGTGGACTATGGTGAGGCGGGAGAGGGGAAACGTTGCTCTACATGAGGGTTACATGCTGAGGGGGGAAGGAGGGCAAGGCAGTGCTGTTTAGGTTCCAGTGCACCACAGAGATTAGGGAGCACCTCTTTGGATTTTTGTTTGTTTTTAATGAACGATCCTTTACTCACCTTAGAATTTAAACATGTACTCAGGGGCTGGTCTGGGCAGACTGCAGCCATCAGGGTATATGCAGACTCACTGTTCCTCAGGGAAAATTAAGGTTTTATTTCATTGATGATCCTCTTCTTTCTTCCTCTAGGATGGGCCCTCTCCCAGGAGTCTCTCCAGTTTCCAGCCTTACATGTTGACCTCTCTTCAGTCCTCAAACTCATTTAATTAAGTATACACATCTGCTTTGGCCTGATAAAGGGCAAACATGAGAGTAATAGAGGCCGGAGGAGTCATTTAGTACCTGCACAGATGGGGAAACTGAGGCTAAACAGGAATAGTAATTGTTCTCATCTCTTCTCTGATGTGGATGCTGAGGAATCTTGAATCTCAGTTGAGAGCTGATGGATTCACAGCATGGGAGCCAAGAAAAGAAGCTGGGAAAGTTGAAACCAGAGTCTGGTTCAGTTTACTCAGAAAGGAGAAGGATGTATTAGAATTGGCTGCTATAAGATGTGATATGGTTTAGCTGTGTCCCCACCCAAATCTCATCTTGAATCGTAGCTCCCATAATTCCCACATGTTGTAGGAGAGAAATTATTGAATCACGGGAGAAGTTTCCTCCATGCTGCTCTTGTGGTGGTGAATAAGTGTCACAACATCTGATGATTTTATAAGGGGTTTCCCCTTTTGCTTGGCTCTGTCATTCCCTCTTTGCTGCCACCATGTAAGAAGTGCGTTTCACCTTCTGCCGTGATTGTGAGGCCTCCCCAGCCATGTGGAACTATGAGTCCATTAAACCTCTTTTTCTTTATAAATTACCCAGTCTTGGGTATGTCTTTTTCAGCAGTGTGAAAAGGGACTAATACAAAATCAATCCTTAGATCTCAGAAGTTTAATGCAAAAAGTTTATTTCTTGTTTCCATAAAGCCGAGTGTGACTTGTGTTAGTAAGTTGGGCTCTACTGAGCCTTCTCCTTCAAGCAAAATGAAGGCCAAAGTGGGTGGATTGCTGTAGCCCAGGAGTCGAAGAACAGCCTGGGCAACACAGTGAAACCTTCCCTCTACAAAACATGCAAAAGTTAGCTCAATGTGATGGTGTATGTGTGTATTCCTAGCTACTTGGGAGGCTGAGATGGGAGAATCACTTGAGCCTGGGAGGTTGAGGCTGCAGTGTGCCATGATCACTCCAGTCTGGGTGACAGAGTGAGAACCTGTCTCAAAAAAAAAAAAAAAAAAAGATTCAGGCTTCTTCCACCTGAACCTAGGAGTCCTCTATCAGATCATTTGCCTCTAGACAACTGACATTGAGGATAAACAAAGGAGAGGATGTCTTGGCAGATTTTAGGGCCAGGCCTAGAAGAAATAAGCATCATTTCTGCCACAGCCCATTGGCCAGAGCAAGTCATATGGTCCCTCCTAGAAGAAAGGAAGCTTGAAAATTGTAGTTCAGTAGTCTTCCCAGGAGGAAGAGGAATAATTGAGTGAACAATTTTTTCATAGACAATCTGAGGTAGAAGTTGGGGCCAAGGTGTCAGAGAGAGTGGTGGAATGGATAACTTTAACTAATTTTGCATGCGTGTCTTTTGCCATTTGACCTTGCAGTAGTACCTCCCACTAGAATTTTCAGAGCATATTTCTCTATCCCAGTAGTTTCAGTCTTGTCCATGTGACTTGCATTGGCCAATGAAATGCTGGAAGACATGATATGAACAGAGATTTTAAGTGTGCTTGTGTGATTTAGGATGGTTTCTTGTACTCCTGTAGTTCACTGTGGGAAAGAACATGGCCTGGGTAGCCTCTGGTTCCTGAATGAATAAAGACATATGGAGCATACTTGAACTTTACCCACAGCCTGGAGTCAAGCTCAGCTGAGGCCAGTGATGCCTAAGCTGAGGCCAGTGATGCCCAAGCTAAGGCCAGTGATCCCATATGAACTCCTGAGAACCTGCAAGGATTGTAAGTCACCAGGACTTTGAGGTTGTTTGTTATACAGCATTATTGCTACAATAGCTGACTAATACAGGGTGGCAGAGAGTTTGAATATGAAGACCAGGGAAAGTGGGAAGGTGATCTGAGTAGTCTGGGAGTAGTGGCTTACAGCAGCCAAGACAGTGAGGCTTTTAAGTTCAACATTCCTGGATTCATCCTAGCTTTCCATGTCTACCACATATGCATTGTGTGATTTGGGGCAGATTGGTCAAGCTGTTTTTGACCAAACTATTATCTTATGATTTGGGGGTAATCATAAAACCAACCTCAAAAGATTCATTCAGGAATGAAATGTGATTATGTAAGCTCAGCACAGTGCTTGACTGATGCTCCTTTTACTTGAAAATTATCTCATTTTTTTCTCTTGTTCTCTTATTTACTCTTTATAATTTATACGAGATAACATTTCCTGATGGAAACCTTCCTTGACTGCCACTTTCCCACTCCAGAATAAAACCACTTCTCCTTTGTAACATTTATAGTAATTTGAAGTGACATAAAGTTACAGTTTTTGGAGGTATAATTAAATGTTTGCTCCAAATCTCCTCTACCAGTTTCTATATATTGAGAGGGCTGGGACAATGTCTGTGTCTAGCACAGTGCCTGGAACATAATAGGAGATTAGTGGATGGGTCAAAACAAGTGCTAATAAATAGCAGCGATGCTGATCGCTTTTATCCTATGCACCTTCCTTTGCCGCTTGCACTATGCCTTGGGAAATTGGATTGATTTAAAGGATTTGGGTGAGCCATTGGCAGATCTGGGACTAAAATTTGGGTCTCCCCATTTCTAGTCTGGTGGTCTGCCCTGCTCACAGCACCATCTTCCACTGTGCCTTTCCAGAGTCGCAATTTACATGGCTGGCTTGGAACCCTACCTCTCTGCCTGCGATTAACCAGCCTCCCATTTACTCACCAACGAATGGGACACACTCCCTTTGTGTGCAGCAGTTTAGCTAGCATTTTGCTTTAACTTTTCTATGCATGCTGTCTGGTGTCCCCAAATTGGCCTTTGTGGGGAAATCAATAACAGCTCATGCATGCAAGGCACATGCCCCTTCCATAGGACATTAGGCTGGCTATTGAAGTAACTGTGGCTGGAGAGGAGAGTTCTATTTGTAACTGAGGCAACTGCAGGTAAAATGATGCTTTCCTATGTGTATTTGAGCAGGTAACACGAATTCTTCCCCTACTCATGTCTCCAGCTATTGGCAGTCCTTCTCTCATTTTAGAGCTGTCTTCGCCAGCTGCTTTCTTTCAGGAATTCTTAGTCATTCACACACTGGAAATGAGGAAAGGGAAGGTTACTCTCCTCTTGGACTGCTGTGGTCAAATTCAAAGGTCCAGGTCCCTGATCTGAAGTCAGAGGACCTGTATCCCACTCAGTCTAAATTTGTCCAGGGTCTCACTGAGCAAGCCAGTACGAGTCAGTTGTAGTATTCCCACCTGGAAAACAAAGGGATTAAATGTCATGACTATCTCTATCATTCTCTCTCTCTCTCTCTCTCTCTCTCTGTCTTCTTTCTCTCTCTCCCTGTTGCTGTATTGGCTGTCCCTATCCTATCCTGGAGTAATGAGGGAAGAAGAATGAACATCTGTGAAGTACTGTCTATGTGTCAAACACTTAATATTCATTATCTCATAGAACACTCACAACAACCTTATGATTTCATTTTTCCATACAAGGTAACAGGTTTAGAGAGGGAAGATGACTCACTTGAAGTCGTAGAGCTTGGGATGATTTAAGACCATATTTTCCCCACCACATTAGGTAAGATGTTGAGATGATAGTCACTAGCCACATGTTATGTGTTAAATTGTGTCCACCAAAATAGATATGTTGAATTAATCCCCAGTCCTTAGAATGTGACCTCATATTGGAGATAGGGACATTACAAATGTAATCAAATTAACATGAAACAACCATGCCATAGGAGCTGAGGTATGAGTTTAGGGTAATATTCTGGGGAAATCAGGCACAAGGTAGATCAATCAAGACACAAAATAATATTAATGAGAACAAAATATCCTTACTATTTAGTATCGATAAAGCATTTTCTTATTGATTCTTTCAATTTAAACTTCACACATCATTATCCAGGTGAGGAAACTAAGACTCCTAGAGATTAAATGGCTTATGGAAATTACACAAACATACACAAACAGTTAATGATAAAGTTGGGACTCAAATTTATGTTTGACTCTAAGCCCCATGTTATTTTCTTTTTTTTTTTTTTTTTTTTTTTTTTTTTTTTTTTTTTTTTTTTTTTTTTTTTTTTTTTTTTTTTTTTTTTTTTTGAGACGGAGTTTCCCTCTTGTTACCCAGGCTGGAGTGCAATGGCGCGATCTCGGCTCACCGCAACCTCCGCCTCCTGGGTTCAGGCAATTCTCCTGCCTCAGCCTCCTGAGTAGCTGGGATTACAGGCACGCACCACCATGCCCAGCTAATTTTTTGTATTTTTAGTAGAGACGGGGTTTCACCATGTTGGCCAGGATGGTCTCGATCTCTTGACCTCGTGATCCACCCGCCTCGGCCTCCCAAAGTGCTAGGATTACAGGCGTGAGCCACCGCGCCCGGCCGATTTTCTTAAGTACAGCTTCTAGAGTCACAGAGCTCTACAAAACAGGCTTGTGCTATGACAACAATGATGATGATGATGATGATGATGTTGATGGCCATGCTAATGGCATTGCTAATGATATTGACAATTATGATGTAATAATGATGAAGGTGAAGACGATGGTGTTATTGATGATGATGGCAATGATGATGGTGATAGTGAATCTCACTTGAATCTAGGTCCAGGGTGGCACATGACACATATAAAAGAGACATCTTTTAGGCAACTTCCTGAATGATCAATAGTCTAGCCTCAATTTTCCTTTCCAGTTTTCTCTTTTCTCATATTTCCTCACCTTCTTCTCTAGAGTAGTTTGCTTACCTTCTTCAAAAACTAATTTGCAAGTCCAGTCTCTAGCCTTTGCTCTTACAAAATACCTATAAATAATGCATTTTGTGGCATATTGATCAACAGAGATGCTCTGCAATGAGAAAAGGCTTGCAAGGTCCCATGTGTTTGGGGAATGCTGTACATTTTGCCCTTCTCTGGGAAAAGCACAGTGTGTGTTAGCATAGGAAAGGTTCTGAGACATCATATATTATTGTACCTATTTTACTTTGTCTAATGCATATTTCCAAAATCTTTTTTGACTTGAGAACCCCTTTCTTATGTAATTCTTATATATTGATATTCCAAAGAACAAGTGTTATTTATAAAGTTCTTGGGAAAACAGTACCCCAGCCTTTTTTTGTCTCCATAGCTAATCCTTCAAGACCAACCCCACCCATATCATTCAGCAAGTCTTCAGAAATCCTTCCATGGGGCTTTCCTCCCACCCCACTGAACTCCAATAACTTGCCTAGAGTCCTTCACTAGACACATATCCTAGACCTTTCCCACTCAGGATGGAGTCATGGAGGATATGGAGCCAGGGTCATTGGCTTCATTCACCGAGGCTATCCACTGGAGAGAAAGTCTAAATGCAAAGCCAGAGATGGCTCCTGTAAGGGGCATCTTCAACCCTATCATAGAGGGGGCTGGAAGATGGACAGCAGGGAATGGGAATGAGGAGAAGATATGGATGAATTGGGATGCCAATGCTAAAGGTCAGCTTCAACAGAGACATACCAGGGGAATGAGGCAGGGACCACAACATGGAGCATTTGATCACAGACAGAAGCCTGTTTGGGTCAAATCTCATGTTCCTCTTTCATGCCCTGATATGGTTTGGCTGTGTCTCCACCCAAATTTCATCCTGAACTGCAACTCTCATAATTCCCACATGTTGTGGGAGGGACTCAGTGGGAGGTGATTGAATTATGGGGTGAGTGTTTCCTGTGCTGTTCTTTGACAGTGAATGAGTCTCATGAGATTTGATAGTTTTAAAAAACAAGAGTTTCCCTGCCCAACCTCCCTCTTTGCCTGCTGCTCTCCATCTAAGAGGTGACTTGCTTCTCCTTGCCTTTTGCCACGATTGTGAGGCCTCCCAACCATGTGGAAATGTAAGTATATTAAACCTCTTTTTCTTCCCAATCTTGGGAAGATGTCTTTATTACCAGTGTGAAAATGGACTAATATAGCAAATTGGTACCAGTAGAGTGGGGTGCTCCTGAAAAGATACCCAAAAATGTGAAAGCAACTTTGGGACTGGGTAACAGGCAGAGGTTGGAACAGTTTGGAGGGCTCAGAAGAGAGGAAAATTTGGGAAAGTTTGGAGCTCTCTGAAGACTTGTTAAATGGCTATGGCCAAAATGCTGATAATGATATGTACAATGAAATCCAGGGTGAAGTAGTCTCAGATAGAGATGAGGAACTTGTTGGGAACTGGAGCAAAGGTGACTCTTGTTATGTTTTAGCAAAGAGACTGGCAGCATTTTGTCCCTGCCATAGAGATTTATGGAACTTTGAGCTTGAGAGATGATTTAGGGTATCTGACAGAAGACATTTCTAAGCAGTAAGGTATTCAAGAGGTGACTTGGGTGCTATTAAAGGCATTTAAGTTTCAAAAGGGAAACAGAATTAAAGCTTAGAGAATTTAAAGCCTGACAATGCAATAGAAAAGAATATCCCTTTGTCGGGGGATTCTGTAGAAATTTTTCGTAACTAACAGGGAGCCAAATGTTAATCACCAAGACAATAGGGAAAATGTCTTCAGGGCATGTCAGAGGTCTTCAGGACAGCTGCTTCCATTACAGGCCCAGAGGCCTAGGAGGAAAAAGTGGTTTTGTGGGCTAGACTGAGAGTCTCCATGCTGTGTGCAGTCTAGGGACTTGGTGCCCTGCATCTCCAGCTGTGGCTGAAAGGAACCAATATAGACCTTGAGCTGTGGATTCAGAGGGTGCAAACCCCAAGTCTTGGCAGCTTCCACATGATGAAAGTACACAGAAGTCAATAATTGAGGCTTGGGAACCTCTACCTAGATTTCAGAAGGTGTATGGAAACTGTTGGATGTCCAGGCAAAAGTTTGCTGCAAGGGTGGGGGCCTCATGGAAAATCTCTTCCAGGGCAGTGCAGAAGGGAAATGTAGGGTTAGATCCCCCACATAGATAGAGTCCCTACTGGGGGCATCACCTAGTGGAGCTATGAGAAGAGGGTTACCATCCTCAAGACCCCAGAATGGTAGATTCACTGACAGCTTGCACCGTGTGCCTGGAAAAGTTTCAGATACTCAATGCCAGCCAGGGAAAGCAGGAAGGAGTGGGACTATGCCCCGCAAAGCCACAGGGGAAGAGCTGCCCAAGGCTGTGGGAACCCACCTCTTGAATCAGCGTGGCCTGGATGTGAGACACAGAGTTAAAAGAGATCATTTTGGAGCTTTAAGATTTGATGTCCCTGCTGGATTTTGGACTTGCATGGGACTTAGAGCCCTTTTATTTTGGCCAATTTCTCCCATTTGGAATGGCTGTATTTATTCAATTCCTGTACATCCCATTGTAGCTAGGAAGTAACTAGCTTGCTCTTGATTTTACAGGCTTATAGTTGGGAGGGACTTGCCTTGTCTCAGATGAGACTTTGAACTGTGGACTTTTGAGTTAATGCTGAAAAAAGCTAAGAGTTTGGGGGATTGTTGGGAAGGCATTACTGGTTTTGAAATGGGAGGACTTGAGATTTGGAGGGGCCAGGGGAGGAATGATATGGCTTAGCTGTGTCCTTATCCAAATCTCATCTTGAATTGTAACTCCCACAATTCCCACATGTCATGGGAGGGACCTAGTGGGAGGTGATTGAATTATGGGGGAAGATCTTTCCTGTACTGTTCTCATGATAGTGAATAAGTCTCATGAGATCTGATGGTTTTAAAAATGGAAGTTTCCATGCACAAGCTCTCTCTTGTCTTCGCCTGCTGCCATCCATGTTAGATGTGACTTGCTCTTCCTTGATTTCTGCCATGTTTGTGAGACCTCCCCAGCAATGTGGTACTGTAAGTCCATTAAACCTCTTTTTCTTCCCAGTCTTGAGTATGTCTTTATCAGCAGCATGAAAACTGACTAATACACACTCTGTACTCCCTTTACTTATTTCTGGCAGCTTTCCCTGGACCAATGACCTACCCTGAAGTTTCAGAATTGACCCAGACTTCATTCAGCAGGAGGAGACAGTCTTGGATAATGGTTCTCCATTATCCACAATGGTTCATGTCTTTGTATCTTTTAGTTTGGCACAAAGCTGGATCTATGGGAAATGGTTTGTAAAAAGTTTTGATTTGTTGTTAATAATAATAGTGGATTGCATGCTGAGAACAGATAATGTGACAGGCAGGCACTGTACCCTGTACTTTACATCTATCTTAGAATTAATTTTTCCAACAGCCCTGTAGCATCATTATTATTATGGTCATGTATAGATGAGGAAACGGAGACTGTGATGTGAAGTAGCTTGCTCAAGAAAACCTGCTTGAAGTATGAGAGCCAAGATTTGAACTGAGATCTAATAATAAAGGCCCCTACAGGATAAGTAGCTAATTAAGGCAAATGTGTGCTTAGATTTTTCTTCTCTAGACCTTTAGTGACTCAGTCTATCATAGAGCACAAGAGAAGCTGTGATTTAAGGTGGCTGTATTAGAGGTAGCTTTCCACTGGACTGAGAATGGAGCTTTTGCCCCACTTCTACTTGGAGACGTCATGCTTGGAGGCAGGAAGAGGGGCTTGGCAGGTGCTCTGAGGCAAGAGCTGGGACTGCCTGTCACTGGGACAGACAGGTAGAACTCAGAAATCATGCTAAAGCTACAGAGCAGTTATGGACGTTGATATGGTTTGGCTGTGTCCCGATCCAAATCTCATCTTGAATTGTAACTCCCATAATCACATATGTTGTAGGAGGGACCTGGTGGGAGGTAATTGAATCATGGGGTAGAGTCTTTCATGTGCTATTCTCATGATAGGGAATAAATCTCATGGGATCTGATGGTTTTATAAAGGGGAGTTCCCAGGCACATGCTCTCTTGCCTGCCACCCTGGAAGATGTGACTTTGTTCTTCATTTGCCTTTGCCATGATTGTCAGGCCTTTATAGCCATGTGAAACTATGAGCCAATTAAACTTCTTTCCTTTATAAATTACTCAGTTTTGGGTAATGTTTCTATCAGCAGCTTGAGAACAGACTAATACAGGGGTCCACAAAGCAGTACTGCTTGAGAGTCTAATGAATGTGAGAAGTGAGGGCAGCAGTCAGAGTGACCTTTCTAGAAACAGAGGCATCCATTGCCTTAAAACCCATCAGAGGCTCCCCTTCTGCTCAGGATAAAATCTTAAGGGCTGATCACAACCTCTTTGGCCTGCCATGACCTGGCCTCTCTATCTTCCCAGCCTCTTCTTTCATTGCTGCTATGGACTGAATTATTTCCCCCTAATATCCATGTGTTGAAGCTCTAACCCTGAATGGGAGTCTATCTTGAGACTGAGATTTTAGGAGTAATTAAGGTGGGCCCTAAGCAGATAGGATTATGAACTTATAAGAAGAGGAAGAGAGAGGTTTCTTTCTCCCTCTCAGCTATGTGAGGACATACCAAGAATGTGATTATCTGAAAGCCAGGAAGAGAGCCCTCATCAGAAATGACCATGCTGGCATGCTGATCTTTCAGCCTTCAGAATTATAAAAAAAAAATTTCCCTTGGTTAAGACAACCACTCTATTGTATTTTTCTATGGAAGCCAAGCTAACTAAGACAACTTCTTCACTTCTCCCCTTTTATGCTCCAACCAGATCAAGCTCCCTCCCAGCTGCTTGAATTTACCAGGCTTTTGCTCTCTTTTGCTTCCATGATTTGGACTATGTCATTATCTATGTCCAACATGCTTTTTTCTCTTCTTACTCTTCATGTTGCTAACTCTTGTAATCCTTTAGAACTCAGCATTGGATGATGTATTAGTCAGGATAGACTAGTTTCTGCTGTGGCGACAAACATACCCCATATCTTTGTAGCTTACAATGGCAAAAGCTTGCTTCTCACTCTGTGACATGTTTGATGTGGGTAGGCAGGAGGCCTCTGTTCATTGTAGTCACAGAGGAATCCAGATATATAGAAACCCAAGACTTCTATAATCTCTGAGGGAAGAAAAGAAGATGTGGTGAGTAGTTCATTGGCTCTCAAAGACTTTTGCCCAAAAGCGACATGTACCACTTCTGATCACATTTCACCTGAGCAGTCTACACAGCCATTCCTCACTGTCATAGATGGCTGCAGCAATGGCCTGTGACTTGTTATTTCCTCCCTGTATCTAGGCCTTTAGGGTGGTCCTCACCCACACTGAGTCTGGGTGGCTCTGTGGTTTGCTTTGGGCAATGGTAAAATAACAAATGTGATGCAAGCAGAGACTTAAAAAGTGCTTGTGCAGAGCGCTTGTCCTCTCTTGCTACTCATGGAAACCCCATAATCACCAATATGTAAATAAGCCCAGTCTAGACTGCCAGAGACACATCACCCACGATCACTCCAGTCAATAGGCAGCACCAGCCACCAGGTGTGTAAGACCATAGTTAGAGGCCACCATCCTTAATCAACGTGCCAGTCAATGGAAGTCACATGAGAATGTAGGTGAGACCAGCAAAGAACAGCCCAAGTGAGCCAAACCCAAACTGCCAATTCACAGAGCAGTGATGGTTGCTCTTAGGCTACTATGTTTTGGAGTGGTTTGTTACATAACAAAAGCTATTTGGTAAACTATTTCAAAGTGTATGGGAAGTGCTGTGTCTGGTATTTAGAAGGAGAGGGGAATAGGCTATTGTTAAGTAATATGAATGACAAATTAGTAACTACCACAGATCCCTTCTCCTCCATCCAGGAAAGACTTTGAGTTTCCTGTGAAAGCTAAATTGGGGCTCCTTTTCTATCCTCTTCCAGTTTCCTGGACTTCTCTGACACCCCTGCCCCCCTGCAAGCCAATACTGCTCTCACTTTGTAGCAACTGACTGACTCTCTTAGAGCATGTCAACCAGCAGCCTCTGAATGAATAACTGAAGGCTGAGATATTGGGTTTCTTAGCCCTTGGACTGCCCAGGTGGGCCCTGGGTCCATCTGCTTCCTTCAGTAGCAAGTAACCTCTTCTGTTTACTCCAGTGGGTTGTGCAAATTCAATAATTAACTATGTGTAACTGGACATAAAAAAAGGTTGACCTCTTGTCTGGTGTGCCCCAGGAGACTGCAGGTTTTGAGAGAGCAGGGCTGTGTTACATTCACCCTTTCTCAGATCCTAGGCCTATGCCTGACTCATAGCTAAGTGTTCAATAAATATTCACTGAAACAAGGGATGTTGAATGATGGTAGCTAGGAGTTGTTATCAGGGCAGCCTGTCTGTAGTTAAGGGGCCAGAATTGAGGAATGGGAGTCAGCTAGACCTGCACTGTTCAATATGGTAGCCACTAGCCACAAGTTATAGGTTGAATTATCTTCCCCTAAAATCCATATGTTGAAATCCTAACCTCCACTTCCTCAGAATACGACTTTATCTGCAGTCCTACAGGACTGGTGACCTTAGAAAAATGGGAAATTTGGAGACAGACAGACAGACACACACACACACGTAGAACGTCATGTGAAGATGAGGACAGAGATCAAGGTAATGTTTCAACAAGCCAAAGAATGCTGAAGATTTCTAGCAACTCACCAGAAGCTGGGTGAGAGGCATGGAAGAGACTGTCTCTCATAGACCTCAGAAGGAAGCTAGGTGAGAGGCATGGAACAGACAGACTGTCTCTCACAGATCTCAGAAGGAATCTGGGTGAGAGGCATGGAAGAGACTGTCTCTCACAGACCTCAGAAGGAAGCTAGGTGAGAGGCATGGAACAGACAGACTGTCTCTCACAGACCTCAGAAGGAAGCTGCCCTACCAACACTTTGATCTTGAACTTGGAGCCTCCAGAACTGGGAGACAACAGATTTCTGTTGTGTCAGCCATCTAGTGAGTGGTACTTTGTTAAGGCAGCCCTGGAAAACTAATATACCACATGTGGCTATTTAAATTTAAATTAATCAGCATTAAAAATTTAGGTCCTCAATTCTACCAGTTATCTTTCAGGAGCTCAATAGCTGCATGCAACCAGTGGTGACTGCAATATAACAAAGATAGAAAACAGTTCCATCACCACAGAAGTTTCTCTTGGCTAGTGTTGAGATGTAGTAATCATTCTGAACTCTGATTGCATGTTAGACTGTCCAAAGAGATTTTTCTTTTAAATTAAAGGTCTCAATTTGAGATGATTATAGATTCTCATAAAGTTATAAGAAATAATACAGAGCGATCCTGTGTATTCTTTACCCAGTTTCCCCCAATGGTAACATTTTGTAATACATTAGGAAAAGATCACAAGTAGAATATCAGCATTGATGTCGTCAGGTGTAGAACAGTTCCATCCCCAAAGGGATCCTTCCTCTCAAATTCATTGTCTTTGACAAATATGGTGCTTAATATGATGTTTTGATACATTTATACATTGTGGAATGGCCAAATCAATCTAATTAGAACATGTATTACCTCTCATATTTATATTTTTCTATATGAGAACCCTTAAAATCTATTACCTTAGCAATTTTCAGTATATAATACATTGTTATTAACTGTAGTACCATGTTGTACAGAGATCTTTTGAACTTATTCCTTCATCTAAGTGAAACTTTGTATCCTTTGACCAACATCTTCCCAATCCCTCCACCTCCCAGCCTCTGTGACCACCATCCTACTCTCTGCTTCTATGAGTCTTCTTTTTTAGATTGCAAATGTAAGTGAGGTCACGTGGTATTCATCTGTCTGTGCCTGGCTTATGTCACTTAGCAGGTTCCTCCATGTAGTCGCTTATGACAGGATCTTCTTCTTTTTAAAGGCTGAATAGTATTCCATTGTGTATATATGCCATTTTATCTTTGTCCCCGATGTCCCCTTTTTTAGCCAACCCCAACTCTCCCTGGCTAAGAGAAGTGAGACATATTCTAGGCACAAAGAATAACATGTAAATGACCTGAGGGGAAGAAGATCTTTCTGGGTTCTATAATTAATCCTGCATAGAACAGAGCATTAGAGGTGGGGAGATGACAGAATTATTCCCTCTTAGGGACTAATATGGACCAAGATGATACCTTCCCTATTTCCTAGCAAAAAGCCATGATCAGAGAGAGTATTCCACCTAGAAAAGAGGTTTACATCTTGACTTCCCTGGGTCCAGGTCCACTTGGAAGTTTGCTGGTTAGCAACTCCTTGCAGCTAAAAATACTTGTAACATGATGAATCAATTATTTTTTACTTGGAGGTGCTTTTGAACAGTTGGGAAGGAAGGGAAGGAGTTGGGGTTCCTGAAGTCTTTCCCATTCTTGAGGGTGTCCTGGGTGGGAGGGTTGAGCAAAGGGCCTCTCACTCTTTTTTTGCCACTGTAAGTTTTCTTTCTATCATCTCACTTCCCAGAGGGAACAAAAAGCAGAGAAATGGGCTGTAAATCCCATTTATATTCATTAACACCCTAAAGATGAAAAATACCTTTCCATTATCCCTGGGATAATTCAAGCCCATTGCATAGGAAAATGTTATAAATCTTTGTCACTACAATCTCAGGGGCACGAGATTAGGATGTACGGTGTAGAGAAAACCAGTATGGCCCTGACAGAAACTTTCCAGACCTGGTGATGAGCTGGGTTTAGAAACCAGTGTTAAGTCATTTGAAGCACAGCCTTCCATAATGGGCTCCTGGAGATTAGCTGAGGGTCCTGAGATTAGCTGAGGGAAACAGAGACACCCAAAGAAGGAACAGAGGGGCTTCTGCTCTTTGAAGCACAGCCTATAGGCTCCTCACAGTCACCAGATAATAATAAACTGTACCTAACATGTAGTGAATTCTTCTTCCATGCTACGAACTATGCTAACCTAATTCCACCTCTTCCATGCCTCCATTTCACCTTTGTTGATTTATTTATCCATTTAAGATTTTTTTTCATAATTGAGGTATAGCTTATGCACGATAAAGTACACTTATTGGATCTATGTTAAGTGTCCACTTCAATGAATGTTACCTATGTGTTCCACATCTGATCAGCACCCAGGCCAAGACATTGAATATTTTCAGTGCACCAAAAGTTTACTTGGGCCCTTTCCAGTTTGCGTCACCCTCAGGTAATAACTCTTCTGACTTTAAACACCATCTCTTAGTTTTGCCTGTTTTAAAACCTCATATAAATAGATGCTTTCAGCATGTACTGTTTTATTTTTCTATACATAATGTCTGAGATTCATCCTCATTTTACATATCATTAATTCACTGTTTTTGTTGTTGAGATCTATTGCATGAATAGATCTCAGTTTATTCACTGTTCTGCTGATGGATACTTTGGGTGGCTTCCAGTTTGGGGCTATTTGAATAATTTGTTACTTCTTTTTTTCTTCATTGTATTTATCATTACTTGACATACTAAATATCTTACTTCTTGATTTGTGCTGTTCTCCCCTAGCTAGGATATAAGCTCCGTGAAGTCCCGTGTTTTTTTCATTTTTTCCCTCTATCTCCAGCATCAAGAACATTGCCTGGCATAAAACAAGCACTTGGTCAATATTTGTTGAATGAATGAACAATGGAATGAATGGTGGTATTAACCATCATGTCTGGTGACAAACCAAACTTGACCAGGTTTGCTTGGGACTTTGGCGTTTAGCACTCAAAAGTTCTATATCCTGGGAAACCCCTTTGCCTTGGGCAAACTTATGTAGTGGTTTTTATTATGATTCCTGATTTGCAGCTGAGGACATTGGCTCAGAAAATTTCAGTGACTTGTCCAGTTACCCCATCAGAGAGTGGTAGAGCCAGGACTCAAGGCCAGGTCTTTAATGCCAAAGAAGGAATCTGCCCATCAGCCTCCAAGGATGAGAAGACCGTCCTGTAGTAAGGAGGGTTATAGGATCCATATCTACTAAGCTGAGGAAATTTGAGAGTTCAAGCATGTTGGAGCTGACAGTTTTGAGCTTGAGTACTACTTATTTATATTTTTTGAGACAGAGTCTCATTTTGTTTTTTAGGCTTGAGTACAGTTGTGCTATCATGGCTCACTGCAGCCTTAAACCCCCGGGCTCAAGCGATCCTCCCGCCTCAGACCCCAAGTAGCTGGGACTACAGGCATGCTCCGCCATGCCTAGCTAATTTTTATAATTCTTGTGGGGATGGGGTTTTGCTATGTTGCCCAGCCTGGCATTGAACTCCTGAGCTCAAGTAATTCACCCACTTGGCTCCCAGGGTATTGGAATTACAGGTGTGAGCTGCTGTACCCAGCCCTGGGCTTGAATATTAGTGCAACCATTTGCTGTCACTGTGAGCCTGGGGAAGTCACTACATTTCTCTAAGCCTTGCATTGGTGATAAAGGGACTCAAATACATCTCTCACAGGTCACTGTGAGGATTCTATAATTTGATGAATGAAAACAGTTAACTCTATCCTGACACATAGGGGCAGCTTAGCAAATGCTTTCATTATTGTCACTAAAAACCATTGTATTAGTTTGTCCATGCTGCTATGAAAACATAACTGAAGCTGGGTAATTTATAAAGATAAAAGATTTAATTGACTCACAGTTCCACATGGCTGAGGAGGCCTCAGGAAACTTACAATCATGATGGAAGGAGAAGCAAACCTGTCCTTCTTCACATGGCAGCAGAGAGAGAAGTGCTGAGCAAAGGGGGAAAAAGCCCCTTATACAACCATCAGATCTCATGAAAACTCACTCACTATCATGAGAACAGCATGGGAAACTCCTTTGCCCTGGGCAAACTTATGTAGTGGTTTTTATTATATTCCTTTACCTCCCATCGGAGGTAACCACCCTGATTCAATTACCTCCCACTGGATCCCTTCCATGACACATGGGGATTATGGAAACTATAATTCAAGATGAGATGGGTAGGGACACAGCCAAACCATATCAACAATTTTATGAAATGCACTTGTTTCTAAAACATCTTTACTGTCCCACATCTAGTGTCACACTCAGTGGTGAAAGACTGGAAGCCTGTCCTCTAAGATCAGGAACACTTACCCACTTATATTCAACATCGTACTGGACATTCCAGCCCTAAATAATTGAAGAAAAAAAAAGACAGAAAAAAAGCCATTCACATTGGAAAGGAAGAAGTAAAATTACCTGTTCTCCAAGGACATAATCTTATATATAGAAAATCTTAAAGGTTCCACGCAAAAAAACCTGTTAGAACAAGTAAGCAAATTTACCAAAGCTGTAGGATAGAAAACCAACACACAAAAATCAGCTGTGTTTCTGTACACTAACAATGAAAAATCTGAAAATGAAATTAAGAGAACAATTTTATATATAATCACATCAAAAAGAATAAAATACATAGGGATAAATGTAACCAAGAAGTAAAAGATTTGTACACTGAAATCTACAAAATGTTGCTGAAAGTAATTAAAGAAGACACTAAAAATGGAAAGAAATCCCTGTTCTTGGATTATAAGACTTAATATTGTTAAGATGTAAATACTGCCCAACATGACCTACAGGTTCATTACAATTTCTATCAAAACTCCAGTGATGTCTTTTGCAGACGTGAAAAAATTCATTCTAAAATTCATATGGAATCACTAGGGACCCAGATAACCAAAAAATCTTGAGAAAAAACAAAGTCAGAGAACTCACACTTCCTGATTTCAAAACTTACTAAAAAGATATGATAATCAAAACAGTGTGGTAATGGCATAAGGAAGGACATATAGACCAATGGAATAGGATTGAGGGCCCAGAAATAAACACTCACATATATGGCCAAATGATTTTGGCAACAAGGATGCCAAGACCATTCAATGGGGAAAGGACAGTCTTTTCAAAAAATGATACTGGGAAAATTGATAACCCCATGCAAAAGAAGGCAGTTGAAACTGTACTTTGCATTATGTACAAAAATTAACCCAAAATAGATGAAAGACCTAAATGTAAGAACTAAAACTATAGAACTCTTGGAAGAAAACACAGAAGAAAATATTCATGATATTGGATTTAACAATGATTTCTTGGATATGACAATGAATGCACATATAACAAAAGAAAAAATAAATTTTACTTCATCAAATTAAAAATGTGTGGATTAAAAGACACTATCAACAGAAGAAAAGCAGAATGGAATAAATATTTACAAATCATATATGTGATGAGCAATTAATACTCAGAATATAAAGTGCTCCTACAGTTCAACAACAGCAAAACAAAAAATCCAGTTAAAAATGCACAAAAGACTTGACTAAACATTTCTTCAAAAAAGAAATTCCAAAGTTAGAGGACATACTAGAGCTACATTTTTCAAATTTCAGATTGGGAT
The DNA here is from genome assembly GCF_001604975.1 of Cebus imitator. Taxonomy (NCBI): domain Eukaryota; kingdom Metazoa; phylum Chordata; class Mammalia; order Primates; family Cebidae; genus Cebus; species Cebus imitator. The sequence continues at coordinate 273,631 of NW_016107624.1, read as the reverse complement.
TTTTTAGTGGTCATGAAATCAGTTGAGGGGATCTCTGACCAGAATAGAAGAGGAATTACCAGATGTAGTAGGACAGTGGATAAGGCCAACTGGTTGGGTTTGAATCTTGGCCTTGCCATATTCTGGCTGTGGGACCATAGGCAAGTTACTCAAGGGAATATGAGCCTCACTTCCTTCACCTACAAAATGGGCATAATAATAGTAGTTAATTCATAGGGATGAGTTAATATTTATTAAGGGTTTAGAGTAGAGCCTAGAACATAGGAAATGCTATATGTGTTTGCAATTATTAACACGATTCATTTTGTAATACTTAGTATTTTTGTCTACTCATGTATACGTATACAGGGATATGATATAAAACACAGCTCTTAGTATGAGTTGTGTATTTCTTTTTTTCTTTCTTTCTTTTTTTTTTTTGAGACTAAATTTCACTCTTGTTGCCCAGGCTGGAGTGCAATGGTGTGATCTCTGCTCACAGCAACCTCTGCCTTCTGGGTTCAAGTATTCTTCTGCCTCAGCCTCCCAAGTGGCTGAGATTACAGGTGCCTGCCACCACACCTGGTTAATTTTTGTATGGGTAGTAGGGATGGGGTTTCACCATGTTGACCAGGCTGGTCTTGAACTTCTGAGCTCAGGTGATCCACCTGCCTTGGCTTCCCAATGTGCTGATACAGGCATGAGCCACTGTGCCTGGCAAGTTGTGTATTTCTTATTGTGATCACCCAGTTTATGCTTCTTTGTATGGGACATTACTTACTGTTTGATATCACTCTCCTCTGAACTATGAATTGGTATTAGCATCATCCCATAATGCAGGTGAAAATGTGGGCTTACAGTAGTGGGGAAGTCATGTCTCCAAGTCCATGCAGCTCAGGAGCGAGAGAACCTGGATATGAGAGAGCCCTGGTGGTCTGCCTTAAGAACCAGCATGTTTTCAGAGCCTTGCCTTGCCTCTCAGAGGTGACAGCCACCTCTGTTTCAACAGGGCCATCGCTGGAGCTGAGGCAGCCTCCTCATTGCCTTAGGCAGGACAGATGCTCTTTGGCTCCTTTGGGTTGGTGAGTGAGGCTGCAAAATGGCTTTTTCATTTCAAATTTGTGTGTTGGTATACACATGCCTTTTCCCTCTGAGCCTTTGGTTGTTGTCATCTTTCCTTTTTCCTTCCAGTAATAAAATCTAATCTAATTTCCAGATGTAACTGAAATTTTATTTCCAGAGTTGGGTCCCGCAAAGCTTGTCACTGGCTTTGGGGATCTCAGAGAGAGACTCAGGCTGGCATGGGGAGACAAATCAATCCAGGCCAGGGAATTGCCCTAATATCTGTGCTGTTTATGGTACACAAATCATAAAGATGCATCTACAGTTGGCTGGGGATCAATACCCCTGAAGAGGGGAGCAGAAAAGGGGTATAGCCTCAGCAATGGACAGGCTCTACAGGTGCATGCCACCTTGCCCAGCTGATTTTTATTTTTGTAAGGATGGGAACTCACTATGTTGCCCAGGTTGGCCTCGAACTCCTGAGCTCAAGTGATCCTCCCACCTTGGCCTTCCAAAGTGCTGGGACCCAGGTGTGAACCACCATGCCCAGTCAGTTCAAGGGGTGTTATAGGACATCGAGGCATTTGGGGACCAGGTGGGCATTTAATACCAGGCATGTCATCATCTGTTCATGCTGCTGGCTGCTGGAACTTCCTGATTCTCAGCCTGTCTCAAGAGTATGATGCACCATAGCTGGTCTGGAATATTGACCACACTGCGATAGTAGAGACAAGATGCTACCTTTCCATATAGGCAGTCACAGTTTTATTCATTCCAGAGCTATTTGGTCCTCCCAGAATAGCAGAATATCAGGACAGGGGGGATCCTAAGGCTCTAGTAGAAAGGTGCATCCCCACATTTAGCAAAAATGGGGCCACACTATCCTAATAACTCTCACTGCTATTCACAGAATGGTCAGGATATGCAAGGGGTCTGTTGAATTATCTTTAATCTTCACTTATATAAACTTTCAGCAAGAAGTTATATATAGTCTCATTAGTAAAAGGTGGCATGAAGGTTCAGAGAGATTATTTAAGTTGCCTAAAGTCACACAGCTACAAACAACCAGAGTTGGGATTTGAGCCCAGCGTGTCTGACTCTAGAGCCTCGAGGTGTGGTCCATGAGTCATCAGCAAGATTAGTATCATCTGGGAGCTTATTAGAAATGTAGCACTCAGGCCCCTTTTCCATATTTCTGATTAGAATCTCTGTTTTAACAAGATCCACAGATGGTATGTGGGCACCTGAAAGCTTGGAAAGTGTAAATGTAAAGGATTTTCTTCCCTATAGCTGTGTTTCGTAGAATCTGGCTGTTACTAAATAAACAAACTGATTAACTAATGAACAAACAGACAGATACCAACTTGAATTCCAGGGTTAAAGAGTAATCTTCAGCAAAGCATTTAATTTTCACAGTAGTATCAATAAGCATCTGCAATCACGAAGAGAGGAAAGTGATTTCCTCACCTGGAGTTAGAGAAAAGATCATGGAGGGTCCAAAGAGTAACGAGTAAATCTATTTCATCTCCCCATTTTGTTTCTTTCTTAGGGAGCTCAGATATCAGTGGGACATGAAGGACTGGGACAGGAGAGAGCCTGTGTAGAGAGGAGGTTTTTCCAGGAGGTGGTAATAGAACCAGTTAGAATCATTAAGAGTCTACTTTGTGCCACGCACTGGTCTGAGTGCTTCACATATGCAATAGCTGCATTTCCAGTCTATAAACCCAGTTGAACAAGGACTGAAATAAAACTCCCTTTGCTTTTTTGTACCATTTTGGGACCCCAGTTTGCTGAATAGCAGAAACCTAATCTCGGTTCATTTGGCTTCTATCTTGCCTCAGAATATGCCTAAGTTCCAGGGGTCTTTTTAAATATAAATTTAAATGTTTTAGAGACAGTGTCTTACTCTGTGGTCCAGACTGGTGCAATGGCATGATCAGAGTTCATCATGACCTCTGGACTCAAGCGATCCTCCTGTCTAGAACTCTTCGACTCAAGTGATCCTCCTGTCTCAGCTTCCTGAGTAGCTGGGACTATAAGCATGTAGCACTGTGCCCGGCTGTATTAGTCCATTCTTGCACTAGTACAAAGAAATATCTGAGAGAGGGTAATTTATAATTAAAAGAGGTTTAATTGGCTCATGGTTCTGCAGGCTGTATAGGGAAGCATGGCAACTTCTGCTTTTGAGGAGGCCTCAGGAAACTTTCAATCTTGGCAGAAGGCAATGGTGAAGCAAGATCATATTACATGGCCAGAGCAGAAGAAAGAGAGAGAGGAGACATATGCCACACACTTTTAAACAATCAGATCTAGTGAGAACTCACTTACTATAGTGTACCAAGGGGAATAATACTAAACCATTCGTACAAACTCCTTCCCCATGATTCAGTCACCTCCCAACAGGCCACTTCCAAAACTGGGGATTGCAATTCAACATGAGATTTGGGTGGGGACACAGATTCAAATTTTATATATATATATATAATTACATATATGTATGTATATAATTAAATATATATGTAATTGTATTTAATATATATAAATATATATATTTAATAAATATATTTATATTTAATATATATTTATATTTAATATATATATTTATAGAATTATATTTAATATATAAATATATATATTTAATATACATATGTATATATATGTAATTGCACTTTAGGTTCTGGGGTACATGTGCAGATCATGCAGGATTGTTGCATAGGTACATACATGGCAATGTGCTTTGCTGCCTCCATCCCCCCATCACCTATATCTGGCAATTCTCCCCATGTTATCCCTCCTCAACCTCCCTATCCACTGCTGTTCCTACTGTAGTCTCCCCCAACAGACCCCAGTGTGTGATGCTCCCCTCCCTGTGTCCATGTGTCATTGGTGTCATTGTTCAACACCCACCTATGAGTGAGAACATGTAGTGTTTTATTTTCTGTTCTTGTGTCAGTTTGCTGAGAATAATGGTTTCCAGATTCATCCATGTCTCTACAAAGGACACGAACTCATCGTTTTTTATGGATGCATAGCATTCCATAGTATATATGTGCCTCATTTTCCTTGTCCAGTCTATCATCGATGGGCATTTGGATTGGTTCCAGGTCTTTGCTATTGTAAACAGTGTCACAATGAACATGCGTGTGCACGTGTCTTTATAACAGAACAATTTATGATACTTTGGATATATACCCAGTAATGGGATTGCTGGGCCAAATGGAATTTCTATTTCTAGGTCCTTAAGGAATCACCACACTGTCTTCCACAATGGTTGAACTAATTTACACTCCCACCAATATGTAAAAGTGTTCCTATTTCTCCACATACTCTCTAGCATCTGTTGTCTCCAGATTTTTTAATGATCGCTGTTCTAACTGGTGTGAGGTGGTATCTCAATGTGGTTTTCATTTGCATTTGTCTAATGACCAGTGATGATGAGCATTTTTCATTATGTTTGTTTGCCTCATATATGTCTTCTTTTGAAAAGTGTCTGTTCATATCTATTGCCCACTTTTGAATGGGGTTGTGTTTTTCTTGTAAATCTGTTTTAGCTCTTTGTAGATTCTAGATATTAGCCCTTTGTCAGATGGGTAGATTGCAAACATATTTTCCCATTCTATTGGTTGCTGGTTCACTCTAATGATTGTTTCTTTTGTAAAGAAGCTCTGGAGTTTAATTAGATCCCATTTGTCTATTTTGGTTTTTGTTGTCAATGCTTTTGGTGTTTTAGTCATGAAGTCCTTGCCTATGCCTATGTCCTGAATGGTTTTGCCTAGGTTTTTTCTTGGGTTTTTATGGTGTTAGGTCTTATGTTTAAGTCTTTAATCCATCTGGAGTTAATTTTAGTGTATGGTGTCAGGAAGGGGTCCAGTTTCTGCTTTCTGCACATGGCTAGCCAGTTTTCCCAGAACCATTTATTAAACAGAGAATCCTTTCCCCATTGCTTGTTTTTTGTGAGGTTTGACAAAGATCAAATGGTTGTAGATGTGTGGCATTGCCTCCAAGGCCTCTGTTCTGCTCCATTGGTCTATATCTCTGTTTTGGTACCAGTACCATGCTGGTTTGATTACTGTAGCTTTGTAGTAGTTTGAAGTCAGATAGGGTGATGCCTCCAGCTTTGTTCTTTTTACTTAGGATTGTCTTGGCTGTGTGGTCTCTCTTTTGATTCCATGTGAAGTTTAAAGTGGTTTTATCCAGTTCTGTGAAGAGGGTCATAGGTAGCTTGATGGGGATAGCATTGATTCTATAAATTATTTTGGGCAGTATGGCCATTTTCACAATATTGATTCTTCCTAACCATGGAAGAGCATGGAATGCTTTTCCATCTGTTTGTGTCCTCTCTTATTTCTTTGAGCAGTGGTTTGTAGTTCTCCTTGAAGAGGTCTTTTACATTCTTTGTTAGTTGTATTCCTAGGTATTTTATTCTCTTTGTAGAAATTGTGAATGGCAGTTCATTCTTGATTTGGCTCTCTTTAAGTCTGTTATTGGTGTCTAGGAAAGCTTGTGATTTTTGCCTGTTGATTTTGTATCCTGAGACTTTGCTGAAGTTGCTTATTGGTTTCAGGAGATTTTGGACTGAGATGATGGGATCTTCTAAGTATACAATTATGTTGCCTGCAAATAGAGACAATTTGATTTCCTCCTTTCCTAATAGAATACTCTTTATTTCTTTTTCTTGCCTGATTGCTCTGGCTAGAACTTTCAATACTATATTGAATAGGAGTAGTGAGAGAGGGCATCCTTGCCTAGTGCCAGATTTCAAAGGGAATGCTTCTAGTTTTTGCCCATTCAGTATGATATTGCCTGTGGGTTTGTCATAAATCGCTTTTATTATTTTGAGATACGTTCCATCAGTACCTAATTTATTGAGAGTTTTTAGCATAAAGGGCTGTTGAATTTTGTCAGAGGCCTTCTCTTCGTCTATTGCGATAATCATGTGGTTTTTGTCTTTCGTTCTGTTTATGTGATGAATTACGTTTATATACTTGCCTATGTTGAACTAGCCTTGCATCCCCAGGATGAAGCCTACTTGAGCGTGATGGATAAGCTTTTTGATGTGCTGTTGCTATCAGTTTGCCAGTATTTTATTGAAGATTTTTGCATCTATGTTCATCATGGGTAGTGGCCTGAAGTTTTCTTTTTTGTTGAGTCTTTGCCAGGTTTTGGTATCAGGATGATGTTGGTTTCATAAAATGATTTGTGAAGAATTCCCTCTTTTTGGATTGTTTGGAATATTTTCAGAAGGAGTGGTACCAGCTCCTCTTTGTATGTCTGGTAGAATTCGGCTGTGAATCCATCTGGACCTGGGCTTTTTTTGGTTGGTAGGCTATTAATTGCTGCCTCAACTTCAGCCCTTGTTATGGGTGTATTCAGGGTTCTGACTTCTTCCTGGTTTAGGCTTGGGAGGGTGTAAGTGTCCAGGAATTTATCCATTTCTTCCAGGTTTACTGGTTTATGTGTATAGAGTGGTTTGTAGTAATCTCTGATGGTAGTTTCTATTTCTGTGTAATTGGTGGTGATATTTCCTTCATTGTTTTTTTATTGCATCTGTTTTATTCTTCTCTCTTTTTTATTAATCTGGGTAGTGGTCTGTCTATTTTGTTGATCTTTTCAAAAAACTAGCTTCTGGATTTATTGATTTTTTTGAAGGGTTTTTTGTGTCTTTGTCTCCTTTGGTTCTGCTCTGATCTTAGTTATTCCTTGTCTTCTGCTAGCTTTTGAGTTTTTTGATCTTACTCTTCTTGCTCTTTCAATTTTGATGATAGGGTGTCGATTTTAGATCTTTCCTTGCTTCTAATGTGAGCATTTATTGGTATAAGTTTCCCTCTAGGCACTAATGTGTCCCAGAGATTCTAGTACATTGCGTATTCGTTCTCGTTGGTTTTGAAGAACATCTATTTCTGCCTTCATTTCATTGTTTATCCAGTCAACATTCAAGAGCCAGTTGTTCTGTTTCCCTGAAGTCGTGCAGTTCTGAGTTAGTTTCTTAATCCTGAGTTCTAATTTGATTGCACTGTGGTCTGAGAAACTTTTATGATTTCCATTCTTTTGCATATGCTGAGGAGTAATTTACTTCTAATTATGTGGTCAATTTTAGAGTAAGTGTGATGTGGTGCTGAGAAGAATGTATATTCTATGGATTTGGGGTGGAGAGTTCTGTAGATGTCTATTAGGTCCTCTTGGTCAAGATCTGAGTTCAAGTCCTGGATATCTTTGTTAATTTTCTGTCTTGTTGATCTGTCTAATATTGACAGTGGAGTGTTAAAGTCTCCCACTATTATTGTGTGGGAGTCTAAGTTTCTTTGTAGGTCATTAAGAACTTGCTTTATGTATCTGGGTGCTCCTGTATTGGGTGCATATATATTTAGGATTAGCACTTCTTGTTGCATTGATCCTTTTACCATTAATGTAATGCCCTTCTTTGTCTCTTTTGATCTTTGTTGGTTTAAAGTCTATTTTATCAGAGACTAGGATTGCAACTCCTGCTTTTTTTTTGCTCTCCATTTGCTTGGTTAATCTTCCTCCATCCCTTTACTTTTAGCCTATGTTTGTCCTTGCACGTGAGTTGAGTTTCTTGGATACAGCACACCAATGGGTTTTGACTTTTTATCCAATTTGCCAGTCTGTGTCTTTTAATTGGGGGATTTAGCCCACTTACATTTAAGGTTAATATTGTTATGTGTGAATTCAATCCTGCCATTTTGATGCTAGCTAGTTGTTTTGCTCATTAGTTGACGTAGTTTCTTTGTTGTGTCAATGCTCTTTACCATTTGCTACATTTTCGGAGTGTCTGGTACTGGTTCTTCTTTTCAATGCTTAGTGCTTCTTTCAGGAGCTCTTGCAAGACAGGACCGGTGGTGATGAAATCTCTCAGAAATTGCTTGTTCATAAAAGATTTTATTTCTCCTTCACTTATGAAGCTTAGTTTGGCTGGATATGAAATTATAGGTTAAAAGTTTTTTCTTTAAGGATGTTGAATATTGGCCCCCACTGTCTTCTGGCTTGTAGGGTTTCTGCAGAGAGATCCACTGTGAGTCTGATGGGCTTCCCTTTGTGGGTAACCTGATCTTTATCTCTGGCTGCCCTTAGCATTTTTCCTTCATTTCAACCCTGGTGAATCTGACGATTATGTGCCTTAGGGTTACTCTTCTTGTGGAATATCTTTGTGGTGTTCTCTGTATTTCCTGGACTTGAATGTTGGCCTGCCTTCCTAGGTTGGGGGAGTTATTATGGATAATATCCTGAAGAGTGTTTTCCAGCTTGGATTCATTCTCTCTGTCACATTCAGGTACACCTATCAACTATAGATTAGGTCTTTTCACATAATCTCGTATTTCTTGGAGGCTTTGCTCATTTCTTTTAACTTTTTTCTCTAATCTTGCCTTCTCATTTTATTTCATTGAGTTGATCTTCAATCTCT